>NW_020884925.1:1991317-2122720 GCF_003945725.1 Corapipo altera
GAACACTCCCCTTTTCTGCGGTGAAAATAGTAAGAAATTTCCATTCTCTCATAGCCCCGACTTCCCCGCCCTCCTCTGGTCCCCCCATCAACCCCCTGCCTGTACCAGAACCGAGGCGGAAAACAGGAGCATCCTCTGTCTCAGAACAGATCCCCTCCAGTGAGGGCACATCCCTTGCAAACAGGACCCTCCCGCTCACCTCTGAGGCTTTGGACATCATCCCAGGGAAATTCCCCGAGGGCTGGGAGAGCTTGACAAGTCCTTGCTCTGTCCCTCCCCAAAGCTGCATGTACAGGAGGATCACGATGCCCTCCAGACAGCTCCTTACCTTCCCTTTCCCAAAGCCAGGTGCCCAGGAAGGAACCAGACACAGGGGGCCAAGCAAATTATTTGCCAAGCAAATAATGATTTATAAATCCCTAAGAGCACATTCATGGTTTACTTCTTCCTTTTCCCTAGAAAAGCAACAAGAAATAACCACAGGAGCCACCACCACCATATCAGTCAAACCAGTTTCTCCTTTATTAGGTCCAACTCCACAGCACTTACACTGCGACTCAATAAAGGAAGAAGTTATTTCAGATAAGATTTAAGGTTTGTGTCTCCAGGTGACTGTGTACAATCAGGTAGCATCAGTAAAACATTTGAGTAATGCACCTAGAACAAAAAAGAACAGAAAATAAAAAAAGAACCAGAAAAGCCATTTAAGAAGCAGCCAAATATCTCCACAAAGTTTCCATGAGGTTTCAAATGGTTTATTTCCATCCCTTTTACCCTCAAAATCCCATCTAACCATCCTCAGCTCAAAAATGCAGGTACTGCATTCCCAGCACAGCTCCTTCAGTACACCCTAGCACCAAGACCTCATATTCCAGGGCAAGGAGGAGGGAAAGGACTTAGAAGATCCAGAATTAAGTACTATTTGCAGCAGGCTGACACATGGTATCTCAATTCTAAGAACAATATTTTAAAAAATAATATGATACTGGTCATCTCCTGAAGAAACCAAGTTAAGAGGCTTCACTTCCATGAGGATTTTTATTTAGGGCTTAATTTTAGTCTGGGATTAGAGCACATCAGGTCTTGCCCATATCCTGCCTTTGCCAGGAGTTTTGGGGTACAGTAGTCCCATGCTAAGAGTCTGGGAAGCAACATCATCCCTTACCAATAAAGTTTATGCTTTGTCCAGGCCCAGTTCCTCTGGAGTGGAGATTCCCAGTTCACTCAAAGTTGGTCTAAGCTCCTGGATAACGTAAGGATAGATTTCCTTGTGAGGTCCTGCCTTGTCCTAAACAAAAAGACAAATGGTGTTATTTCAGCATAGAAAGATTCTTCCATTGGTCTTATGCCTCCAAAATCTCCACACCAGCCACTGCTTGTGGCAGAGCAGAACTGCTGGCTTCTAGGGCTGGTTCCTCTTAACTCCCTGGGAAGGCTGGATTCAAGTTTCAAGGTTTAAGGTGTTTTCCAGGCCCACCCAGCTTTCTGAGTTACTACTCCCAGCCAGCTCAGCACTCAATCCCTTAAGAAGCCAGTAAGCTCTGTGCTCATCATGCAGCCATTGATCACAGTAACAGGAAAGAGTGGTTTCCCCTTGCAACAGGAAAAAGCCAGGGGAAACTCTCCTGCTGCCAGGCTCTAGCAATGCAAACACAGCAGTTCCACCCACCTTTACAACCTCCAGGATGCGGACAGTGCTGGCAAAGTCATTTAACCGTCTGCAGGCCCTCAGAGCCGCGTCAATGATTTTTGGTTCTGGGACCAGGTCGTAACCCACCAGTGTGTTTATGCCTGTGGAGACAAGAAAACACTAAGAGGAACTTGGAATCAGCTTGCCATGCTGCCAAAAGGAACCCCTTGCTGTCTATTCCCTTCCTCTCCTTTCCAAGGGAAGAGCCCAACACCTACCCAGCCAGGTGCTGTTGGAACGATCCCTCTGGCTGCAATTATCTCATTATGCAAACACAGTTTTAATTCTTAATTGGGGAAGCTTAACAAAACTTGGCAACTCCACAGCAAAAAACTGGAGACAACCTGACAACAGTCTGCAGTCAGTTAGGGCCAGGCCACTGGGTCAAAGTCCAAAGAAAAACGTGTGTGGTTACACACTGAACTGAGCTCAAATACACTTTCCTTGGAGCAAATGTTTCTCTCCCTCCCATCCAGGTGTTAAAGTCATGGAATGGTTTGGGCTGGAAGGGACCTCAAATGTCACCTAGCCCACCCACCTTCCACTAGACCAGGTTGCTGGAAGCCCAACCTGGCCTTAGACACTTCCAGAGATGCGGAGTCCACAAAACGGCCAAGTAAAGTTGTTATTTCTGGTCACCAAACTTACATTTACTCCAGGTTACTCTTCCCTTTTCCCCAGCGTACCTTTCCTGAGCTCCCAGGCATCAATATCTGGCTTGTTGAAATACGTCACCCAGCGAGCATCGAATTCTTCATCTGACTCTTGTGACCCGTGAGAGTAGCAGCGGGCATGCAGCACAGCTGGATCCAGAAACAAAGGAAGACATTTGGAGCAAAAGGAAAATAACAGTACTTGAGTCCTTACCCAGAGGCCAGAAGCCATAAAATATGGATTTCACTTGCTACAGTCAGCCTGGATCAGTCCTGGATAAGCAGTGGATGGATACAGCTATTAAATACTGTGTTTTGGTTTGTAGCAAAGTGTCTATTTTTTCCACATCAGACTTCCAAAGTGTCCCCAGAGCCTTTGGTCAGAGCAGGATTATTTAACAAGAAAACCTCTCTTAAGGACTGGTTATCCAGAGTTGATTTTCTGGCATCCCTATATCTGTAAGATAAAGGAATTTTCCCTTTTCCCAGAGTCAATAGAGCTGGAGAAACATAACATCATTCATCACCAAAACTCCACGAGCTCAACTACAAAGGCTCTCAAAAGCAAAGGGATGAGAGGTACTTCTTCCAACAGGCAGCTGAAGGATTGAAGGAGAAAAAAAATGATCACTCTATGTCCATCCAAGATGAAACTCCTGGATCTCAAAGTTGTAATTGCATTAATATTTGATAATTAATCACAAAAGCAGATTGTACCCCAATGCACAAATTAGTCTGATATGATTTATAAATTAATGTCTTCCCTCAACACTACTCTGTCACAAATTGGGGAGTTCTTTGACGAAATTGTCTTATTTTACTGCATGAAGGTTGGAACAGTTTTCCAAAGGAACTTAACTAAAGGAACACAAGCCTGGTGCTTCCTTTCCCCACTGCTAATCTCACTCCACTAATATTTGCAGAGGTCACACACCAGATATGACCTTGGAGCTCAAAGCTCCGCTTTAGGGAAGTCAAATTTAGCTCCTGACTTTTTCTTTCTTAACCCACCATGAACCACTTGTGCTGACCAGCTACAGAGTTTTATTTAAAAGAAGAAACCCCGACACTGGGTTGTATTTTTGCTGATATCCTTCTCCTCAGTCTCACTAATGACAGACTTCTAAGAAGTCAATTTTGGTTTTTTAACAGAATTTAACATGGTCCAACATTTCAGCCGCAATTCTGATTCATGGAATGAAACCATGAAATTAGTTTTATGTATTTTAGCTAGGGAAAAGCAAATAAGAGGCCAAGCTGGAATTATAATCATCTTTTGCCATTCTGTAGGGAAATTCCCCCTCCTCTCCCCAACTCCAAAACAGACCTTTGACCCTGCTTTCTCTAATAAATCACCTGCACAGCTGAGCTCAGAGCAAGAGCACAACTCTGTAAATGCTCCTGCACGCAGGACACTGCTGAAAACCCCCCAGATTTCAGCTGTTTGGGGGTGAAGCCTTGTTTTTCCTAAACAGAAAGAAAATCCTACAGAGAAATAGTCAATCACAGTTTGAGAAAAGCCTAAATTGAAGTGCTCAAATGCCACCTTTAAGTCTTAAAACTAAAGTCTTTCCTTAACAAAACTATTCCCTGGATCCCGAATGAAAATAAAGACCATAAAAATTAGAACTCTGGATTTCCAGGGTGCATTTTTCAGCTGCTGCTACATTTCTTTTCCACCCTGTGTTTTCCACATTAATGTTTATATTTTGAGGACTGGGCTCTGAGACTTATTTTGCCTCGAATGGGGTCCTTCAAGGTCACTGTCACATACATCACGTGTGTGTGACAGCCAAACCACGCCAACCTATCCATGAGGAGATTCCCAACTCAAGGAAGAAGCAAAGGGCACGTACCTTTGCTTTCAAATGAACACAACAGGCATCAAGAGCCTAAGAAGCCTAAAATCACCTAATATTACACAAAAACACGTTAAAGCTTCTCCCCAAGGGCCTGAATTTGTCAGTTTTCCCTGTTAAAGAGCACAGAAGAAAAACACATGTGAAGAAAAACATTAATTTATTGAAAATCTGGCAGTGAGGAGGAGCCCAGGGATTACAGAGGGAACGTTTTTCAGCAACACAAACCCCCGAGGCCACCCTGAAGGCCAAGGGGTCACAGCAGTGTTAAGTGGGGTGTTTGTAACATAAGACCTTGGAAAAGAAGAACTTGGATGGCCACGAGCAGACGGGGTTCAGCAGCACAAAGGAACAGCGAGCAAAGACTTTTAGTGGATTTTAAAAAAAACCAAAAAACCCAGGGTTTCAAGAAGCACCTAAAAAATCCCTATGCTTATTACTTAAGCGCAGCAAAACGCTCCCTTAAGGCAGCTGTTTAACTCACACGTGCCGCAGCAGAGGCACACACAGGTCCCACGCATTATTAGTGCCTGCTAATTAGCTATTAATTGCAATGCAAAGGTTAATTAGCTATTAACTGCGATGCACGGGCATCGTGTGTTCTCCGCAGTCTCTGTATTCCAGCTCTGCCACCCTGGCCACCGTCACACGGTACTGTCTGCGGCTGCCATTCCTCCTCTCCCTATTAACTGGTATGTTAATGAGGTGTTAATATTATAACTAATCGGGGTGTTAATTAGAGCGGTGTCGGCTGGTCCGGAGCTGGAGGGGGCCCGGTGGCGGTCAGCGCCGCCCTTCATCAATGTCACCTTGGCGGGGGGCGAGGGGAAAGCGCCGCCACCGCTCCCCGCTGCAGCCCCCGGGGAGGTGTCCGGGCCCCATGTGAGGCCGTACCGGCGGGGGGGTCCCGGTGGCGGCGGAGGGACAGGCGGGGGCGGCCCGCACTAGGCCGCGGGGTCACCGCAAGGACACGCCGCGCTCCGCCGCCTCACACCCCGCCGGGCCGGGATCTCGAGGGCGAACCGGGGCGGGAGAGACGGACGCGTGCGGCCGCTCACCTGCGGGGCCGGTGGGCCGGTGGACGGCGGTGCGAAGGCCGGAGACAGCGCAGCGGCGGAGGAGAGAGGCGGTGGCGGCCAGCATGGCGGCGGGGTGTCAGGGAGGGTGGAAGGCTGCACCGGGGGCACGCCGCTGACTCCCGCACCGCACCGGCAGAGAAGGACGGAGATGAGGGAAGGCGGAGACTGGCGCAGGCGGGTACAGCCGCGCGGCGGGTACGGGGCGCGGGAGGCCGCGGCGATGGGTTAGGGGCGCGGCGGGGCGGGACCCGCCGCCATCTTGGGGCGGGGCCGGCCGCCATTTTGTGCGTGAGGGGAGTGGCCTCCGGGCCTCTCCCTCCTCACTGAACTGCCCCTGGAGGGGGTGTTTAGAGCCGTTTTTGAGGGGTTCAGGCTCCTTTGTGGTGGGTTTGGGCTGCTAGTGCTGTCTTTTAGCCGAGCCCGCGCAGCCATGGCCCAGTGCAGCCTCCCCGTCCCTGTCAATGGACACCCGCCCGATTCCATCCGTGTGAGGGGAATGGGCTCAGTCCGGCTCTGGTGCCGCATCCAGCAGTTCCCCAGGCTCTCTGGCACTCATGATTGTGTCCTTGTCCCCACACTGTGGGGTGCTGACCTCAGCTATCATCGCACTGCACCAGCCACTGTGCGGGCACAAAATCACCCCAAGAACCATCCTTGGGGCTGTGCCTCAGCAGTGCCACACAAAACTATCATGATAATTCCACTCACAATGTCCCCCAGTATCATCATCCTGTTTTAAGTGTTCCGTTTTTTGGGTTACAGTCATATTTTATTACTTTTTTTTAATGTCCTCATGCAGGAAAACCTCACTCCACAGCTAGCAAAGCGAGGAGTGCAAAATTCCAGGGGTGGTCTCCAAGTGTTGCCTCCAAGACTGGAAACTACCTGCTTATAAAATCAAATAATTTTGCACAGGAACAAGATAAAGAGAAACTAGTGATTTTTAATTTTTTCTCCTCTCTCCTTGGTGGGACCAATTGAGACAGCAGCAGTGGAGATGAAGGGCTGTTAGTGCTCAACTGTATGGCTCCCACAGTCATTAGGCTCTGATCAGAGGATTTTATTAATTAATTTTATTAATGATTTCTTGTGCATTTGGGGTAGGAGCCTGTACCCAGTGCTCTCATGTGGGGCCGAGGGTTGAACATGAATGGGGTTCGCACTGAGGAGAGGAGCTGGGAAGAGCTGGATGGGACACAGCCCAAAGCTTTCCCAGCCCCCAAACCACAAAAAATAATCATTAAAAAAATACAGTGGAAATTAATGTTCAAGTGAAGGGAATCAATCTGCAGCAGAGCAGATAAGCAAGAGCCTCTGGCCCAAGGAACAGCTGCCTGCTGAGGGAGATAGCAAGGTCATCGTCAAACAAAACAGACCCTGCTTCTTCCTCCTCCTCCTCCTCCTCTTCTTTATTTCCTATTCCCAGCAAAGCAAGCCCTTGACAAAGAGGAGATGCTCGCTGTCCCGAGATAGTAGGAGTGAGGTAGGGAGATAAGGCGGCTTCAGCCGTAGCATCCCCACGGATGGATTTTGGGAAGGTTTCACTCACTAATACCAATTAATTCATTGTGCAGTTCCCCCAGGTGCTGGGCCAAGGGGAAACAGGTGGATTAGAGCTTGTTTGGCATCCCACAACCTATTCCCCAAATCGCCCTGGTCCCTGCTGTGGGGTCTGGAATAGGGCCTTTGCCAGGCGTTGCTATGCCAGCACAGACTAGGGCACACAGCAGACCCTGACGCCATTCTTCCAAGGAACAGGATTTGGCTGGGTTCCCCTTGTCCTGGCTCAGCAGCAGCCCTCACTGTGCTGATCCATGCTGTGTTCAGCAGCCAAGACAATCTCCCTGTTTTCCCATAGACATATCTCAACTATTTCAAAGAGCTTTTATTTTTCATTCATTTCCCTTTGCCTCCTTGAAGAAGCAGGGATTTTGCTTCCCAGGGCTTTCCCAGGCTCTGCAGCCAAGCTAGGATCCCAAAACCTCCCTGTCCTGCCCTGAGCACTGCATCCAGCCGTGACAACCACCCACCCAACACTCCCATTGCCCCCAGCTCCCCAGCTCCAGACCCTCGGGGAGAGCAAAGACTGGAATATGCGATGCAGGTTGCTTTATTTCCTTGTGCTGTCCTACAGGCAGCACAGCACAGCACGGCACAGCACAGCACTTGGCTCTGCAGGCGCAGGGAGGGAGCGACTCCCTGCTTGTTTGGGTGTTTTTTGGGGATGAATCATGTCCCCAGAGGACACTGAGCCAAGCATTAATAACCCTGACAGCTCCTCAGCAGTGGGTTTGGTAATGAAGTTTTTATTCCAGTGGGCTTGGGGCAAAACCATCTCTCCTGACAGATGAGGCATTGCAGTGGAGAGCGGTGTTGGTGTTGGTCCAGGCACCCCACCTCTGGCTTCATGGGAGTTGCTGCAAGATGTGGCTGGTGGTCGTGGTGTCCCTGGGTGGCTGAATTAGGGGCCACCAGCTCCCCCCCACACCCTCCCCTGCTTCAATCCATAACCATGAGCTGGTGGGTTTAACACTTTAACCCTCACCCCAAATCTGGAGACCTCCCACCTGTGGGGATCAGATGGAGCAGCGGCAGCAAGTGGGGACACGTCAGGGAGAGCCTGCAGCCCACTGGTGACCCCAGAATGAGTGTATCTTTCTGCCTCTCCACCTGTCTGATTGGGGCAGGAAGCACTGTGGTCAGTGGTCCAGCTGGCCAGAGGTGGTCCCTGAGCCCCTCGGACTGTCAGGCACCTGTACCTGCAGCTTCTTGGGAAGCAGCTCCTCGCGGGGAGGTGGCAGTGGCCGCTTCAGCCCCTTGGAAGAGGATCCCAACGTGTCTTCTCCTGCCTCACCGAGCCCGTGCTGGGGCTCCGGGGGTTGGTAGCCCGTCTGGTTGGGATCCAGGGGGTCTCGGGAGAGCAGGATGCAGATGGAGGGGACGTTTTTGTGGACGGTCAGGTTCTGCGCTGGGCTGTCAGGCAGCAGGTCCTTGTTCTCCCAGACCTCCAGCACAGTTTTGTAGCGTACCTTGGTGACCTGGTGGAGCCCTCCCAGCTTGCGTTTCATGATCTCCACACAGGTGATGGTCTTGGTGACCGCCCTGCCGGAGCCACTGAAGACGATCTGCCGGCTGCCCTTCAGCTCCATCTGGGCCATGGCGAAGTTCATCAGGTTCCTGATCTTGCTGCCCTCCTTCACTTTCATCTCCACCACGTCTGGGGACAGGTCAGGAAAGGGCAATGGCATCTCTTCCTCCAACGTCCTCACCTTTCGGAAGTTCTCCATTCCGGACTGGGCAACAGGCTTGGCTCTCTCTCCTTCAGCAGCCATCCTTCACCCCTTACCAGTGGGTCCACACAGGCTCCCAGCACCGTGGAACCATGGCAGGGCTGACCTCACTGCCCTCCAGCCCAGCCCTGCATCCCCACAACCACCAGCCCCTTCCCGTCTGCTCTCCGGGGTCTGGTAGCAGGCTCAGTGGCTGTGCCAGAGGCTGTCCTCTGGGAGAGACAGGGCTGCAGGATCCTCTGGGTGCTCCCAGTTGCTCCCAGCAGGGATGACAGCTGGCTCCAGCTCTCGGTGATGCTTGGGCTCCTCCGCTCCCACTGCAGTACTCGCTTCTGCTGCTCTTTGCTTCATTCTGGACTTCAGCAGCCCCCAGAGCTGTTCTGTGTAATTAGCAGATCCTCCCCTTCTCCCTCCCCTTCCTCCCCTCCTCCTCCTCCTCCCCTGCTCAACCACCCATCCCAGCACCCAGCTCCTGCCTTCATACCTGACAGGCAAAGGGGAGGGCAGGGAATGCAGCTCCCCATCCAGAAACAGGGAAGTGAAGGGAAAGGAAGGAGAGGAAGGTGGAAGGCTGAGGCAGAAACTCACTCTTGCCTTCATGATGCTCCCAAAGTCCTGCCCCCTTAAAGAGAACCTAGTCCCTTCTCTCTGCGCTTGCTCCTCTTAAGGACACCCACTGCTAACAGCAAAAGTCACCCTGCCTGCCTGCCTGCCCTGCAGCATTCCCAGAAGGATGAGGAATCCCAGCCATGCTGCGCTCAGACATGGCACAAAGATGCAGTGGGGACTGTGGGAAGTACTTTGGAGCCTGAGCTCAACCCTTATTAGCCATCAGAGAAGCTACTAGGACCTGCAGCCAGGAAAAAGCCGGGCAGATGGCACTGCAGCCAGGCATGCATCAAGTGTGCCAGGGCTCTGCTCCCCCCCCAACCCCGACACCCCACATCCTCAGCCCTGGCTCTGCCCTGCAGGAAAATGTCTCAATTCCCAAAGCTCCAAGGAGCAGATGCTGTGGCAGAGCTGGTTTTCATGGGTGATTTCTCTCTCTCTCCCTCTCCTTCTCCTTCCCTTCCTCTCCCTGATGCTCTCCCAATCCCTGAGCCTTGCCATCTCCGCATCCCTGATGCGGAGCTGCCAGCTGTGGGCTTACCAATACATTTACTGTTAGTAAATCCCAGGAGATCCCTATTGCAGGGCAGGAGGTGTCCCCTTCCTGCCCCCAATGCCTTCCCAGGGAGTGGCAGTGTCCCTGCCCCAGGCTGGCCCTTTGCCTGGCCTTGTCACCTGCCTGTCCCCTCCCACCCCACTGGCCGGGGGATCATTGCACAGTGGAAAGACACGCCGAGTATTGACTTGCAGTCAAATCTTATCGGCCTATGCAGGCCCCTGGATTGGTTTCACTTGGAGCAGGGCTTGAAAAAATACATAAATAAATCAATCGATCCCATGCCTGTGGAGGTGATGGCAGGATGTGGCCATCACCACCCGTCCAGGATGAATCTCACATCCCTGTGGTCCCCAAAGCAGCTTTCTGTGTGTACCACTGCCTAAATGGTGGTGGATATGGGACACCCCCTGATCCAATCACTGGATTGGGGTCTGGTGGGGGGGTCTGCAGGCAGTGGGATGGGATGGGATCTATCAGCAGTCTGCTGGAACACTCCAGGGGATGCAGAGCTTCTTTTCCCACATTCCCTGAGGCCCCTTGGGCACAGAGACGGAAACTGAGGCAGGGCAGGCAATCCTCCCAGGCCCACCCCCAGCACCAGATCCAGGCTTTGAGCATCCCCAAGTCCTCTGTGGTGCTCTGCAGTAGTGAGCATGCCTATTCCCTGTGCTTCCACCATGGATCTCTCGCTCCTACGAGACAAAATGGCATTTCCCCCCCCTTTCCGCTTGGCAACTTTTTATGGCATCCTTGCAGATGGCACTTGGTTCCTTTCTCAGGCAGGCAGGGATGGATTAAAGCCCTCAGGGAAATTGCTGCCTTCAAAAGGTGCTAAGCCCCTGGGAAAATAATGGGGGAATATTTCAGTGACTGAGAAATCCCTCAAGGTAATTATCCAGGTAACCTAGGAGGGTTACATGGACACCGAGGCCTGACAGCTCCAGGGCTCTGGCCAAGCCAGATGAAACCCTGGTGCTCACTGAACCATCCAGCCCTTCCTGCCTGGCCCAGAACCATCTCCTGCCTCCCATGGCCCATTTTCCATGGCCTTGTGGCACCTTCCCCACCATCGGGTGATGGAAGCAGCAGCAGCTTCTCCTCCACGGCCTCTGACTGCTGCTTACTGAACTCTGCCTATTGCAGCCTCCAAAACAGAGGCAGGTGAGGTGCAATCACGGAAAGGCTTCAGGAGGGTACACTCCCCCCAAGGCCAAGACTGCATCACATTAATGACAGTCTTATTTTTCCTCTGCAGCGCTTAAAATGTAAATGAAATTCATTATTAGCAACTCCACTGCTAATTACCATCTGAAGCCATTCATTAGCCTGTCAACTTATTTGTTGGAGGACAACAGAGTGAATGGGTTATTCCAAGTGATGGAATAGCTGAAATGAGCTCAGTGGGGTGGGAGAGGAAAAGCAGGGAGAGGGGGACAAAGGCACAGACAACTCCAGCCATGGGGAGTTCAGGGAAAGCAGCTGGGAAAGAGGATTGTGAGTCCTTTCAAATGGAGAAGAAGCAAATAGGAAAGGCAGGAATGGTGAAAAAAAAAATAGGAGTAAAGGAATTACATCCTGAATATTGTCCATCTGTCCTTCCTCAGCAGCCACACTGGTCACTCCAGGACCCGAGGAGTGGTTTCTTCCTTCCTTTCCCCATTACAGTTTCTCTCTGAGCATCCTGTATCCCAGTGCCATCCCAACCCCATCCCAGGAGGGGTCCAAATCTCTGCAGCATCCTCTTGCCTGGTCTCAACCCCATAGGAAGTGTGAGCTTGGAAGGGCCATTTGGGAGAGGAGCCAAGAAGAGAGCTGATGGTGGCAGGGATGAAGAGGGCTGCGGGAGACAGCACAGAGACTAGCCAAACCTGGAAAAGTGGGAAAAAGCCCCAGAAACATATTCCTAATGGAGATCAGGGCAGCTGGAGAGGAAAAGTAACCCGAGACCCTGTCCTCCACCTGCCCTCTCTATATTTTCTTTCATCCAACGTGGCCGTGCACAGGAGCAGGACGGAAAGTGGAAGCATCTGATACAAGGAAAGTCTCAGTGCCACCGTCCATCTCTGCGTCATATCTGCCCAGCTCAGGTCTCAGCCTCTCATCACGTTGCACTCAGCAGCAGGCTGATGCCAGAGCTGATTGTAACCCTGGGAAAGGGGGTACAGATGGACCCTCGAGATATCACAGTTACAGGGGTTCCCTGCCCCAATCCTAACCAGCATCCTGGAGCTGCTGTTTCACAGGAGCAGCTCCCCGAGGGTGCATCCCAGTCCTCCCAGGGTGCAGGGGCTGTCTCAAGATGCTAGAAGAACCTTTGGAGCACCCTAGGGTGGCACCAGCTCCCTGCTAACTGAGCCCTTATCCCTATAGTAAGCAGAAAATTACAGAGCTCAAGATAATTCTCATTTTAAGAGCCAGATAGTAAAAGAAAAGGGAAAAATCCCTTTTATAAGACAAATCTCTTTGCAGAGCTTCAGCATGATGAGCAGAGAAATGTCATAAGGACCCTGAGAGCAATAATAAACATGAATGGTCTGCACCAGCCGCACCGGGGACTCCCACCCACATCCTGTCTGTGGCACAGGAACTCTGTTTAAGCTCAGCCCAGGGGTCTCAGTCCTAGTCTGAGCTGTGCTGGGGCTGGTTTCTGGGTCAGCTGCAGCTGGTCTGCTGGACTGATCCACAGACCAACCCTAGACTGGACCTGTGGATTGCCTTCAGTGGCTTGAGTTCAGTGGCTTTGAATCTGTTTATTTGCTGAGAATTTGCTGCTTGATCCAGACTCTTGGTTGGATCCTTCCCAGCCTGCCCTGCTCAGGTAGTGTGGGATGAGCAGGGAGGCTCTTCCCCTGCCCCTCTGTCATCCCCTTGGCTCCCCAGGCATTCCCTCTGAGTCAGGGGAGCACACATCTGTTTGAACCCCGAATACCCCTGCTTGGAAAACCTGTGGGCAGACAGGAATGTGGTGATGCTGAGGGCAAGGAGCAGCTCTGCAAGTGAACATTCCCAAAGCCTCAATGGGATGGAAAAGCACTGGGTGGCCTGAGGCAGCAGAGAAGCCGGGGGTGGGGTGGGAGGGCGGAATTTAGGTGAGAGAAAGCTCAAGAAACAATAAATAAGGGACAAGAAATAAGCCCCAAATCCCCAGGGTGCTCAGCTAGGGTGGCTCTGCAAGGTTTGGAGCACCCCTGTGAGGTCTCACATGTGGGCAAGTAGTGGTGCTTGGCAAGAGTGGGGATCTATGACCCCATCCCCTTCTCCCTTTCCTTCCTTGCTGCCAGGCAGAGGATAGAGCTGATGCATGGGGGTCCCCACTCTCTGCAGGGAACAGCTCAGGGTCCAAGACCCAGAAGGAGGTCAGAGTGGACAGCTGGGCCCCCTGCTACAGGGTCATCTGTGGCACACTTGTTTTCCTGCTTCCCTCCATTTCACCATCTGTGAAGCAGGCGTTTTCCCTGTTTCTGCCAGATTTCCTTCCTTGCATGTCCACAGCAAAGGTGTTCCCCTGCTGAGGGTGTTTGGCCACCAGGGCTCCCTGGTGTAAAGAGATTTTGCCGCTTCCTTGCCCTGCTCTTCACATCTTCCTGTAGTGGGATGTTGTCTTTGTTGCCCCTCCGTGACTCTCGAGGTTGGACCCTGGGAAGGGAGGACAATTTAGTTGTCAAATAAAGCCATTTTCATGCCACTGCACTGATATTCTCACAAGCCTTGGGGCAGGAGGTCCAAGTGGTGTGCACAGAGCTCCGCGTGAGGACTGAGGACAATGGACACTGCCTGTGGAGTCCTCAGGCTGATTTGGGATTTATATCCTCTTTAGGAGTTTCTGATTCCTGTCCTAGTCCACCTGCAAATCAGTCCAGTCCCTTCCCCTGCCCTCTGCATCCTGACCCTGACACTGCCGGCAAAAGCAATCAACATATCCACTGCCCCTCATGCAGTGAAGCCAATAATCAATTACTGCTCCCAGAGCAAAGCACAGGATGTGAAGCAGGGCGTGGACATGAGGTGACCCAAATCTGTCCCTGCCAGTGGGACCTGCTGGCTTTCCATTGCCTCCTGGGTACAGGGAGCCTGCGTGCCCTGCCAGGGGCTGTCCCCCAGAGCCCTTGCCCCACAGAGGCTGGTCTTCTACCCACGTGGAGCTTGCCATGCGCCAAGTAGGGGTCAGTGCACCCCTGCCCCATAGAGCCCGCACTCCTATAGAGCCCGCACTCCTACAGAGCCCCCACTCCTATAGAACCCACACTTCTAGAGAGCCCGCACTTCTAGAGAGCCCCCACTCCTATAGAGACCCCACTCCTATAGAGCCCCCACTCCTGTAAAGCCCGCACTGCTTTAGAGCCCCCACTCCTATAGAGCCCGCACTCCTATAGAGTCCCCACTCCTATGGAGCCCGCACTCCTATAGAGCCCGCAATCCTATAGAGACCCCACTCCTATAGAGACCCCACTCCTATAGAGCCCGCACTCCTACAGAGCCCGCACTCCTACAGAGCCCCCACTCCTATAGAGCCCCCACTTCTATAGAGACCCCACTCCTATAGAGACCTCACTCCTATAGAGCCCCCACCCCTATAGAGCCCCCACTCCTACAGAGCCCGCACTCCTATAGAGACCTCACTCCTACAGACCCCCCGCGAGGCCCCGCCCCTTCCCCTTGGCCCCGCCCCTCCGGCCGGCGGCATCAGGACCCTGGACAGCGTCGGCGGGTGCTCTCGCGAGATCTCGGCGCTGCCCATAGACCGGGCGGCGGCGGCGCTGCAGTCTCGCGAGAGCGCGGTCGCTGCGGCAGGAGCAGCACCGGGCGGGCGGGCGGCCGCCGCCACCCGCCGGGGACCGGAGGGGCCGGGTCACGCCGCGGGGTGAGTGCCGGGGCCGTGCAGAGGGGGGAATGCCTCGGGGGGAGGGCGCTGGATGTTCCCCCCGAGCGGGATGACCGCCCTTTGCACCGACGCCCCGCTCTGCACCCCTCTTGGAGGGGGATGCGCGGCGTGGGGGCATCCACGGTGACCCCGCACACGCGTGAGTGCAGCGGGAACCGAGCGGGGGGCGAGCCGCCCTTCTCGCCGAGCCAGGCCGCGGCTGGCAGCCTGCGCCCGGCTCTGAGGTGGGGGCGCGTAGAGCACGCAGCGCTTCACGCCTGGCAATTCACGGCGAAGCCCAGCCCTGCCTGCCCTCCCCAAACCCACGCCACGCACCGGAGGGGTTTCTCCTCCGTGCCATCACCCATGTGATGAGCGCTCCCATTTTTCAACCCCTCCACCATATTTCAACCCCACCCCTCAATTACATCCCCACAATTTTGAAAAAAAAAAAAAAATAAATAACCCACCCAATTTATTCAAAATCTGGGTGTTTTCTCCCCACGGCGGCGCGGGTGTCGGGCCGGGGGCGGGGGAGCGCGTCCGGTCGTGTGTCCCGGCACACGTGGGTGGGGGCGGCCGGGGGGACGTCACCGCGCCCGAGGAGCTCGTATTTATAGCACCGGCGGGATGGAATCATCCGGGGGCTACCGGCGGATGTGGGGAGAGATGGCGAGCCGCGGGGGTTTGCTGTGCCTGGCCTGTGTCTTTGGCCCTGGGGGATGCTTGGAGGGTGGGAGAAGACCCCTGGAGAGAGCCCCTGAATCCTCCGGGGAGCCCCAGGCACCAACCGCCAGGACCCCCCGTGTCTTGGGAAGTGTGTTGGCTTCTGCCAGCTCTGCCCGGATAGCTGAGAGAGGGCAAAACTTGCAGGCAGGTGGGGATACGCCATCTTCACGCTTCTATTTAAAACCTCGGCTCTTAATTTTTACTGTAATTCGCCTTAATTTTCACTTCTGGGTCAGAGCTGAATGATCTGGTATGGTCGAACTACACGAGTAATCGTTAAGCCAGGCACTCAAGTGATTCATTAGTGACAATCGCCACTGATTTATTTTTTTTTCCAGCTGATTTCCCTGCTCTGATTTCCCTGCTCCCTTTTCAGACTGGTTTTTGGCTTTGGCTTGCAGAGATGGGAGCTACAAGGCAGCTAGACAGTTCCCTGTGCTGGAATTTAGCAAAAATAATATTTTTTTTTTTAAAAAATCAGTTTTGGGCCAGGTAATGAACTTGGGGGTTTCAAGCTGCCTACAGCTGCCTCCTTTCCCTGCCGTCCCACCTGGCCCTCTCCTGGATGTAGGTCACTCGGGAGTGAGAGGCCCCACATCACTGGATCCTCTCGTAATCTTCTGCCTTAAATGGTGTGTAAGCCTCAGCCAGAGGAGCTGGGATTTATCCCCCTGCCAACCAGGTGCCAGCCTGGATGTGTGATAGTCTAGAGTGTCACAGAAATGAAGCAAACTGTGCTGTCCCTTGAGTTGTTTTGGAGCAGGGGGGAAAGTGAAGGCTCTCAGGGAGGTTCCTGACCACTTCAATCACCTCTTCTCTCATTCTTCTCCAGCTTTGCTAAAGCTCACACGTTGTTCCCAAGTACTTTTCCTGAGGAGCAGAGAGGCTGAGTGTGTGCCAGCATGGCAGGTATGTGGGTGGGCTCTGAAACCCATCAGGGGCTTTACTGGCCATGTTACCCCATTAGTCCCAGTGGGGTGGTGGGTGCCCACGCTTGCAGGATCCACATGGCCAACGAGGGCTGAATTTGATCCTTTTTGGTGGGTTGGTGGTGGTTTCCCTGGGAAATCCTTAATTCCCGTGTGAAACGCGTCAATTCTTGGGGCTAATTAGGAAGCCTCTCGGTTTTTGTTCAGCTCTGGGCTGTGCCTGACAGTGATGAAACTTTTCATTGCAGAAAAAGTGAACAACTTTCCTCCCCTGCCCAAGTTCATCCCCCTGAAGCCATGTTTCTACCAGGACTTCGATGCAGAGATCCCGCCACAGCATCGGACCATGGCCAAGCGACTTTACTACCTCTGGATGTGTGAGTCACTGGGTGGGAATGGTTTGAGTGGGATTTGTTTGCCTCTCCAAAGGCTGCTCCTCTTGGAGCCGCCAGCTGAAAGAGCAGGGCAAGGTCAGGGGAACCCCCTCCAGGCCTTAGTGCTTCCTGTTAAAATCCAGGAATGGGACATGGGCTGCAGCACCCCATGGGTCTCAGCCCTTCTGACCTCCAGGACGGAGGTGCAGAGCTGGCTCAGTGTCTGAGGGCCATCAGTGGTGATGTTGACATCTCACTGCAAGGAGGAGACAGCTCAGACTGGAGGGCTGGTGTGCCTGCTCCCCAAAATGTGGGAGCCCGAGGCTTCCTGGAGCTTGCCTGTTCCTCTTGCATGCCTGTGTGTGCCGTGCTGTGCTAACAGAGCTGTCACCAGCTTCCAGCTCTTCAAACTATCCTGGATCTCTCTTCCTCACCAATCCTGTGCAGGGAACAGAGCCAGGGAGACAGATCACATAGATGGAAACATATGTGTGCAGCTTGGGGCAAGCTGGCACCAGCATTTAATTTCTTTTCAGAAGAAGTTCCCTTATCAGTTTTAGAAGTTTAGTTTCCTTATAAGGTGTTTTCCCTGAACTTTGGAAGCATCAGTGCCCAGGGAGTGCCTTGTGCTTTGGAAGCAGGTTATGAAGAGCTGAGCTGGCACCAGAGAGGTCAGGGTGTTCCTGCTTTTGGCACAGCACCAGGCTGGCACCCCCAGGACTGTGTCCCATCAGGAATGTGACCCTGGGGTAACTTCATCATGTGAGGAGGGCTGGTGTAGCTTGTCTTAGTGAAAAAAAGCTGTGCTTCCCTGGGGAAGCTGTCTTGGAGGTGTTCAGTTCCCTCTCCATCCCAATCTGGGTGTTCCTCCTCTTATTGTAACAGAGCTTGGTTCTTGCTCCACAGCACAAGCACCAGCTCTTGAAGCCAGTCACTGTCCCTTGGTTTCTGCCTCCAGAGCTCCTCTCTGGGTCATTTTCTCCCCAGTACCTCCTCAGATTCCTAGGACAGAGCAGCAGGAAGGTCCTTTTGGCGTTCTTTAGGGCAGCCCAGGCAGCTGAGCTCCTTTGCTTGCCAGCTGCAGCTCTCAGGCAGGCGATGGTGGGAGGGTTTTCATTCTCGTCAAAATAATGAATCATTCTCCGAACTCGGAGGCGTCAGAATGCAGCTGAGCATTCTCTGCTTTGTCCTGTGTCTGCTGATCTGGGATTCATAGTCAGAGCCCTTGTGTGGCCTGACCCCAAGCACGGGTGGGTGAGGGAAATGTGTCGCCCCCTGAACTGGTGAGGTGGGGCCAGGAGTTCAGCGATACTTGGGAAACTCCTACACAAGCTCCTTCAGCAAAACTGTATCTGGAGTAAGGAAAAAAAAAGCTTCATTTTGATTCCTCCAGTTTCCTTCCATTAGTGGAAACATGTTCTGGCTTTATGGCAGTGGGAGAATGTGGCTCTTCCTAATCCTCAGAGCCCCGGACCTGCTTAAGGAATTACAACTCCGAGTAATATATTGATTTTCCTCCTACTCTTCAGCTGAGGTTTGACCCTCTTTGGCTCAGCCAGCCTGGGAATGTGCTCCCAGCTTAATTTAAGGGAAATCCGGCTAGGGCAGGACTCCGAGGCCACATCCCTGGGGTCAGGGTCTCTCATATCTCACTGCCACCCTTGTGTCCGTGCTACTCTGCTCTGTGTGTGTGTGTTTGCAGTGAACAGCATCACCTTGGCAGTGAATCTCGTGGGCTGCCTCGCGTGGCTCATTGGAGGCGGCGGAGCTGTAAATTTTGGACTGGCAATTCTCTGGCTCATTCTCTTTACGCCCTGCTCCTATGTCTGCTGGTTTAGACCTATTTACAAAGCTTTCAAGTAAGTGGTCGCACCTGAGCCTGGCTTCTTTTTGCCTTGTTTTCCTTCCTAAACCATCACTGTTTAGCCTGGGGCGTTGCCTAAATTACTAGGGGAATTTCCTTCTGTCCAGCCTTTTTAGCTTTACTTTCTAACCTTCAAAACAAGGGTGTTTGGGATTTCCTGAGGGCCAAACCCCCAACCATGTGATGTAAGAGCACCCTCCATGTGCCTCTGTGCAGCAGCAGGGGAGAGTGGTGAGGATGCAGTTGGGGTGCAACTCTCCCTCTCTCTCATCCTTGAGGCTTCTTTCATATTTTTCCACAAGTCCTCGAGGTGTTTGTATGGGTTATCTGTTGATTCCCAAATCTAGAAGTCTGGGGATGTATTTATTCCCCATGTGGGGTGGTGTAAGCCAAGAGCTGTGTCCCAGCACGGATGTCATCAAGCTCAATGTGCAGAGCTGGCCAAGCCATGAAGAGGGTCTGGTGCCCCCGTGGCTTTTCCCAGGTGCCCCTTCACCACCTTCAGCCTCTTGCAGTTTTTCCTTTGCCTTTAATTTTGCTTCTCACCACCCTCCTGCTAAATCACAGCCGAGTCTGAGACATAGGAGCATCTCCTCGAAGCACAGCAGGGATGGAGGTGCAGGGAGTGACCGAGCCCTCTCTTGCAGGACAGACAGTTCCTTCAGCTTCATGGCCTTCTTCTTCACTTTCATGGCCCAGCTGGTGATCAGCATTATCCAGGCGGTGGGAATCCCTGGATGGGGGGTCTGGTAAGGAAAATGCTTCTGTGTTGGGTGCAAGGGTGGTCACCATGGTGTTTTAACATCCCCAGTGCTTGATGTTTTAACATCCTCGGTGCTTCTTGCCTTGGGGAGGATGGTCTGAGGAGCTGGGAAGGATGCTGGCAGTTTGGGAAAGCTGGTTGTTTTCATCTCCTTGCAGTGGCTGGATTGCAGCAATTTCCTTCTTTGGGACCAATGTGGGGTCAGCCGTGGTGATGCTGATCCCCACCGTGCTCTTCACGGCCATGGCAGTCTTCTCCTTCATCGCTCTCACCATGGTATGGCAGGAGAAATGGGTGTGACACGTTGCTCTGGGGGGTCCCCTCACCGCCCCCCTGGCAGCTCAGCACCAGCTACAGGCACTCAACCCCTCTGGATTTTCCCTTCAGGTGCACAAGTTTTATCGGGGGAGCGGCGGCAGCTTCAGCAAGGCGCAGGAGGAGTGGACCACGGGGGCATGGAAGAACCCCCACGTACAGCAGGCGGCCCAGAACGCGGCCATGGGGGCGGCACAGGGCGCCATGATGCAGCACGAGACGCAGTACTCGGCCACCCCCAACTACACCTACTCCAACGAGATGTGAGCAGCAGGACTCTGTCCTCAGGAGGAAGAGCAGGGGCGGGGTAGGGGGGGAAGAGAGGAGGCAGAAGGCTGAGCGAGTTTCTGCAGCTGTTTCAGAAAGTTGGAGTGTACCATAGCGGTGGTTCTTTTCCCGTCTTTGTAATGAGATTCTTTGGGATTTTTTTTCTTTCCTTTTTTTTTTTTTCTTTCTTGTTTTGAGCTCTTATTTTCTCCTTTCTTTTTCATTCTGAAGAGGCTGTGAGTTGACCTGCAGGGCTCTTGTTGTGCGTGGTAGTCAGTGTCTGTTCACGTCTTTTTTTTTTTTCCCTGTGGAATAGTGTACAGTGGTGGTTTTTTAATTACTGTGGTGATAGGTGTACGTTAGAACCTCATCAGCCAAAAGCCCCCCACACACCCCCGAAAAGGGAAAAACAGCAACCAGCACCCATCTTCCCTCTTGGAATAAGCCCTGAACCACAGGTTTCTGACATGTGTGAGTTTTCTCTTTCAGTTGGTAGCGTCCAGCCCCTTGCCGTTGTTTCAGCAAGGGCAAACAGTCCTGGGAATTCTCCTTTTTCTTCTTGCTTTTTAACTAGCAGGTGGCTGGTTGATTTAGCATTAAAAAAAAAAAAGGGGGGGGGGAGGAAATGAGAAACCCTCAATCCTGCTGTTGATATGCTGGAAGCCAAGAGATTCCTAATCTACACCCTGGCTCAGGATCTACAACTTCTCTCAGTGTGTGGTGTTGTAAGTGAGTAGTTTACACACTTTGACATGGAGGACCTGTGTGTGTATGTGTGTGTTTGTGTGTGTGAGTGTTGGGGAGCAAGGACAGGTTTTCCCTGCGGGATACAACTGTCCCATTCTGGATTCTGCATCCTGAGTCTGTTTTTTTTTTAAAAGGCTTCTGTTTTGAAAAGCAGTTGTAAAAAGCAGCAGAGCGTTCCTCAGAGGACCTACTCTTGGGCAAGGCTGCAGGTCAAATCTTGCCACCCCATATCCAAGCAGTCTCCCTGACGACAGAAATAGCCAGGCCAAGATTTGTCCCTCCTAGCTTTGGAGGCATATGCTGATTAAAGGCTCTTTAGGAAACCTCCAGGCTGGCAGGAAGGATTCCCACTTGCGCTCCTAAAAAGCGTGGTGAGATGTGGCCATGTGTTTTCTTGGTGCAGAAATCCCTGCCAGCCCTGAATCCTGCCCAGTTGGGGGATGGTGGGCATTAAATAATGATCCTGCACCCTAGCAAGAGGCAGCTGAGCTCAGACTAACACCTCTTGGGGAGAGTGACTAGCACACCCTGGAAAAGACTGTGAGTGGGATCATAAATGGGATGGATGCTGCAGGGCAGGAGTCAGGAAAGCTACTTCTCAGAGATGCTTTTCAACTCTAAATGCACTTTAAATATGCCAATTTTTTTTCCCAAGTCCTTGAAAAGCAGTCCAAACAGAATCCAATCCAGCCCCTTCCTTAGCTCCAGTATCTCCTGCCTTGCACAGGGAAGGAGCTTGGTGTGCCACCAGCCAGGGCTATGTGAGTCCCCAGCCCCTCACCCATCCCCTCCAGCCCCCCAGTGATGCTTGGATGTGACCCCTACCCCCGAGAATCACCCCAAAAAGGACCTTCTCTTCTCCAGCAAAGCACACCAAGACTAGTTTCCTTTTTAAGATACCACTTCAGTCATTATGCAGTAGGCAGTCATCTCTTGACCAGACTAAAATGCAGCTATTGATAAAATGCCTGTCTGTGCGTGTGTGTGTATATATTTATGTATAAAATGTCAGGAGAAAAGTAATCCTTTGCTGAGCCTATTATGTTTAATCAGGTTTAAATATTGTGCAATCCATTTCTAGCTCGCCTAAAACTTACTCTGCCAAACCATGTGCTCTGTCATCCGTGTCTGAGAAATGATGGATTAAGTGACTTTCACCTTTTGCATTGACAATAAGATGCATCAATAATAACTGTAACGAGCTGTAACTAACAGACATTGCTTCAGCACCTACCCCTCCTCTCCGGTGTGTCTCCTGAGTGTGTGAGCGCTGAAATGTGCCCCTGTGACACCACCTGGGTTGGAAACTCTACCCTCTGTTCTCACCTTGATTATTTTTAAGCTGTCCCTGCTTCAGGTGGGGCTGATGTGGCAGTGATCAAAGCGGGGTGCTCCTGAAGCCCACAGGGTGGGAGAAATAGGGTGTTCCTGCAGCTGGGCAAGAGGAAGCTCTGGATAGATCACATCTGGGGGTTTCCTGATGTCTCCCTGTTGCTTCCCGTGTCCTGCAGTCAGCAAAACAGAGCTCTTTGCCTCTTGCCTTTCATGCTGCTTGCTCGTAGCTGATATTAGAGGAATGTCCAAATACAGCTTAAAAGCAGCAGTTATCTGGAAAGGGTTGTGGCCCAGATCTGTTGTGCTCGCATAATCGTGGAATGCCTTGGGTTGGAAGGGACTTCAAAGATATCCAGCAGGGACACCTTCCACTAGTCCAGTTTGCTCCAAGCCCCGTCCAACCTGGCCTTGGACACTTCCAGGAATGGGGCAGCCACAGCTTCTCTGGCCAACCTGTGCCAGGGCCTCACCACCCTCACAGGGAAGAATTTCTTCCCAGTATCCCATCTAAACCTACTCTCATTTTGAAGGCATTCTCCCCTGTCCTGTCTGCACCTCGGGCAATATGTGATTCTTTAACCCACCTTCCCCTGCCAGCTCTGTGTGGCTGCCTTCAATCCTTGTAGGAAAGGTTTCCCTCCTGGTCTGTAGCACTTCCATGGGCTTAGATATCACCTGGAGCTGCCACCTGAGGGGACCTCAGACCCTCTCCTCTCCTCAACACGCCTTTTATGCCCCCTCCAGCAGCGAGTTTTGCTGCCCTCTGTTATTGCCCAAACCCTGCCGCGAGCCAGAATCCCCCTTAAACAACTTCCTCAGCAGTCTGAAGCCACCCCATGTGCCTGCCCTGGGCGAGATCCCTGGCGTGGGCGCAACTGCGGCACCGAGGGGCACAAAGCCGTCCCGGGGGGGCAGCGGAGCCGCCGAACCTGGGGCTGCGGGGGTTGTGGGGGGGCCGTGGGAGCAGGACGGGGAGCGTGAGGGGCGGTCGGGAGGCCGCCATGACACCCGCTCCGCCCGCCGCCGATCGGCGCCATTTCCCGGCGGCCCCCGCGCGGGCCGGGCCGCCCTCAGGCCGCGCTGCCGCCGCCGCCGCCGGTCGCGGCCCCTGCGGACGGAGATCGGGGGTTGTCGCCCTCCCGTCGTTCTGCCCGTCCTGCCTTCGCCGGGATAGAAACGCTGTTTGTTATGTTCTGGAAACCCGCAGGGGGTTTCTCGGCGCTGCTCTGTGCATGCCTTTTTGCAGCATTTTGGAGCTATTCCGAGCATCACTACAGCATTAAAAAATCTGTTCAAATAACGCCTAAGGCCTGTAAATTGCTTGTTTTCTAGTGGCTGTTTCCCCAGAGCTGTATTTAGGTAAGAGAAAAGCGCAACCCAGAACTTTAATATCATTATTATATATGTGTTGTGCAAATTATATATTATTATTTTATTATTATATATTATCATTTTATTATTATATGTAATCATTTTATTATTATATATTATTATTATATTATATATTTGATATGATAATATATCTAATATATTACAATATTATTTATATTATATTTTTATTATATTATATTATGTATATTTCATATATGATATATAAAACCAATTTATTATATATTATTGTATATTATATATTATATACTATATACTATATGTTTTATATTTATAATAATATGTATTTTATTGTATATTATATTGTAATTGATTAATTATATATTATTGCAATATATATTAATATATATTATATAATAACATATAATTATGTATAAAGATATAATATTATATATTATGTATTGCATATAATAATACTGTCTCTATTATAATATACAGCTTTCATTCTAATTTTTATCATTTCTACCTTTTTCCCATTATTTTGCAATTGTTATTTTAACAGTATTTTATTATTTTATAATTTCTAGTATTTTGTAGTTATTTTAACGGTTTTATAATTGTTTCATAATTTTTATAATTTATAACGTGTTTTGAAAGGTGCTTTCCTTGAGACCTCAAATTTTTAAATATTAAGACATCTCCCTGAATTTTTTTATCCGCCAGGAATACAAGGAGAAAGCAACTCAGCTAGGGGTTGTATGTCTTTGCAGCACTTGATGTGAAAGGTATTTATCCTAAATTCTGGACCATGTTCAATGTGTGAGAGCATATTTTCTTTGTTTTTAGGGCTGGGGTTAGCAGAGCACTTTTGTGGCCTCCTAGTACAGGTTTTAGGGGTGTGTTTACAGCATCTGAGAGAATTTGTAATTAAACATTAAGCTGGGTTTAAAGGTTTGCTGGTGCTTGAAAGCTTTGTGGATTAGACTCTGTTTTGAACTACTCTGAGTCCTGCAGAGTCCAGGTTTGGATCTGTGTCCTCTGGAACATGTTGGGGTTGGAGCCCTGCTGTGCTTGGAGGCGCTGTTAGTCCGGTGTCTTTGTTCTCCTGTGCTTGCAGAGTTTGATTGGAGCATGGAGCCCGTCTCCCCACTGGAACCAGGGATTCCTGCAGGAAAAAACTCACCCGTGCCACAGAAAAAATTCCGTGTCTTGGTGGGGGTGACTGGAAGTGTGGCTGCTCTGAAGCTGCCCCTGCTCGTCGTGGAATTGCTGAAAATCCCTGGGGTAAGTAAAAGTTGGTGGAGCTTTGTAAAGTTGGAGTTACCCTGTTTTTGAGGAGAGATCACATGGCTCCTGCTGAAGTGAGAAGTTCCTCCTTGGAGCCCTTCAGTTTAACAATTTTTTGGAGGAGAATTCCTCTAACTTTTAAGAATTGATTTTATTTTTTTTTCCCTGTCAATTAACACTTGAATAGGTCTTGGCTTTGGGTGTTTTTTTTTTTCTGGAATTTGCCCTTGTCAGTCAAATTGCCAGATGTGGCTGCAGACAGAGGTGATGCATCTAGAACTTGAAATCTCCAGGATATTGCAGTTTTCCATCTGTGGGATATGGATTTTTGAAATATAAACGCTGCTGTCTGACCAAGAGAGGGGGAACCAGACCTTGTGAAACCAGAAATAGAAAATACACACTGCTATATGAGTCTATGCACTTTTTTTTTTTTACTCTTAATTATCTGGAGTAACAGAAATGCCCAGCAGAGGCCACTGGTAACTGATCAGGGAGAGAGACATGCTTTTTTCTGCTGTGGAATAAAGTTAGAGGAAACTTTTAAGAAAGGGAGCAGATATTTTGGAGCAGCAAAATGAAAAACTGGCAGGAGCAAGAGGGAGCACTGGTTAGATTGCTTCCTGAATATCCTTTAGAATGTTTGGGGAGGCTTTATCTTGTGAATGCATTGAGTAGAGGCAGAGAGGTGCTGATTTATCTGGTTTGTGTTGGTATCCAAGCTGGAAAGGGTACTGGAGGGGAGGCATGGGTTGCAGAGAGAAGTCTGTTAATTTATTGCTTGATCCAGAGTGATTAGTGAAGTCAAAGGTCCGCCCCTGAAGTAAGAAGGACAAAGAAAAGCTGTACCAAGAAAGGGAGTGATCAGCACAGAGCCAGAGATATGCATCTTCTAATCCTCTCTCTCTTGGATTACCTTGACTGTCGTCTCTTTTCCTTTTTTTCCTGGTGCTTGGAACATCGTTTTGTGAGGGTAACAGGCAGAATGCGAATGATCCACCGTAGGAATGTGAGTCAAACCCCTCCTTCTCTCTGAGTGTTTGATTCATAATTAAAAGCTGCAGGCAGCTGGACCCAAACTCCCTGTGCAGACCCAGAGGACTGTGACATCTGGTGCAGACTTTGTGGCCACTGGTTTTAGGTTTTAGTTGCATAAATAGCAAAAGTGAAACGTCCAGGGGTTTCTAACACTAAATTTATTAGTAAAAATTATTTAGTTACTAATTTCTGCTGTGATTTCAAGGCCTGCTCAGTCAGTGTAACTTTTCCATTGAGTTTGTTGGGTCCTACACAAGGCTGTTGCATCAGTTTCTTGTTGAGGTAGGGCAGGAGCCAAAGGAAGGCCTTTGTACCAAAGGAGGTGTGGTCAGAGGCTTGAAACTGGAGTAGTTAGTTTAAATTGATGTTTTGGCTGAAACGATCTGTGGTGAATGACTTGTCAGGGTGATCTTGCTGCTCATTAAACTTTAACGTCTTCTTGAGGGTGACTGCAGTGCACTGCCTTTTTGTTTAACCTCTTTGGAGATCTGGGAAATTTCGATTGGGTGCTGATTATTGTCCTTGCACCTGGTGTGGTGGAGAGACAGCACAGGGTCTCATCATCTCACACACCTCATTCATAGAGTTTTTCAGTGGCAGGCACACCATGACAAAAATCATATTGGCGGGATATTGGTTAGTAACAGGCTTTTGGGAGACCTTGGAGCCCCTTCCAGTCCCTAAAGGAGCTCCAAGAGAGGTGGAGAGGAACTTTGGACAAGGGCCTGGAGGAACAGAACAAGGAGGAGTGGCTTTAAGCTGAAAGAGTTTATGCTAACTAGATTAGATATTAGGAACAAATTCTTCCCTGTGAGGGAGGTGAGGCCTTGGCACAGGTTATCCAGAGAAGCTGTGGATGCCCCATCCCTGGAAGTGTCCAAGGCCAAGTTGGACAGGGCTTGGAGCAACCTGGGGGATGGAACTGGATCACCTTCAAGGTCACTTCCAAACCAAACCATTCTGTGATCCTGTGATAAAGAAAGGCAAAAGGACAAACCTTTCTGTGGGTGAGATGTTTTGTTCTTGAAGCTACAGGATGTCAGCTGCACTTTAGGCTTAAATCACACTGTGTCACTTCATTGTGCACGTGCCAGGCAGCCTCTACATTAGCTTGTAAGTGCCATTTAACAGGGGAGCTGCTCATTTGCTTGTGGTCAGGCTGTCTGTGAAGATTTTGCTGTCAAAACTGAGAAAGTTATTAAAAAATAGTCACACGCCCCCTTAACCTGAGCAGAAAGGGCTGTGCCAGGAGAATCCTCTAACAGAGACCAGCAGTGTTTGTTGCCTTGAACACAGGAGAGCAATTTTGCAGTAAAGTTTTATTTTGGAGATTTGGCTTAAGTGGTCTAAGCCAAAGACCTCTAACTAATCTAAGCTGTCTCCACTGAGGGAATTTGAGTGTGGCTAGACTGCCTTTATTAAGATATCCATGGGCAAACAGAGGGTGTGCCAGGTAAATAGGAAAAAAAAAACCCGAACTATGTAGGCTAAAGTGATCTTGAGAACACTGATCTCTTTGCAGCATAGCTGGAGGGACTTGAAGGACTTGCTGAGAACAAGGGAACCAGGAACCCACCCCAGCAGAAAACCTTCATTAGGGAGAATATTTAACTCATAGAGCAGTTTTCTTGGTGGAGTGGCAGAGTCACCAGCACTCAGAGTCCTTGAGCATCCCTCTGGTATGTTCTGGCTTGCAGTGGGTTGGATGCAGTGCTCAAAAGCCAGAGCTATTCTCTAATCCTGGGCTTATGCTTGGAAGAGATAATTTATTTTTTTTTAATGGTACCATTTCAGAGAGGAGAGATGCCCCTTCAGACTTCACAGTGCTCTTTAAAATCCCCGAGTAAATATTCTCTTGCAGCCTGAGGTTAACACCTCACCCGAGCCCGTGGTGCTGCAGAGAGCGGCGTTAGCGCCTTTGTGGGTGCTGCTGCTTGGCTCGGGGCAGCTTCCTGTGGGGTGAGGTTAGCATGGAAATAATACAGTTAGTTCATGGCTGTGAATATGATCTTCACGCTCAAAACCAGTACAAACAGCTGTGATTCCAAATCAGGGTCACTCGGAAAAGAACAGACATTTAGAAGAGGCAAAGAAGCAAATACGTAATACCAAAAACTGGTGTCATGTGCAGCTGTATTTTCCCTTGACTTTCCCTTCAGGAAATGGGGGAAATTACCAAAGACCACAATATGCTAAGGCTGGGATTTTGCTTTGCTCCCAGCTGTTATTCTGCTGATATAGCCTGCAGGGAATCAACACTGCCCCATTCCCAGTAGAATAAACGGTGTTGGGAGCTGGGTTAATGTGGTTTGTCACGTCAGCCACTCCTGTTGGAGGTTTCCAGCAGCTGGTTTCAGCAAGGGTGCACACACCGAGTGCTTAATCAGTTTTCTACCTCAAGCCACAATTTTCCAAGAGGCAGAAGCTGCTGGTGAGTTTGATTTCTCCCCATCTCACACCACACACTGGGTTCTGTGAGCTGCTGGAAGGAGCAGGCAGTAGCTGGAAGTGGATAATACCATGGAAAAGGGATATTTTTCACTGTAATCAGTGGCCTGAGGTGCATCTTCCACATTACCAGTTTTCAGAGTATTCTTTCCTTGTGCTGGCCTGTCTGTTGACTGGTTTAAGGAATATCCTTGGAAGGAATTGCAGATGGAAGTCCAGTTGCGTGGGGGATCAGGGCATGTAGAGCCACTCGGACACTGCCTCTGATTTGGGGCTGGTCCTGGTGTGTGCAGGGCACCTACAGTTCACTGCTTGTGGCAGGAGCTGTTGGCAGCATTTATCAGTGCTACAGGTCACAGGACAGGTAGAAACCAGGGGGAAAAAACCCTTTTCCACCTGTTTTCTGCAGGAAATGAGAGGTTCACCTTAGCACCTCATAAGCATGTGTTTCAGATCTGAGGGATGGGATAGGGTTTTCCCAGTATATAACAAAAACTGAAGGTTCCCCTGGCTTTGCAGGTTTATCTGAGATTTCAGAGAGAACCTTCATATCCTTTCACCCAGTCTCTCTTTGTGGAAGGCACTGGTTTACTGCACAAAAATGCTGTGCTATGAACATACCTACACAGAGGCTTTCCTCTTCCCACCACCTTGCTTTGATAGGAAGGATAGCTGGAAGACACAGCTCCCACTTGCTTCTGGTAAGATCAGCAAGTCTGATTAACACTGTTTTAAAATGTAGCATCCCACAGTCTCTAGCTTCTTCCCCACTTTTGGGGTCAGGAGGTCATGGAGCAAGAGAGGGTGGAGCAGAAGGAGGCAGAGAGAGGTGCAGGACATGATCCATTCAACCAGGAAACCGTACTTTGTTCCAAAGCTGCTCTTTTCTGGGAAACCTTGGGCAGCAGAGGTGGGTGCTGAGCCCCAGCACACCTCCGTGTCTCTCAGCACCTATGTTGATCACTCAGCTTTCTCTTGGCACAGAGCTTCCTCTTGGCTCCCAGTGTGGGAAGAGCAGTCCTGGCAGTGCCGTGTTGGCATGCCACCTTGTCAGTTGTGGTTCAGGGAATCCACTGAGGCGAGATGCTCCCTTCCTCCCTTTGGCAGGCACGTCTGGGGATTAAAGGGCATCTTTCAGTTTCACAGGGCTTTGATTTGCTGCTTCTTCCCTTTGAAGTTCTGTGCAGAACTGCACCTCATTGTCACCTGCACTGCCCGCTCTGCTGTCCTTGCTGTGAATGTGTTTGGCAGGTGGGAACGGGTCCATTTTAGGTTGGCATGAAATGAGTCTCTGGCTCCTGTGGATATCTGTGGCTTGGCCTTTCAGCTTTGAATAAGCAAGGTCCTCTGAGAATCCACACAGCTTTCAAAATTGTCCTCAAGTTTGACCATTGGTCTTGTTCTTTCTGCTTAGCTCGAGGTGAAGGTGGTCACTACTGAGAGAGCAAAGCACTTCTACGATGCTCAGGAGATTCCTGTCACCCTCTATGGCGATGAAGATGAATGGCAGGTGAGTTGTTCTTGCAAATAGAAGCACTCATCTAAGTTTCTTTGCAAGAAACCACACTTAGTTCTTGTTTAATCCTGGGCTAGGACCCACTCCTTAGTCTAGTAATGTATGTTTGGAATATGGCTTTTGAAGAACGTGATGTAAATGAGGAAGAAGAAAGAGGCTGCCCTGATGTACTGGAGGATTTTGTCCCACCTCAGCAGACCTGCAGCAGGCAGTGCTCTCTCTCCACCCTGGAATCAGCTGCTCTGAGAGGAGTGTCAGGAAATGTCAAGAAAGCCACTGCAGAGCTGTGGTGAGCGTGTTTTGGTGCTTGTCGTGAGTCATACTTGTCACGAAGGCAGCAGCTTCTTCCCCTTAGCTCAGCTGTCAGGGCTGTGAACATCTCTACACCCTGTAAAATGGCTCTTTCTCCTGACTACAGTTTTGCTGACACACTTGGAGAGTCCTTGAGTATGGAGAGGTTCGTTGTGTAAGCATGAAGACTTTTTTTTCCCCATACATTCTATCCCTACTTTGCAGTAGTGATCCTAGTACAAGGTGCTCTACTCTTTACTCCTGCCAATGCACTCACACATGAGTATCACTTTTAAGAGGAGAGAGACATGCCAATGGCAGTGGCCAGGAAACTTTCTGGCTGGTCTAGAGATTTGTAGAGATCTACTGGATCCCAGGGTGCTACAGCTCCAGGCAGTTATTTCTGAAGAATCCTCAGTGGAGTAATAGAAGATGAGCAGGTCAGGCTTTGAGGTCTGCTGGCACACTGGAAAGCAGGCATGGAATGCTTACAATGGGAAACAATCACAGAATCACAGAATGATTTGGGATGGAAAGGACCTCAAAACTCATCTAGTACCAGCTTCCTGCCATGGGCCAGGACACCCTCCATTAGTCCAAGTTGCTCCAAGCCCCATCCAGCATGTCCTTGGACACTTCCAGAGATGGGGCAGCCACAGCTTCTCTGGGCAACCTGTGCCAGGGCCTAATTAAAAGTGATTTGTACAATTAGGGGTCTGTACCTCATTAAAAGCCAGTGGAAAGCTTCACTTCAGTGTGAAGCTTATAAATCACATGGGTTTCCTAGGAAATGTGCCCCTGTTTTGGTCCTACCTGGCTTCAGCTGGCTGGTAGGATGGAGCTCTTTTCCCTGCACAGGTGTGATATGTGTTAAGGGAACTCTTAGGAACAATTCCAAAGCTGAGGGATGCTGTGGATGGGAAAGGCTCTTTCCTGTGAGTTGAAATCTGTGGTTGTCAGAGGTATGAATTGTCTTTGTGGGGAAAGGACCTCCCCACATCACTGCCATCCCTTAACTGTGCTCCCTAAACACAGGAGTGTGTTTTGTGAGGTGGGATTGGTGAGGTGCCCGTTGTTCCCAGCGTTCCCTGTGAGGGTTTGGTGATCTCCATCCTGTCTCCTCCGCAGCTGTGGAAGGGTCGGTCGGACCCCGTCCTGCACATCGAGCTCCGGCGCTGGGCTGACCTGATGCTGGTGGCACCTCTGGATGCCAACACGCTGGCAAAGGTTGCCAATGGCATCTGTGACAACCTGCTGGTGAGTAACTGGGGCTCTGCCTGCCACTCCTCTTGTTACAGAGCAATTTAAATTTAGTAGTAGAATGGCTAAGGCTTAGTAAGAGAGTAGGCCTAGAAAGCAACACTCCAAAGTAGTAAGTTAGCAACCTTGCTTGTGAGCATGGAATGTGCTGAAGAAATGGAAACAATAATCAAAGGATTTAGCCAAGCATGTATATAATGATTTGTTACCTTGGATGTGGTAAGGGTCTGTTCAACAGTTTCTAGGGGTAAGACAACTTAAGCAGATTTATGATTAGAGTAGATGATTACCAATTGTTATCAGTATGAAATATGAGTTTGTGTGTAACTAAGTGTAACTGCTTTCATGTAGAAATTGCACGTAGACATGTTTGTGTGAGAGTATAAAAGATGTACGAAAAATGAGGGTCTTGGGAATCCTGACTTGGGACGCTAGTCCTCAGGTTCCAGGGCCCGAATAAAGCGCCGCATAAACCGGCACTCGGTTGGTTTGTGTCTTTGTTACGGGCAACACTCTCACCTCTCAGGACTGCCTGACCTTTCCTTCATGGAAAATTGTGCTTCTGCAGAATCAATGAACAGCAAGATTTGCGTGTTCTGCCTCCATCTGCTTGTCTCTCTCTTCCTCAGGATGATTCCCCTGTCCTTTCTCAAACAGTGGATCTTTCCTTCCCTGACCTACATCCCTTCCCACTCCTCAGTCTCTTCTGTTATTTCCCAGTCCCCACTTTGTTCTTTTCCTGCTTTTTCTGGGGATGGTATTTATTTCTACCTCCACACTCTCTCTCTCATTCATAAACAGAAACACATACACACACACACACACAGAGTCACTTTGAGTTCCTCTCTGCGTTTTTTTGATGTAATCTGGAAAGACACCTGTGAGATTAGATAAAACTCTTTACTTCCTGCTACCTCATCACCTCCTCACCTAACATAGCACAGGCATTCAAACATGCTCATGTTTACTTAACTTCCAGTCTCAGCTACAGAGTATTTTACTTGTTCGGGCTTGGGTTTTTTGGTGTTGAAAGTGCTCTTTAGGCTCTTCAGGCAAATCAGAAAGTGTATTAAAAGAGAGTGTGCTTCTCTGTTGGGTGCTGAGAACCTTCAGTGGGGCTGACTGTTTTGTGGCCAGGCATTAACCACACAAAAGATCTCTCAGGAAGCAGCAGATCTGCATGACCAACAGCCTTTTGGGTAAGAAATGCATATAAATGAACAAAATCCACCAGGATTAGATTACTGGGGTTCTGAGAGAAGTCAGAAAGAGCTGTGGGAGGGACAAGCAATGTCTTGTCCTTCTGGATCCCTTCAGTACTATGGATCTGATGGTTTAGCAGAGGGAAGAGCTCATGAAAGATATCAGGGATTCATGGCTTCACAGACTCCTGCCAGTCTTTTCAGGGAGCCTGATGAAAGGAAGAGGTAGCTCCAGGAAAGGAAAGCAAGCTCTGGAGGTGCTGGCTGGCAGTTAGAAAACATTTCAGCAGATGTCCTTGTGGTGGGAATGGTTCAAGTCACAGGATATAAAAAGGATGGGCATGGTTCCTATAAGGACCCTGATCCAAGGAGAGCCCTGCACCAGGGACCTGCTGCTCACTGGGAGGCTCATTTGCGTGACTTAAAGGCCTGGGGAAACTGATGGGCATTGCATTAAGAACAAGCAGCATTTATCTTTTAAGGAGATGAGGTGATACTGGGTTATCTGGGAGTGCTGCTGCCAGATAGTTTGTAATCTGCCAGTGTCTGCTGCAGCAGCCCAGATGTGTTTGTGTCATCCTCTGCTTGTATCCCGGGCACAGCAGTGGTTCTCTATGAGAAATCATGGAACCAGCTGGCATATAAGTTCAAAAAGACTCACTTGCCAACTTTCAGTGTTTATCTTTACAGCTGGCTTACCTGAAGTGTTGCCCAGGGGTTTCACTGTAGCTGATAAGAATTGTGGTCACCCCTCAACTTCTCTGTCTCCCACAAGGGCTGGCAGTCTGTGCACATCCTGTTCCTGCTTGGTTTGCTCCAGGCTGGGCTGCTCACTTGGCCCTGGGCCATAGTGGGATGGGATCCATCCTCTTTGTAGCCTCCCTCATCTTTCCTGCCTGTCAGACGTGAGCTTTGCTGGAATGTGATACAAATTAGTCTCAGCCTTGTGAGTTAGTCCACCTGCACTGACAGATAGAGGCTTTTGACCTCAAAATGACCTCCAGGCTGGGAAGGCAATTCTGTGCAGCGAAGGGATGGGAAGGAATGAGGAAATCCACCCCACTTCTTGGCTTCTCTTGTAGACTTGTGTCATCCGCGCGTGGGATCTGAGCAAACCTCTGCTCTTCTGCCCAGCCATGAACACGGCCATGTGGGAGCATCCCATCACAGCTCGGCAGGTGGAGCAGCTGAAAGGCTTTGGCTACACGGAAATCCCCTGTGTAGTAAAGAAACTCGTGTGTGGAGATGAAGGTCAGTCCTTTTCCGTGGCTTCTGACCCTTTCCCTGCCCCAGTGCTGCTCTCATCCCGAAGGGGTGTGTGTCCTTTTGTTGCGTGGCCTCTGGGCTGTTGAACTGCCAGGGTTTGTACAAACAAGATGAAGCTTTCCCCTGTATTATTCCTCTTTATTAATTTTTAAGTAGTCCTAAGGGACCATCCAAGCCAGGCTTTCAGATGGGCCTGATATTGAACAGAAATGCTCGTTCAAGAAGAGAGGAGATCAAAGAGAAGGGAAGCTCTGCCATGAATGTTATCAGCCTGAGATTTGGGTGTCCTGACTTTGCCCTCTGCTGTGACTGGGGGCTGTTTTCCTCGTGCCTCAGTTCATCAGCTCTGCCATCAGGATAAAATCTTGTCCCTGAGAGCAGACAGTGAGAAGAGCCCTTTGAAGATGTGGCTGAGGGTGTAGCTGGACACACATTTAACTTTTGTGTTGTTGTTGTTGTTGCCTGGGTTACTTTTCAGCTTCCCAGTGGAGTTTTGATTTGGGGTTTTGATATCAGATTTATCTATGAAGTGAAAGAGGGGGTGGGGGAAGTTGTCATGGTCAGATTCAATAGATTTAGCTTGCCATGCTAAGAAATAGTACTAAAATGGTCTCATTTGCATTTTAGGAGCTGCTTTAAATGGAGGTATTTTGACTTTTGGGAGTGGTTTTGATACAAACCATTTGGATGAATGGATTTGGGTTTTTATTAAAATTTTATTTGACAAATTGTCTGTAAAATGTCCCCCAATTCCAGCCATAATAGCAAAATAGCAAACATGCTATTAACTGCACAGTAGAATGCTCCTAATTTTGTGTAAAAACCCCAACTCCAGCAGGATTTCAACCACCCTTTCAGTTCAATAAACAGTCTGTACCTAAGCCAGGATGTTATAGTGTCCTTCAGGGTCAAATTCTAAGGCTGGCTTAATTTTTGAATCCTTAGGTAGCTGCAGTGCCTCTAGAGATTGTATTTTTTGATCTGAAGACTAGGAAATATTTACAATTAAGTAAGTGTAGTCAAGTAACTCAGACATCAGTTGAAATATCCTGGATGATTATCCTTCCACTGGGATTTTAGACGTGATTACATCAAATTTCTTCATATCCAGCTCAGCTGCCTCTGCTGTGAGAGCAAACTCCTGAAGGAGCTTGGAGGAGAGGGATGGCACTGACAGCTGTGCTAGGAGCAGCCACCTCTGACTCAACTCCACTTGTGTTTGTGAGTCAATTCACAACAAGATCTTCCTGTTGGCAACACCAGGATTTTCCTGGAAGTTTATAAGAAAATTATGGCAGAGCAGTAATGGATTCCATCTCTCTGAATACCCAGTACTCCACCACTGACTTTTTCACCTCTTCCCCTCTTTTTTCAGGCCTCTTCCACTCTCATTTTGGTTTTGTGGGTTCCATCCACACAGGGGTTTGCCTGGGTTCCACCCAAAAAGCATATAGCAACACTCACACATCTGGTGCAGGAGAGATTCAGTTTGCACCAGTTTTGTCTGTTGACATTGTGGTTTGTTTTGCTCTAAAAGAGGTTTCTCTTCCTCAACCCATGTGGTTGGTCTCACCTGAAATGTGCCCAGATCCTCACTGTCACCAAGTTTCTGCATTACAAGCTTTACCTGATTAATTTTTCTCCCTTAGTAAATAGGTGGTTTTAGACAGAAAGTTCAGGTCAGAGAGAGTTAAACTAAATTAAATTGAGTTCCTTGTCTGGATAGTTTCCATACTGACAGTATCATCATCATCCTTGGCTGGATTTCTCAAGCCAGGCACACTGGAAGATTTCTACCTGTAGGCATAAGCTGTGCTGTAAGATGGGCTGCTTAGCAAGATTTTGCTTTGCTAAACCTAGAAATCCAGATGTGAATTGCCAGAGATGTTGGAGAAGTGGGTGGTGGAGGAAGAAGGCAGGCCTTGGAAGTGTTCTGGAAGGGTGTAGCTCTGCCAATCTGACTGTGCAGAGACAGTCAGGGATCTTGTTCAGAAGCACCTGTCAGGTGCAGCTTCTCTCCTCAAGGTTAGGAGAGCAGAAGGGCCCAAATCTGCCTGCAGCTCATCCACAGGATGCTCCAGACCTTCTGGGATTTACAGGTCTGAAAAAGAGGAAAACAAAACCTCCCTAAAACTAATTTCTGCTGATCAATAAGACATGTATTTTAAATTATGAGAGCCATTAGCCAGCAGGACAAAAACTCAGTAGAGACTCCTTTTCAGTCTTCCAGAGGAGACAAATGCCTATGGGAAAAGCATCTTTCCTCAGCTTCAAGCAAATAACAGAAGTGAATGGCCTGAGTTCCCACTGCTGAGTTCAGCACATGAGGTTGGACAAGATGATTTAATCATCTCTGGGCTTAAAATTCTGAACCTGAGTTGAAAAAGTATTTCAGAGGGAAGCAGCAGCACAGGGTAGATTAGATGTTCATCTGGCAACTAACTAGTCTGAAAGGAAAAGCTTTCCTTTTTGTTCTGTCCAGCACTTTAGCCTTCTCCAAGAGTTACTCCCAAGATTCAGGCTGGTGGGAATCTAGGACTGCTTTCTGTACTGTGGGTCTCACTGCAGAGTCATGGGAACAGCAAGTCTTTTGTATAAGCAAAGATCATTTTAAAAACATACTGAAATCACACAGTGTTTATGCTGGAGAAAGGAGGTGAAATAGGGAATTTTGGCCCACACACACTTTTTTGGGACAGTTTTGCACACCTGCCCCCACCCTGGATTTCACAATGTGGTTTTGCTCTTACCCTGCAGGCCGAGGTGCCATGGCAGAAGTGTGGACCATCCTGGAGAGAGTTAAAAGGATCCTTGAAGAACTGGATGTGCCAAGGCAGAGCTGATGTTTTGGCATGTAGATGGTGTTTTTGTGCCTTTCTGATGGTTTGGAGATAAACCCAGCAGGAAGCCAAGCTGCCTGTGGGTGCCCGTGGTATGCATACCTATAGCTGCTCTTCAACAGAAGGAGCCAACCGTTGTCTTGCAGCTGGTGCCAAACAGTTGGTACATCACTGCAGACTTTTGAAAACCAAAGCCAAGAATGTGCTGCCTTAGGGTGAAAAACTCTGTAGTATCTTGCAGACAGGGACTAAACATTCCTGAGGCTGCTCAGCGCCCTGTACTTCACAGCGTGCTCTGTTCCCAGGAGGCTGCAGAAGGTTTTTCAGCTCCAGTCCAAGGAGCTGAAAAGGAGTTTCCCCAAGGACTTCTAGAGAGGAGAATGCTGTGCAAACTCTGGTGATGGGGATAACGCCAGCTCCTTCCAGCATGTGTGTTTTGGACCATCCCTGCTCTCCAAAGCTCGGCGTGTAGCTGTGCTGGCTGCATGTTCCCAGCAGGAGTCACTGTCCAAAAAGCATTTCCCGTCTGGGAACTTAATAAAAAAGAGCTTTTAATCCTGCCTCTGATGAATTGCCTCTTGTAGCTGCTCTGGAAGGTGTTCAAACCTAATATCTGTGCTAAGTCGTTGTGTCTGCTTGTTTTTTTATCAGATATGGAGAAAATTTGACTGAAAGAAGCTCTCTAACCCCGAAATTAGCCTTTGCCCTTTTGTAACTGTTGGCTGTTCCAAAATTCCACCTGCCCATCCGGGTTCTCCAGTTAGGAAGTTACCAGGCCGGGCCCTCATAGAAAGCCAGGGTGCAGGAATGAAGTGAAACTTCACGTATGATGATCCTTTTCAGTTTGAAAGTTAACTGACAGGCATGAATAAATTGGGAAATCCTGTGCCCTCATGGGCCAGACCAGTCCAGTCCAGCCTTTCCTTGGGAATGTGATCTTGCTCACGGGGGAATGGAAGCAAAGTGGGGTTGTGAAACATGCTGCTGTAGCAGAGCACTGCTGACCAACAGAGTTTTTTAACTAAACCCAGACAAATTTAAGGCCTTTGGTACAGCACGTGCATCTTGCCTGTGGGGGAACCTCCAGCCTGCTGCACACGAGGGAGGAAGTTAACGGGTTAGGTTTGCTTGCCTTATCAATCCCACACAAGTAAAAACCTCTGAACTTTCCCTGTTTTGACTCTTCCACTGACAGAGATCCAGGGAGTCAAAGCTTTTGAGAAGGATCCTGGTGTGAGCAGAGCATGTGGCTACTGTGGTTGTGAGCTTTGCATTTTGCCAGGATTTATGGGGTGACCTCCTGCATCATTTGCTCGTGTTCTTAGGTGGTGAAGCTCTCAGCCTCTCCGAGGATCTTACTTTAAGCTTATTGAAGGCAGTAACAGAGATGCTGTTGGGTTTCCATGAGTTTTGATGGTGAATGTTGTTTTTAATTACAGGGAAATGTGTATTCTGGCAGTTACAATTGCCACTTGCCCTGGGACTCTGCCATGGACATCTCCTGCGGTCAGAGTTGCTTACCTTCCTTCTGGTCCCTGACTTGGCAGCCCAGAAAATCCAACAGTGAGATTCCTCATACCAGGACAAGACACCATGTCCCTGGTAGGAGCCTTCATCTCTTCCAAGCCTGGTTTGCTGGCTTAAGCTGCTCCATAAAGTTGACAAATGAACCTCTGCCTAATTGCTGTTATTTTTAATTGGAAGCAAGTCATGATAGCATTCCAGGCTGGGATAAACCTGTGCCCAAACCACCTTTTCTTCAGGGTAGGTAGAAGAAACAGTTAAGTCGAGTTCCTTTTGGGAGGCAGGAGCAGCTTCCAGCCTGGCACAGGCACTCCCCACCCACGGCCAGGGAGGTGCTGGCAGCCTGGGGGCAGGAGAAGGAGTAGAAGCTGGAGGAAGCCCTGTTTACTGTCACATGAGGCTTTAGGAGGGGGCTTTGGGACAGTACTTTTCTAGAATGAGGCTTGGGACAATGAGTGAAGGACCTGATTCCAAACCAGGGCTTTGTGCTGGCTCAGGCAATAGGTACAGGGTTTCCTTAGCCACTGAACTCACCAAGAGTTGTCCAGGGATGGATCCCTCAGGGCATTCAGGCTTCCAACTCCGTCCCTCAGAGCTATGTGTGTGTCTTGACTTCACAGGGGAGGCCCAAGATGCTCCCCACGTGCTTTTTTTCTTTTCCTTCAGCTCTTATTTTTAAGCTGCACACTGATTTTTTTGTTTCACTTTCCCATAAAAACTCTCGGATGACTGAGGCAGCATCCCCAGGAATCCTGCTGTGTTGCAATTTCATTCATCCTGCTTAAAACTGTTTCTCTCAGCATGGCTTGGGAGCAATAAAGAGTCGGGACAAAAGCTCAGCTAAGGCAGCAGCCCTCCTTTCCTGGGCTCAGATGTGACTCCCAGCATCCACGTCTCCGATTGCTTCCCCCATCCCAAACTCAACGAGACCCCTTTGCTGCTTGGATCTGGGGGGCATCCGAGGAGGATGGAGATGCCGTGCTGCTGCTTTGGCCTGGCTTTGATCAGGAGTTGGCTCCCCAGCTGTGTTGCCCGTAACAAAGACACAAACCAACTGAGTGCCGGGGTTTATGTGGCGCTTTATTCGGGCCCAGGAACCTGAGGACTAGCGTCCCAAGTCAGGATTCCAAAGACCCTCATTTTTCGTACATCTTTTATACTCTCACACAAACATGTCTACGTGCAATTTCTACATGAAAGCAGTTACACTTAGTTACACACAAACTCATATTTCATACTGATAACAATTGGTAATCATCTACTCTAATCATAAATCTGCTTAAGTTGTCTTACCCCTAGAAACTGTTTAACAGACCCTTACCACATCCAAGGCAACCAATCATTATATACATGCTTGGCTAAATCCTTTGATTATTGTTTCCATTTCTTCAGCACATTCCATGCTCACAAGCAAGGTTGCTAACTTACTACTTTGGAGTGTTGCTTTCTAGGCCTACTCTCTTACCAAGCCTTAGCCATTCTACTACTAAATTTAAATTGCTCTGTAACAGCTGTGACTCGTGATGGGAATTCCATCCTCCCACATGCCTGTCCCATGCCGCCCCTCCATCCTGGGAGCCTGCAGCAGGGGGGAAAAAAAAAAAAACCTCTTAAAAAAAAGTGATAAAACCTCCCGATGTTCAGACTTCTGGCAGTCGTGCCTGTGTGATGCACCTGGTGCAGCCGCTTTTACCACCTCGGCGCTCCGGATTTGGCACCTGCCCACCAGCCCGGGGAGCGCCGCCTCCTCCTCCGGATCCCCGAAAGCACGTGAGGTGGCAGGAAGCAGGTTTTGCTCCCCGACCACAGCGGGGCTGCTGCTGGAAGAGCCGGTGGCTGCCGCAGGGGTGACCAAATTGGCGGTGGCGAGTGAGACCTGGCGGTGTCCGCACAGGGTTTTTTTCCCCTTTCCTTGCACTGGTAGGATTCAGGACAACGCCCTGAGATTGTGCATCTTCCTCCTGTAAGGTTACAGTGATGGGCAGGTGGGTTTTTTTTTTTTTTGTAGAAAAGGGAGATGATCCAAAGGGATTGCCTCTTGTAACTGCTCTGGAAGGTGTTCACACCTAACATCTTTGCTAAGTCGTTGTGTCTGCTTGTGTTTTTTTATCAGATATGGAGAAAAATTGATTGAAAGAAGCTCTCAACCCCCAAATTAGCCTTTGCCCTTTTGTAACTGTTGGCTGTTCCAAAATTCCACCTGCCCACCCAGGTTCTCCAGTTAGGAAATTAACAGGCCAGGCCTCTGCCCTCATGATTTTTCTTTCAGTGTGCTTAATTTTTTTTTGCCTCACCAGCGCTCCTGACTTGGGAGATGCTTGAAAGCAGCTGAATCGCCCTGACTGGTGATAAGGACAGTGCCAAAAGACATGGCATGGCTTGGCACAGACTCCTTGGCACCAGTGACACCGATAGCTTGGTTTTGGCAGGACAACCTTGCAATTAAAACTTCTCGGTGCAGTGTTCCTGCTCTGGTCAGCAGCCTCGGTGGGTGCTTGAAAAATTGTTTCCAGGAGTAATTGAGCTTAATTAGAAGCTTGAATTCCCTGGAGCTGGGATGCTCAGAGATGCACAGCAGAGAGAAATAATCCAATGGGGCAGTTCCCTGCTAGGCCTTAACCTGTTGTTTGGGGTTTTACTCCTGGAATTTCAAGATGAAATTTAGATGGAGACTAGAATTTTTCTCTGGGAATCCTGCATTTGGTGCTGTACCTTGCTTTTCTGACTCTCTAGGGAAAACAGAGGATAAAGGGGATGGAATGAGCACAAAAAACCATCGTGAGATGAGGAATAAAGGTGACTTTTGTTCATCACAATAAAGATAAAATTAATCTGCTCCTGACCACAGGCTCCTGGGCTCCCTGGAGGGAGTGCAGAGAGATGGGCTCTGCATGGAGGCTCCTAAAATCAGGCTCCAACAAATGGGATTGCAAACACCTCAGACTGAAAGCCAGGAGCACCTGGCATGCTCCCAGCTCTTGCTCCCATGGCACTCAGCCTCCAGAAAGCCTTTGATGTCCAGTGCCAGCTGCCATGAGCACCCCAGGGACCCTTCATCCCCCCTGACCCCAGCCCTGCCAACAGCAGGGGTATCCAGGAAATCCCCCCGCGTCCAGCACCACTGGCACAGCAGGTGATCATGAGAGGACAGGCAGTGTGCCACCCCGGCTTCCCACTGCCAAAACAAGCTGCTGGGGTGCCAGCACAGCGATAAACGCTTTACAAAAGGGGTTTATTCCTGCCTGGCTCCTTGGATGGCTGGAAGAGCCTTTTCCCAGGAGTGCCATGCCCCCGGAGCAGCCTGAACTTCTGTGGCTGGCTCTGCTCTCTGTCTCACTTGATTTACATGGGGCACGGGGGTGGTTTATAGATTTGGAGAAATATGATTCACAAACTCCAGCATGATAAGGATGAGGGAAGAAAGATAAGACATGTCGACCTGAAGGAATGCAGCCAGTAGAGAGCCCAGCCTGTGGCTGGCAAAAGCCCTGGAAGAGGGGATCTGGTTTAAAAAGGGACAAAATGGGAACATGTGCCTGAAAAAACAGCTGAAAGCCTCCCATCCCTGCACAGCTTACTTCTCCTGTGCTCTCATCCCACAAATCCACTGCAGCTCTGAGGCCATGGAATAGCTCCAGGTAAACTCCCTGGACATGGGTCAGCCAAACTTCCTAACTGGGAATAATTTACAAGCCGGGCTGTTGTGTTTGTGCAGGTCTGACTGTGCTTCCAGGGCTGCAGCTGCCCTCCAGACCACTGCTCCACTTCCCTGAGGATAAGGAACCAGTGTGGGGTCTGGGAGCCATCCCAGAGCCATCCCAGCCATCCCAAAGTCAGCTCTTGCATGAGTGGCAGGCGAGGGAAGCATTGTCCCTTTGTCCCTTCCCTCTGCCAGGCAGCACCAGGTGCCTGCCAGGCATGTGGCTGGGGAAGCCTCTGCCTTGCCAGGCTTTGCTTTGCTGATGGGGGTGGTGGGGGAAGCCCTGACCTGGTTCCTGCTGCCCCCACACGCATCAACCCCCCTGTGCAAACAAATCTCGACCTGGCAAACACGGCCCCTTTATAAAGGCAGCAAATTTTGGCTGTGAGAACACGGCTGATGTTGGAGCACAGCCCAAGGCACAGGCAGACCTCTGCCCCTTGCTTCGCTCTGGAATACCTCTCCTGAGGTCAGGGAGCTCCTGCTTTTGCAGCTTCTCCAGGAAACCTGCATCCTCCATACCCTCAGAGCAAGTTTGCTCTAAGGTGCTCTGGGTGGATGTTATTTACAGCAGCATTTTTTCATCAATAGGAAATAGCTCTTGGTGAGGGCAAAAGCTCCTGAGGTGTGGACAGGATGCAGCTGAAGCACCCAAACACTTTCAGCCTATGAACCTTGCCAGTTGCTTCAGCAGAAAGTCAATATTGACCCTCCCTCAGCACTTGCACGCATAGACACTCCTGTTACTGTTGCAAATAGTCTGATAAATAATTAAGATTTCATTGTATAGAAGAAGTTGTGATAAAATAATCAAGATTTGATCATATAAAAGAAATTGTTTGATTAAAGGTAGAAACTTGTGAAGCACAATGTATAGAATTGTTATGGAGGGTTGTGTTTGAAGTGTGCAGTCATGGATATCTCGCCAAGAAGTTACTGGAACATGTGTGTTAAGTTACTGGACCATATATGCTGCTTGGAAACCCCCTCACCCCTTCCCATCTTGATCTGCATATCAAGGATTCCAATTTTCCAAAGCTAAGTAGAACTGACCAATGATTGCTTTTGGAATAAAGATATATATCCTATAGAACCAGTCACTGTAAAGGTTGGATTTAAGAATGGACTTATATAACAGGTATAAAAAGGAATGGATTTTGTTGCTGAGGTGGAACACGTTTGGAGGGGTGTGTTCCCAGCACACTGAATAAAGAAGTGTGTCTGCTTATTCACATCAAATTGGTGTTGAATAAGTTTCTTTTGTCCTGTTCAGTGATGTGACCAAAAACAGAACAAAGCCTGGTGCGTCCCTCCAGCACCAGCTCTGTGTGCTGGTTCTATAAAAATAATCATAATTAAATAGTTGGGTTTCCTGGGGCTTTGTTGGGAGTCAAAGATCTGGGAAAAGCCACGGAGAAAAAGAGCTCCAGCTGCTCTGCTTCTTACTCCTCCCCCCTCTCTCTTTCCCCTGACCCAGCATCTATCCTCCCCCAGACCATCCATCCAAGCTGGATCACTGCAGGAGAAGAGACGTCACCTCCCATCCCCATCGTGTCCCCACCACCTTGGATGGGACATGGGAACGGGCAGCACCCCTGAGAAACAAAAGCTGAAGTGGTTTGAGGGCTTGGCCTCTGAAGGGGGAAGGTGATGGGGGAGTGGAGAGGAACCAAAACCCGTCAGCGGAGGAACAGGCGGAGGGCAAAGGAGAAGTGAAAGGAGCTGTGATTACTGAAAGCCCGGATGTGAAGGAGTGGGAGTGCTATCTTTGGGGCTCTCACTTCCCTGTCTGCGCAGGTTTTCTTGGCTCTCGGCTATTTTTTCCTCTCTTTCCTGTCTTTGCTCATAAATTCCACCCTGGGGCAGGTGGGGTTGGTGGCCCTGGAGGTGGGTGCCATATGTGCCGTGGGGGCTCAGAGTCTGGGGACAGATGAGCATCCTGCATGGTGGGGTTTGGGAAGGACCCTCTGAGCATCCCTGCTGTGAGGGATTTGGGGACTATCCCGCTCTCTGCCAGGGATGCAGATACATCCAAGCTGCATCACCCCACTTCACCCCCTTTCTAGTCTCTGGCACATTGGCTGCATCTCCATCTTAGGCCTCTGAATAAGCAGATATTTTAGTCTTTTAAGCAGACTCCATCCCCCAGATATATGGTCCCTGCCCCCAAATATTTCATGCAGGACTGGGCACCTGGTGGTGGGGCAGAGCAGAGTGTTTTGGTGCATCAAACACCTCAGTAAAAGCCATTTTAAGATGAAACACGGTCACCAAGGGTTGAAAGAGCTCCTAGTCTGGTGTCAAGCAAAGGTTTTTCTTTCTCCAAAAATAAGTAGTGATGCTTCCCCCAAGCCGTCCTTATTCCTGCAGCCTCCATGCTTAATTTCAGGTAACAAAATCCTGCAGGTATGTGGATTTAAGCCCATCTAACAGCTCTAATTAAAGGAGTTCATGCCCCCATCCCTGGAAAGAGTCAGCATAACTGTGCCATGACCTCGGCTGGGCTGTGTGACTGCTGTCTTCTGCGGGACCCCAAACCTGGGTTTAAAGTTAAGCCTGGGATTAGAGGCTGTGCTGAAGCCAGCGGGGTGAGTCCCTCGCTATCCTGAATCAGCAGAGTGGCTGCAGGGAGAAGCCTGGGAGCAGGCAAGGGGTCTGGCAGCTCGTGGGGTGTTGGATCTGAAAGGAGGGAGCTAGCTGAGGGTCCCCTGAGCTGTAGGATTTTACTGGGGACAGAAACCCCAGTAAAATCAACACCTCTCCTATATACACCCATCAAGTTTAACCTGTTTCAGTCTCTATGTCCTGTCCTGCTGTGGAAGGAGCATCCTTATTTTCCCAAAATCTCTCCCCAGGGATGCCTGCCTTCCATTTAAAGCCTGGCTTTTCTCTTCCCACTCCTCCTTTAATGCTACTGGGTCAATTTGCCCCCATTTCCTCGATACCAGCCTTAAATTCCATAATTAACAGGTCAATGCAGTCAGTCCTATTCCAGAAACGGGAAAGGGAGTCAGGTCCTGCTCTGTGCAAAGAAGGGGATGCAGAAGGAAACAGGCTGGGGGCTTTCCCTCTGAATTAAACCAACACAAGAAAGAAAGAATAATATAACTGGAGGGGGGGCAAAAGGCAGAAAAGAAGCCACTCCCTGAAAGCCAACATCCCTTTCATCCGTGGGACCTCAGCAGAGAGATCTCAGGCAAAGCTGGGTCAGATGCTCTGGAACTCTTCCAGGCCCGGAGTGTTTAAATAGAAAGGTTATGTACCTGGGAGATTTATTTCATCTCTTAATTGGTTGTTTGTTTACACGGCTCGGGAGCTCTTTGCTCGTGTTTGCTTTGCTGGCTCACTCAGCCGCTGAAAATCCCGGCCGGCTGCGTCCCGGCCCCGCCGCTGTGCCGGAGGCTGCCCTTCTGCTCCGGCTCCTCCCGCTGAGCCCTGGTGCTTCCCTCTGACCCCCTCCCACCCCGCTGCAGCCAGCATCCCTCCCATCACACAAGGGTGCGTCGGTGGGACGGTCCAGGTGAGCTTCCATCACGCCAACATCTCCCTTTCCCTTGTGGGCAAGAACCAGGGTATGGTGGAGATGGAACCCCCTTGCCCGGGATTTAAAGCTCCCCCTCTCCCGAGCATCCTGCCAGGTCCAGCAGAGGATGAGATCCAAAACCACCACAGGTTTGAGTTTGGTTTCCCCCAAGAGCATGGTGAGGTCTTGGTTTTCTGCTGGCCTCAACCTGCACAATATTTTGGAGGAAAATCAGTTTTCTCCCTCTGCAGCTCTGGAGAGAAGGGCTTTGGAAACACCAGGAAAAGTGCCACAGCTTCTCTCTCACGCTCCTCTCTTGGTTGTATATACATTTTATGTTAATTTTCTCTTGGTTTTATCTCAGTTTATGTTAATTTTCCCCTTTCCAGGCTTGCCCAGTGATAGGTGCAAAGTGCCCTCAGGCTCTTTGGCCTAGCAGGTGTCCTGATGGCAGAAGGTCTCCACCTCATCCGTGGGTGGGAGAACCTCTTTCCCTCCCCTGCCCTGGTGCTGGAGCCAGTGGATCCTTATCTCAGCTTGACATGCATCCCTGGAAGGAAGAGGGGAAGCTGTGCTCCTGGCTCATGCCAGTAAGGAGCAGCCACCCAGATGGATCTGTGGGATGACCTCAGAAGGAGCAGCCTGGGGTGATGGGAAAGCTGAAGATACAGGGTGGGATCACAAGCAGGTGGGCCCTAAAACACCTCCCACCTTCGGCTGCTGATGGTATATTCCCACCCCTCCTGTGCCAGCTCCTGTCCCTGCTCATGGCACTGATGTCAGCAGTGGCCACCTGTGTGTGGGAGCAGCTGAGGGGTGAAGGAATGTGGGCTTTTTTTTCATGACTGGGTTGCAAATGTGTTAACATCTGGTTTTTTTCAACAAACCTTTTCTTAATCTTTGCTGGATGCAGATGAAACACATTGCTATCAGCTAAATCAGAGCTGCCTCTGCTCCTCCTCCTCACTGACCTCTTCTCTCCTTCCTCCCATTGAAGTCTGCATCAATCCTTGGTTCTCTTCTTGATAATTAAAACCATGTTTGGGAGAAGTTTATTGATTTATCCTCTGGGATTTCTTTTTCCTCCTGGACTTCTGAACTGCTGACATGGAGGAGGACCTCCCCAGGTGGTGCCCACAATTTTTTTGTGGGGATATGATGTGGGTATTTGGGGATGGCACCATCTTACAACCATCCCAGGACATTATAGTGTCTCCAAGCTTTGTATGGCCATGAGGTTGGCTATGCTGTGCTGTCTCCCCAGTCTGTCCCCAGTCCCTCAGAGTCAAAGCCAGCAGGACACAGCAACCCAGCCTCAGGCCATCCACTAAGCCACATAAGATGTTTGGAGCAGGAAGGAGGTCTGCCCAGGAAGCCTGGAAGGTGATGCTGCCCTGAGGTGGTGGGATGGGAGGACCAAAGGCTACGGGGAATTTTTCCCTCTTGCTGGAGGGTGTTGGGGAAAAAATGTGTAAGGACATGGTAATGGGATGGCCACTACCACACTAAGTAATGGAGCCTTCTCCAAAAAAATCATCATTGCTTGGGGCTGAAAGGTCCTGCTGGGGCTAGAAGATCCAAGGTGGACTTGTGAGATGGGAATCACCTTCTGGAGAGCAGATGGGACCCTGCACTGAGCGCAGTCCCTCTGCTGGTGCTGAGTTTTGATGGGAAAGTGCTGGGGTTTGGGATCGTGGAAAACAGGGGAAGCTCATCCAGGATTTCCCTGGGCTGGGATTTATGTATGCCAGTGGCAAGATGATGAAAAGTCTGGAAAACCCTGTGGACCTGCCGTGTCTTTCAGAGCCACTGGCTTGGTGTAGGCAAAACCCAGGCCACCAATTACCTACCTGTGGACAAAACTTTTGGATTTGGGTTTTCTTACTGTGTGGTCCCTGTCTGGTCCCCATCCAGGTGGTAGCAAGAGTACCCCAGGGATACTTGCTGATGTCCTTCCAGAGAACAGGCAAAGCAAGAGAAGAAAGGAGATCCCTGGGTGTCACTGAGTTCCTCCAAGCCTGGCTGATGCAATGTGAGCCCTTCCAAAGGCTGAGAAGCCCTGGGAAGTTCCCAGGAACTTTAGTGGCATTGAGGCTGGCTGCCAGCTGGGGCTGGGGAGTCCCCAGCCTGAGGGGAGATGCTGAACTGGGGCCAAGCTGTGGTTCCCTGTGGGAAGGGTGTATCCAGCTGCTATGGAGCAGATGGCAGCAGGTATCCCTGAAGGAGGATCATCCAGGAGTAAGCCTCCTTCTACCAGGTTTCCATGAGCTGTAAGATGATGACATGGGGATTGGGATGGGGAGATGCAGGGCAGAGGGTCATTTCAGCCCTAAGCCATGAGCAGCCACCCCTCTCCTCTACCTGGAGTGGTAAATCCACCCCTGAACTGGCAGCATGGCTTATCACAGCCCCACCTCGTTCCCAGCCATCTGTCCTGAGGGTTCCCACAATAAAAGCCCTGCTGAGGGAACCAGGGACCAGCAGCTCAGCCCCAAAGTCCGTGTCCCAGTAACAGAGGCATGGAGAAGAAGATCTTGTACATCCAGTCAGCTTGTGTGATGTCCTCTCCTGTACCAGGCTGGAGAAGGTCCTGCAGACCCATCCAGGAATGCTGCAGTGGGCATAGCCAAGAGCTTCACTCATTTGTTGTTATTTTCTTTCCTTTTCCAGGTACTGAAAATTGCTGCGTGGGAAGAAGGGGGTCTGAAGGTGATGAGTGTCTTTGCTACATTTGCCAAGCAAATGGGTTTTTTTGATGGGCACCAAAACACCTGGGCCTGCCCTTCCTGGCTGGAAGAGTGAAATTCCCCAAAACTATTCACAAATAGTAGCCAAATTGGTAGTTTCAAGAGAAAAATATGAAGGCTGGAGGTGCCATGGGAGAGGAGGGGAGAGGCCAGGCTCAACCCTCTGAGGTATGTGATGTCTGTGTACTGCTTCTGTCCTAGCCAAGGGGATTTTCCAATGACCTGGATATAAGCAGGGCACGCTCCATCCCTCCCACCAGTCCTGGCTCAGCTGTCCTGGAGCCCTGTGGCACAGGAACTGGGTTAGATGAGCATCCCTGAGCCCAGAGGTGGGGAACCACGCTGGGATGGATGTTCCCAGGTCACAGGGGTGCTGCACCCAAGCTGAGAGCAGCACCCCGACCTCAACTCCTTGGTTTGTGTGTTGAAATCCGGGTTTTCCCGTAACAGGAAGATTGCAATGTTCCCTTCTGCTTCCTCAGAGGAGCATATGGGTTATGAATGATGCCTTGGGTAGCAGAAAGGAGATCTTCAGGGTTTGCTCCCTACCCCTCTAAATATCCCTCCATCCCTCCTCCATCAATCCATCCATCCCCAAGTCATTGCACCAAGCCCAAGCTGTCACCCCAAGCTCTCTGCCTCTGCTGCTTTCCTCCCTGTGGGTGGGATCACAGGGTTTTTGGACTGTGGATGTTGGTGCACATCATTTATCTCAGTTTATCTTCTCTGTTTGGGGTGTGTTTGTACTCTCTCATGGTAATTCTGAGGAGCAAACCCTAGGCAGCTGTTGGGCTCCAAAAAACTCTCCAGTGGGCTGGGATGCACAGATCTCTCCAGAGAAACATTTTTAAGCAAAGGCAAAAAAAAAAAAAGGGATTAAAAGTTTTCCCCCCTTTTTTTTTTTTTAAACTATTTAGCTGGTTCTTCAAGGCATTTCAGCCCCAGTGGCAAGGAGTTCCCTGGATGAATGTGCAGCCTCAGCTCACCTCTGCCAGGGCAGGGACTGGCACCGGAGCATCTCCAGTAATTTTCCACCCATCTCCATGCTGTGGAAATACACCCAAGCATGGAAAAAGCCTAGAAGGGAATAAAGAAGACACTTGGCCAATAGAGCTTGGCTGGATCCCAACTCAGGGAATGGCTTCAGGTTCATCCCCAGCTTGCCAGCGCTTGGCAGGCTTGGCTGCCTTGGCTCCTATAGATGGGACAGGCCAAGCAGCATCCCTGCCAAAAACCCGGGTGCTCCTGCTCCAACAGCTCCCTGCACCCACGGGTTTGTTGCAAGACAAAAAGGGGGGAAAGTGGCCTTTTTGTGGGGTTTGGTTGGGGTTTTTTCCTTCATTGTCACGGTGGAGCAAAGGGCTGGAGAAGAGAAGGAAAAACTTGGCACAGAGGGCAGAGTGAGGGGGAGACTGGGGACAGTGGGGACAGCGGGGATGTAGCAGTGTGAGGGAGGTGACAAGTGGTCCCTTTATGAGGCTCTAATTGCCCCAGCCAACAACCACATTAGCCTGATGAGTGAAATGAGGTTTCCATGAGGGCAGTAAGATGTCCCAGTGTGCTGAGGCAGTGATTGTCAGCCTGGGGCCTGGGGGCTCTGCAAGGAGCCGCTGCTGCTCCTGCTTCAATTCCACTCCAGCTGAGGCAAGAGGGTCCAGCCTGTTTCCCAACTTGCCTGTGCTGATCCAGCTTACTTTAGTGGTGCAGCAATAACCACTAGGAGCCATCACCACCTCCCGTTGCCAGCTCCTGGAGAGCACAAGATGTTCCCAGACAAACCTCCTCACACCCTGCACGGCCCCAGGAAACAAGGGAGGCTTCCCAAATCCCATGAGCATCCTTCCCCCAGCAGCTTTCAATGGCAAACACCCTCAGAGAGTCGCTGTCCCCAGCCCACCTCTGTGAAGACTCAGTCTCCTGTGCAAAGGGTGATGAAACAGGCTGGGAAAGGGGCATCAGGGGCAGACATGACCAAGGTCTGTAATATCCTGATGAGTCCAGAAAAGATAAATGATGAGAGGGTGATTATTCACTGCCTCATGTGCAAAAACCAGGGCCATCCAATGCATCGAGCATGTTCAAAGATGTTTCTCCATAGGATTAACCTGTGGAGCCCTTTGCTGTAGGGCAGTATGATGCAGGAGGCTGAGGTTGGCTTCAAAAGTCAATTCCTGGAAGAGAAAGCCACCCAGGACATGAGGACCATCACCAGCTCACTCTGCTCAGTGTAGAAGCTCACTGAGGTCTTATATTTTCCCTGGATCCTCTGCTGCAGCTAATGGTTGGGGAGGAAAACACCCACTGGCGAGGTGATGCTCCCCCATCCAAGGCACAGAGCAGCAGTTGGTGCCTGGGGACGTGTTGGCCAAGGGTTGGTCAGGGCTGGCAGGCCTGAGAGGGGTCAGGAGCAGGGGAGGGTTATTTGTTGGTGGTGGGCATGAAGGAAGTAAGATATCCCCACTGCCAAGGTGGCCAGAGAGAGCTGGAGTCACCAGGATTTCCCCCCATGGGAGGAATGAGTCAGTAGGAGCCAGTCACAGCAGTGACCACAGGGATCGGTTATCAGTGGGAAATCTGTCTTATGAGGGTATCAAAGCAGCTCCTTGAGTGCTGGGGCAGGAAGGGGGAGGGCAAGAAAAGGAGGACAAAGAACTGCTATGCCAGGCAAGGAGGTTTCTGTGCCCCCCCAGGCCCCCTGGGGTGGTGCAGGAGGGGATTCAAAGCCCCGTGTCCTTTCACTTGAGAGCTTCTTCTGCCCGTCCTGACAGCCCAAGGACTGGGAAAGCTGGGAGGGGAAGGTCTTGCTCTCTGACAGCACCATTGAGCCAGAGCCGGGCTTTGTGTTATTCACTTTTAAACTATGTGAGTAAACAGAGAAGGCTCCTCTTCCCGGTCCCACCTAGGCAATTAGGCTGCAGGCTGGAGCAGACGAGCCCTAATCCAGCCTGGCAGATTAAGGGTATGCTCTGCTCTCTCCTCTGGGTGAGTCCTTGAGCCAAACCACTGAGGAGAGGAGGAAGGTGAAGCTCCAGTTGGTGCTCTGGGACATCCCCTCTGGCGTGGAGCTCCTTGGAGATGTCCCACCAGGAGGAAAGCATGCCTTTCCCACCGCTTCTGGTGTTTTTATGACCTGTATCACCGTGTTTTGGTTGCTGAGCAGCAGCGATGGTCATGGCTCACTGTGTGCTGTGGGGGGAGTGGAGCAAACTCCAAACTGAGGGACTCAGCACCAGCTGGGAGGAAGAAGAGATGATTTCACTGAAGAGGGACCTCCCTGCTAACACAGCAAAAGCCTCTGAGCTCCAGGGATTTGGTGGCCACTTCTGCAGCCATGAGTTCCATCGGATGCTGCATCTTAACGCCTTCCACCTTGGTCCTTGGGGTTCCTACAGGAACTTGGCTCTTCTCTACAGAAAACCTTAATCCATCTTGGTGTCCTTTTCCCCATCAGTGCCACATGCTGAGTATTCCTAGAGGAAGAGGAGGCACCACCCCAGACTATCCCAGAGGGAAGAGAGCAGCCAGAGCTGAGGAGCCTTGCAGAAGACTGAACTGTTTCCAGGGTTGATAGTGATTTCTGCAGGCAGAAGAGGAAATAAAATGGCCAAATTCACCATGATTCCATGCCTGCCCTCCCACACAGAGTAAAGGAGTGTGGGAGATGCTGCAGCAATGCCATGCAAACACCCTGGAGAGGTGAACCCACCTCTGACTCCAGCCAGGAGGAAACCAGAAAGGGCTTAAACACTTTCAGAGCATCTCAGTGCCTCTGTGGGAGGCTTGTGGGGGCTGGATGGGTGGGAGGCAGCTCACAGGTTGATAGCCTGAAGGAGCACCAAACACATAGACATCAGAGAGAACTGATGGAGAACAGAGTCCAGAGGTGTTACAGAGTCTTGTAGCCATTCCCACACTGGGAATCACGTAGAAATAAATTAACCATTTCGGAGCTTTAGGTATAGGCAGCAGCATCTGTGCTGGCAACCAGGATTCTCTTTGGGACCCAGGCTATGGATGGGAGGAGAAGGGAGGGGAAAAAGGTCCACGTGTTTCTGAGGTTCAAACTGGGTGACCTCAACCAGAGCGGAAAAAAAAGGGAGGAAAAAAAAAGAGGGAAGAAACTGCAGCTTCCTCAGGCTGAGGCTTACTCAGAGTTACACGGTGGTGCTCATTAGGATGCAGATCCCTGAAAGCCATGGTTCCAGAGCCTCGGCCATGCTGAGGGAAGGGGCTGGGCAGCACCTTCCCTGGGGATGTGGGGACCCCCTGGCCAGCAGCCAGGCTGGGAGGGGGTGGCACCCCAATCCCTGCTGTGCCAGCGAGCCCAGCTTCCCAAAGAGGGACACTGATGGTGTCCCTTCAGAGGGCCTTGGCTTCATTTCAGAGCCCAGGGAGGTGAGGGGTGCTTGGGCATGGGACTGGCTCCTGCATGTCCATGCTCATCCCAGTGTTTCCTTGGCTGGGTGCTGCACAGAGGCTGCAGGCCAGAGCAGAGGGCAGCTTGCCAGCTTCCCTGGCTCAGCTGTCACCACATCCAAGGCTTTCCCAACACCACAGGTCTGTTCCTCGCCACAAGGCAATGAGCAAGGTGGTTTCCCTGCCCTGCCTGCTCTCCTCCTCTTCTTCTGAAACAGGAGTGCTGGGGTGTCCCCAGAGGTGGTGGGAGCTGTGTGCCCAGGGAACAAACTCTGGCAGAGGGCTGCTTCCCAGTGGAAGGCCTGGATGCAGAGGCAGAGAAAGGAGGGGGAGCTCACAGGGGAATACCAGCCCAGGGATCTCTGCTCCTGGGTGTAGGATTCCTGCAAAAAGCCTTTTCTCATGCCCCAGGATGCTCCTCCGCTCCTGGTGCTGGGGAGAAGCTGTGCCATGGGGCTGTCCTGGATATTCCATGGGTACCCATGAATATTGAGGTGGGTTTGGGGGTGTTTCCTTCCTGCAGGCAGGGAGCGGGTGAGCCACCCCAGTGCCTGCATCCTGCCCACTGAAAGAGTAGGGAGTGTGTCACGATCATCCCAGGGCTTCCAGAGTCCCAGGACTTCCCAGAGATGGAGCATCCAGACATTCCAAGGTAAGCAAGTCTGGCTGTAGGCTTTGGCTCTGGAGCCACAGACTTCCAAGCCCATGTCATGATGCACAAGTGGTTCCATCAGCCTGTGAGCCACTCCAAGGGGCTTCTCCCTCCCTGCATCCTCCCTCACATACTGGGAAACAAAAGCAAAAAGAAACACCACAGCTATTATTATTATTGTTGTTGTTGTTGTTATTATTATTATTAAGTGCAGGAATGGTGTGTCAATGCAGGAGCAATAATTCAAGCAGGAACATGGAGCTGGAGAGCTTTCAGATCCCAAACTTGACCCAAGCACAGTTGGCTTTGTGCTGCTCTTTCATCCACAGGGTTATTTTTGCTTTCCTCCTCCTGGGAGAACAGGATTCATCTCGTTTTCTGTGTTCCTTGGAGAGCACCTTGATGAGGGAATGGTTTAGCAGAGGAAAACCCTCTCAGCTGGTTGGGTCTGCTCTCATCCTGCCTGGCACAGCAGGGCAATGGCACTTCCACAGCCATCATGGAGATCCATTCCAGGTTCCCATCCCTGGAAGTGCTCCAGGCCAGGCTGGAGCAACCTTGTCTAGTGGAAGGTGTCTCTGCCCGTGGCAGGGGTGTGGAACAAGATGAGTTTAAAGTTCCCTTCCAATTCAAATCCTTCTGCTATTCCATGATTCTGGATGCGATGGTGATGTTTTACATCCCTTGGGAATTTATTCCCACTCTGCTCTTGCTGGGGCTTGGTTATCTCATTACCTACAGCAAATTATCTAGAGATAATGAGGTACCTGCATCTCTGGGTTAGTGGGTCTTGTCCTTATTGCTTTCCTGGGGCAGCAACTTGTGTAGGTTTGGATTTCGATTTATTTACCAATAACTGTAGGCCTTGATGGGATCTAAATCAAAGTTTTGAAGGGGATAAAGCTGGAAAAATGTTGGATAAGCAACCAGACCTGCCCATGCCTAATTTTTTTAGAATCACTGAATGGTTTGGGTTGGAAGGGACTTTAAAAAGCATCCAGTTCTAACTCCAGTTTTCTCCTAATTCAACCCAAAAGGTGATCTTACCCTGGATGGAAGGAGATCCAGAGCAAGGAGGGATGGGAGAAACTGTAAAGCCCTACCCCAAAAAAGCTCAGAGCATGGGATCTGACTTCCAGGACAGAGAGAGATGTGAGACCAGATGTCTCAGGGGATGCTCAGAATTCTTCCCCACACTGCCAGCACTCACCAGAGGCTTGGAAGGAGCTGGCAGCTTCCAAGGCTTCAACTCCTTCTTGTCTCTGGAAGAAATGAGTGGGATAAGGAAACCCTGATCTCTCACCTCACAATAAGTGTGTTTTAAATTTAAACACACTGGAAGCTGCTGGGAGCCCTCCCTGCTTCTGGCTCCTCCACCACTGCTCCATCCCTTCATCTCTGTTCTCCTTTGTCCCTCTCCTCCAGCCAGGCTGAGCATGGGAAAGAGACAATGTGTGTCGCGGTCCGATAGGGAGAGGGGACAGGACACGAGGACTGGTGCAAGCAGACTTCTTTATTCAGGCGTCTGTCTGATTCTTAAAACCTCCCGCCAGGGGAAGGGGCAGAACATCGGGTGGGCTATCAGACAGACAAACGGGGCAGCAAATCAGAACAGGGCACAGGTAAAAGGGGGAGGAGGAAGCCTGGGCATGTGCAGTTGTGCACTGTGTAGTATGGATACAATGAAACCACATAATAACAGTAAAGTCCATATGAAAGTCCTGTCGATTGCTGTATGCTTTTCTCCATGCCTGGAACTGTTCCCATCCTGAATCTTGCTTCTCTACATCTCACCCTTTCTTATTAGTTTGAAAAATGTCTGTTGTGATAGTCCTTCTTGCAGCATGCTGTGATACAAGAAATAGTTAGTAACAAAACAAACAGAGAAAGCAAAATTTCAAAACAAGTGGACGGCTGCATTTGCTGAGTGACTCCCCCCCTAAAAATTGTTTCCAGCCCGAGATGCCACTGTTCCATGGTGTCTAAAAGCTTAGTGATAGTGGTCTTCTGTGGACTAAGAGATGCTAGAAAGTAAGCAGAACATGTTAGAAGGGAGAATTTAGGATTGGGATCACATAATAAGGGAATTGCAGGGATTGCTGTGGTTTCCTGGCACTTGCTGAAGGGATGGGCTACGCAGGATGGAACACAGTTGAGGGGGTGCTGCCTTGTTTCTTGACAGCTCACAGGTGCACTGTTTAAGATCTGGCATTGAATTAAAAGTCACTTTTCTCTTTAAGTCTGGTGACTTTTTAGGAGGCAGCAGTTCTCCATAGGTGTTAGTAAGAGACCTGCAAGCTTTTGTTCAGTGTCTGCCTTTTCCGCACCGTTTGCACGGCGTCTTTGGAAGCTCCATCTTTGTAATTAATTGTGGACAGTTCTTTTTTATATGTCCTGTCTCACCACAGTGAAAACAGGTTTGTGGTCCAGCCAAAGCTTCAGCTATTAGTCTTGCTTTATGAGAATTAGACCCCACATTACGACATGCCTTCACCATTTCCATAGGGGTGGGGTCTTTAAGGGTTCTTAGTATTTGCTGGCAATCATCATTAGATTGCTCCATAGCCAACCTTAAAGATAGTGCATCCTGAGCTTCTGGGTGTTTAACTTGTTTTGCAATAGCTTTCTTCAGCCTTTCTGCAAAGTCTATGAATGGTTCTGCTGGTTTTTGTTGTACCTGTGTGTATGAAGGTATAGGTTCAGCAGCCTCAGCAATGGTTTGAATAGCTTGGAAGGCTAGATTTTTTGAAATGTCCAATTCATTCATAGGAATCTTGGTTTGGGCCTCATTGGAAATATATGGACCCACTCCGAACAGTCTATTAAAGGTCTCCAGGACTGGGGTCCCTGTGATTGCTGAGGTTTGCTGGGCATGCTGGTGAATACGAGTTTGCCATTCATCTAGGAAAAGTGTTGTTTGCATATTAGTGAAGAAAGCACTTATTAAATCTTTTATGTCGTTTGGAGTGAACGTGTAAGCAGCAAAAAGTGAACCAAGTATCCCTATGACATAAGGTGAATTTAACCCATAGTCAGTAATAGCTTGTTTTGTATCTTTCAGAACTGGGAGGGGGATTGGTTCCCAGACAGGGTGATTGTCAGGATGATAAAACACGGGGAATGCTTTAACCAAATTCAAATCATCAGCTGTTGACGCTTGTTCCTTTATGTAAGTCCATCTGCTTCTCTGGGCTCTGGCACCGGAGTAGCCAGGACCATAATTAGAAGCATGCTGGTCAGTATATGGGGATGGGGAGTTGGGAATATGTGGGGGACAAACGGCATGTACCGGAGCAGGGGAATTAGCACATCGGACTGAAAGGGTTAAATCGCCAGCTACTGGTGCGGCTGGATAAGCAGAGTTGCCGTGGGGACCGGGGAAAGGAGTACCTGGATGCGTTGTGGGTGGGGGGATAGAGGGAAGTAGGGGTGGCAGGGGAGGAGATGGGGGAAGGGAGGGGGGAAACGGAGGGGGGGGTGGCGGCGGAGGGGTGGGCGGCGAGAGGGGTAGTCGGGTAGGGGGTTGGGGGGGGCTGCCACATGGTCGGCTCCATGCGCGGGGGCCGGCGCCGATGGCGGCGGGCTCAGGGGGCGGTGGGGACACGGTGCCGGCCGAGCTTCCACAGCCGGGCTGGGAGGCGGTGCCGGCCGAGCTTCCACAGCCGGGCTGGGAGGCGGTGCCGGCGGGAGAGGCGCGAAATCCTTGCATGCCGTTTCTCCACGCCGCGTGTGCTCCCGCGTTCGCTCCCCGGCTTCGCCCGCGCGGTCGCTCAGCTCGCCGACGCCACGATGCAAGAACCGCTGGTATTCCGGGCTTTGTTTCTCCCCCCCGCCGCTCCGGGACCCTCGGGGCTTGCCGCTCTCAGGGGATTTAGACTTGGATTTTTGCTCCGATTCTTGGAGATTTTCATTGGAACTGGTTATTTGGTGTTGCAGCACCATCAAAACCAATCTCCAAGCAATTAATGCTTCGGCTGCGTTTTTGTCTCCTCTATCCTTTTGTTCCCATATCTGATGTCCAATTTTTTCCCAGTCCTGTATTTTTAAATCGTCCGAGACCACTTCGCTGCGGTTTTCTAGCCATTTTGCAAGCGATTTCGCAGAGTTTTCATCTAAGGGGTGTCCATGTTCAATAATAAAGTCTTTTAGCTTGCTGTATACAAATTTTTGAAGGGTTGATACCCAGAGGCCCATTGCAAGATTACTTAGGCTTCTGTTAGTCTGCAGTTGGTTTTAAAGTTGGTGGGAGATGGGTGAGGGATCAGGAGCTTCCCCGGTGCTCACCTTTTTCGGTGCGAGGGCCGTATGCCGCAAACTGGAGTTCACCGGGAGGGACCTGCGAGACGAAACGCTTCTCTCAGCGCTGTCTGAGCCCTTCGTGGCGTGGGGTCTGTCCGACGGTGGGTGCCATGTGTCGCAGGTCCGATAGGGAGAGGGGACAGGACACGAGGACTGGTGCAAGCAGACTTCTTTATTTAGGCGTCTGTCTGATTTTTATAACCTCCCGCCAGGGGAAGGGGCAGAACATCGGGTGGGCTATCAGACAGACAAACGGGGCAGCAAATCAGAACAGGGCACAGGTAAAAGGGGGAGGAGGAAGCCTGGGCATGTGCAGTTGTGCACTGTGTAGTATGGATACAATGAAACCACATAATAACAGTAAAGTCCATATGAAAGTCCTGTCGATTGCTGTATGCTTTTCTCCATGCCTGGAACTGTTCCCATCCTGAATCTTGCTTCTCTACAAATGTGGATATTGGGACCATCTGTACAGCTTTCTTACTCCAATTAGCTCAATAATTAGAGCCTCATCAAGGATGCTGCTGCCTCCAAAGATGTCTCCAAGGTGAGAGCTGTTAACAAGGCTGTGAGGTCCCCAGCAAGAGCCCTGGAGATGGTGGGATGGGGTTAAAGCTGCCTCTGGTCCTCTTGGACAGAATGGTGGGTGCTGGTGTGCCAAATTCCCTACAGTACCCAAGGGATTTTCCTTCATTCCATATTTGGGATGTGCTTCAGGTGTAGAAGAGGACCCCATCCATCTCCCACTCCCCTCCAAACAGTTCCTGGGCCAAAAAAAAGCATCTCTGTTTGGGCTCTGTTGGATAATTTGGGGATTGCTAGATAATTTGAGGAGTGGAGAGAGATTTTCTGGTCCCTAGGAGCAAACCTAAGGCATTTCTGGAAGGATTAAAACCTGGGAAGATGAGGGGTTTGTAGCAGTGGGTGACCTTTAAATCCCACCTCTCCCTGTCACCAGGAGATCAGCTGAGTAGCTGATCTCTCCAGAACTTAGAGCATGACTTTATGGGGAAGCAAATCAAAGAGAAGAGGGAAAAACAGAGGGAAGAGGAACAAAAGCAGATGTTCCTGGACTGATCTGCCATGGGAAAAGGAGATGGGCAGGTCTGTGAGCTGGGGACCACCCACCCTTCTCCATCACTTGGACTCCTGGCCAGCATCACTCAGGGTACTGCCTTCCTAAAGGGGGTTAAATTCCCCTGAGAGGCTTAATTGGCAAAAGGAAACATTGGGGAGCATAAGCTGGAACAAGAACTGACCCTTTTTGGGGTAGGGGAGAAGTGACGTGGCTGGGGAGCAGCAATGAACTCTGCTGGAAATGCTGCCTGAAGAGGGGAACCTGGTGCCCATGCTCCCACCTGGAGCCCCTCATCCCTGTGCCTGCTGGGGTGAATCCCAGGATGGGTGTCCCATCTTGGCTGTCAGTTTGGGAGACTGTGGAGGCAGTGGCAGTCTGAAGCCAGCAGGTTTCCTGAGAGCTAAGAGGGAGGCACAGCCCAGCAAACCACAGATCGAAGATAGATGCTGAGGCTGAGAAGCCTCAAAAAGAAAATTGAAAACCACACGGCCAAAATTTGACTGAATCAGTCAAACTGTCACCTCACTAGGCTCACAGTAACCCCATGGGGATGCTGGGCATGATCCCTGACACTGAGTATCTGAGCTCTCCCAGGTGCTCACTAACCAGGGAGGATGCTGATAGCTGGAGGGGCAAAAAAGATGGTAATGGCTATGCCCTGGGTGGAAATTACCACCCACCTTCTCCCAAAAGCCATGTTTCCAAGTGCTTCTGTCTTTGAAAATTAATATAAAAATTAAAATAATAAAATAAAAATTAAATAATGGAGGATTTTGAGGCTGGTGCTGATGGTGCCAGCAGGTTTGATGCCTCAGCCACTCAGATGATTTGAGTAGCTGACGAAGAGAGGAATCATGCAGGAAGTGGAGAGAAGGAAATTCATAGGAAAAAGAAGGAACAAGAGCAGGCATTTGCTGAGAGAACAGGTAGAAACTCCCCTCTCTGCAGCAGAGATATGTAAGGGTGAGAAAATGTTGAGATTTAGTTTTCAGAGTCCAGCTGGATGCCTGGCAGCAGGATGTGGCCACACTGGGATGAGGAAAGGTCTTTCTAGAGTAAAGTTATGTAAATGTATGAGCCAACTCCAGCTTAAAGGCATTATCTGCCATGTCAAGGGAATTGTGATTCTGTTCAGCGAGGTAAAAACTAACAGTGATAATTTTAATGCCCATAACTCCAAATAACAAGCTTTATTATCCACCCATTTGCTCGTTTTAATGCATAAAAACTATCATATGTTAACACTAATATATAACATCTCATAATTAAATATAATAACTATTCTCTAATTGCATTACCATTTGACCAAAGAAAATATTAGCAGCAGTACCTGATCAATGAACTCCAGACAAAGCAATGGTCTGTAAACACCGGAGCCAAGGGACCGGGAATTCAGTGCCAGCTCCTCCCAGATCCTTATTTTCTTTGCTGCTGCCACATAACTGCTATAAATTAAAGCTGTAATGGGAAAGTAATGCTTGTGAGGCCAAGGAGAGGAGAATTCAAACCTTGCCCTCTCGGCCTTTGTTCAGTAAAGTATTAAAAAGGCGGAATTATTTTTCAGTTAGAAATCTTTATTTCTCACTGCTAATGGGAGCTGAGCCTCTTCCACTGCTTCACTCCAGGGTCTTGGGCAACCCAGTCTCCCAGCATCTGTGTCACTGGGTTAATCATATTTACGTGCTTTTTATGGGGGTTAATGATTAGTCGGGGAATGTTTGAGTGTGTTGCAAATTACACAGAAGTGACAGTTAATGGAACGTCATGTGGAACGTTGAGAGAGCTCTGCAACAAGTCAAGGCCCAGGCCAGTTTAGGGATTCTGCAGCTGCCTTGGTAACAAGTCAGTGCAGCCCAATCCATTTTAGGGGCTCTGTGGCCACAGTGGCAATAAGTCAAGTCTGCCAATCAAATTTAGGGACTCCGTGGCCGCCTTAAGTAACAAATTGTAACACTTCTCAATTAATATGGGTATCTCCAGCTAATAAAGACACGTATAGTCCTGAGCCAGGCGTGCACATCAGCCAGAGTTACCCCGCGTGAATCAGGTGCCCAGTTAAAGAAATGCCTGCTTCTTAATGCTGCCTTGGTGTTAAGGAGTTTTCATTCCCGAATTTGGGAGACAGGTGGACTTTTCCAGACGCGACTCCTTAGATAAACACCACGTGTTAACGCCAGCGAGTGGACTTGGGGCTGGCAGGGGTTAAATCCAGGAGGAGGGGCTTTTCTTTGGGGTGGGGGTTGACTGTGAAGCTCAGGAGCCGTCCCCAGCCCAGCCCAGCCCAGCCCAGCCCAGCCCAGCCCAGCCCAGACTGCCAGCTTCCTTCTGTCCCTGCTTACGAGATGGTAAAGTGATTTTGTGTGGACAGATGGACTTGTGTCTGGCCGGACCCGGACCCCTGGCCGTGTCCTGGTGGTCTCAGGCTCGGGGAGCGTCCCTGTGCTGAGAGGGTGCCCCTAACTCTGTGAGGAGAGGTCTCCCTGTAATGGGGGCTCCTCTTTAACAGGGGATCCCCCCAATGCAATGGGGGGCGGGGGTCTCCTGAATGGGGTCACTTCCTAATGGGGACGCCTGCATCACTGAAATTCGGGAATAAAACTCCTTAACACCAATTAAGAAGGAGACATTACTTTATTACAATGCCGGACCATGGCCCTGGATGCTTAGGGGGATATGCATACCTGGCTCATATTTATTAACCCGGGAATACGGATTCAGCAGAAAAGTCTTACATATGAAGTTGTTCAGCCTGGTTATGTAAAATTGGGCAATATGTTTTTGAACACCTTGTTACTACGGTAGAACCACTAAACTGGATTGGGCTGCATCGTCTTGCTCCCGAGCTCTCAACGTTCCACTAACTGTTACTTCTGCCTAATTTTCCACAGCTGCACTGAGGGGGGGGTCCCCTCTTAGTGGTGGTCCTCTCTAATGGAGCCTGCCTGCAATGGGGGCCCCCATCATGGGAGTCCCTCCATAATGGGGACTGCTTGTAAGGGGCAGGGGGGGGGGGGGCTTTTTGGCTGTCTTCCCTAAGGAGGGGGCCCCCTTAATGGACTAACTGCAGTGAGCATCCCCTTAATTGGGGCTCCATACCAAGGAGAGCTCCCCTTAATGAGGCTCGCCCCCAGCGTGGGCTCCCCGTGCGGCTCCTCCTCCACACCGGGGGGGTTTGCTGAAACGGGGACACTGCCCTACAGGGGCTCCCCGCAGCGTGTGTCCCCCGCAGCGTGTGTGTGGGGGGAATGTGCCCGTCCAGGGGGTCCCCGCTCCGAGCGCACGGGCTGACTGCACGTGTGGCTCCGCTCTGCCCTCCCGTCCCGTCCCGTCCCCTTCCCTCCTCCGGCCGGCCCACACGCACACCCAGCCCTCCTCCTCCTCCTCCTCCTCCTCCCACTTCCTCCGCACAGCGCGGGCTGCCGGCCGAGCGCTCCCCTCCGTGCCCGCCGAGCCCCCCCGGCCCCGCAGCGATGCTCCGGGGGAGGCACCGCGCCGCAGCCGCAGGTGAGTGAGGGGCCGCAGGGATGCGCGTCCTGCGGGACCCAGGACAGAGCGGAGGGATGTGGGGGGACAAGGGGGCGGGGGGGACCCCCAGCCAGCTCCCCGCTTGCTTTGGCGCTTCCCTCGGCGGGTGAAGCCCTCGGACAGGGTGGGGGGGGCCCCCCCTCGCTTCCCCGCACGCCGCCCTCGGGATCGTCTGCTTCTCGTTGAGCCGTGCAGGGAAAAGCGGGTTGCAGGCTCCGGATCCCGGGATTTTACCCATTTATGGACACTTTGGATCATGCGGCTGATGCGCAGCGTGAGTGCGCTTAGCTTCCTGCGAGAGGCTTATTTTGGGGGTCGCCGGAGCGTTGCTCACACGAAAGCGGTGGCCGTGGGTGTGTGAAGGGGACAGAAGGACGTACACGGCCACCTCTGCCCCCGCGCCCCATCCCTACCTCGTGTCCTGGCAGGGGTCTGCGAGCGCCGGGGCACCCCAGCCTTGACCGTGGCCAACCTGGGACGTGACATCGATGTTTTTGGAACGGGATCGATGCGTTTTGGAAGTGTTTTAATCCCCTAAATAGTAAGGAACTGAGCCCTTCTGGTGGCTACTCAATGCTCCGTGAAGGTTTGGTTTTTTTATATAAAAGTGGATATTCCTGGGGATTTTCAACTTAATTCGCAGACAAGCCATGGCTTGGTGCATGCATTCCATGAGGATACTGCCTTAAAAAACAGCCGGCTTGGTCCAAGGGAAGGCTCTGACTCGGCATTTGCCCACCTGGGAGAAGCTCAGGAGCTCCAAACTTTGTGGAAGAAGGGCAAGGTATGGAACGAGGCAGCCGGGACCGCTGAGGCCTCTCGTTTGTATCCCCGAATGATCAAAGCCGGGGGGGGGGAGCGTTGCCGGTGATCTCATCCAAACCCGCGGGAGAGATGGGAGAAGTAACCTCCTCGGCAGGGTCCCAAAGTCCCCGCGGTTGTGAAACCGGGATTGCCGCCGGCCGGGAATGAGCCCCGTTACCGGTGGAGAAATCCGCTGGTCGAGGGGGGACCCCGGGGAACTCCACCCCCGCCAGCGACCCTCCGCCGCGGCTCCTCGGGGGCGGCTCCGTGGGGCTGGGGATGCTTCGTGCCGGCGGGTTTAGGAGCTATTTGGGGTCTGTTTCTCGAGTCCTGCGGGCCGGCTGGGAGCTGGCGGCTTTTTCTTGGCATCACGTGGCGATGGAGGAGGCGGGAGGCTGCGGTGAGAGGCTCCCGCTTAGGACATCGCATCCTGGGCAGGAAATTCCGGGGAGCCGTGTGCTGCGCCTGACTAACCCCGCTGATAACAGACACGGACACATTGTTGGGAGCTGTCGGAGAAGAAAAGAGACGTCTACAGTGTTCCCAACAGCCTTGGCAGGCCGAGGAGCCTCGGGGAGGGGGAACAGAAGCCCTCCTGTGCCCGTTGGACACCCGAAACGTGGCAGATAAAAGTTTTCTGAGGCCCGTGGGAGCTTATCAGGGAGGTTTTGCTGCTCGGGCAGCACGTGTTCTTCTGCATTTGGTTTTACTTTTACTCCCTCCTGACCAAACGGTCTGTTCCGGGAAAAAAAACCTGAGAAGAGGAAGGGGGAAAAAAAAATCAAAAAACATTTAAAAAAAGATGAATAACGGGTTGTGTTTAATCCACCTCCTGCTTTTCCCAGCTGTGGGGTTTCAGAATTGCTGACTGCATTTGTTGGGTTCACTCAGACATCCCCCCAGCCCTGATTCCCACTTATCCCTCTCCACCTCCATGGGCTGAAAGGGGATAGTCCCAGAGGGAAAAAGCTGGTGGTGACAGCAAAACTGGAGCTGTTTTCTTGGGATGGTGCAGATGTAGGGATGGCATCCCCTCGGTGAAGCCCCGGTGGATTTCATGGAAAGAGTGAGCCCAGGAGTGTCCTCACCCTAATGAGGTTAATGAGCCTAACCCTGTGAGGCATCAGAGATTCCAAGTGCCTGGCTCGGGCCACGGGGCATCCCTCCAGCAAGGCTGGAAGTTGGATCTGGGTAAAACAGGGCAATTGCATCATGCCCGGTGGCATCAGCTGAGTGAAGGCAGGGCTGGTGTCACAACGTCCCCACGCTCCCCACGCGCAGGGGGTGGGGGTTGTAGATCTCTGGGGTTTGGGGGAAAGGGGAAAAAACAGTGGGGAAACGTCAGGAGTCACAAGATCCTGGGTTTCTGTCCTGGCTTGTCCAACCTCAGCATTGTCACAGCTGGGAAGGAATCCCGTGCCTGCATCTCTCTCCCACGCAGCATCTCCTAGGGAGATGGCTTTAAACAACAGCCTCCTGAGAGATCCTTCTTGGAAGGAAAATAACCCAGTTTGGGATTTTCCCCGAGCTTTTTTCAATTTGAAGGGAGCTGTTTTCCCTGGATCTAAGTGCTGGCAGATTTAATAGGTACTGGATGTCTTAGAAATGACCCTGAGGATTTATCATGAGGATAAAGCTGTTGGAAACGATGTGGGGGAGCTGCTTCCGAGGGTGCAAGTGGGAAAGGAAGCACTGACCCTCTGATGGGGGTTTTCAGAGGATTTCAGGGAAGCAGCATCCTCACTGGGAAGTAAGAAATTGTTGAAGTTTGGATAAGAAACTTCAAATGGAAGAGAGAAGCAGAGAGTGCAGCCTCAGTCTTGCTGTTTTGGGGTGAGCTGGGGCTGGGGAGAGGCAGATCATCCCCTGCTCCCTTCCAGGCAGAGCTGCTTCACCACCACCACTGGGTCCCTTATCTCCCCCCACAAGTCTTCTCGTTATCTGCTCCATTTCCCCTGCTGTGGATGTGGCTTTTGTCTTATCTCCATGTGCTTTTCCTCCATTTCCTCGTTGGCTTCTCTGCTAACTCTCGTCACAAAAGGAAAAAAATAACATGGAGGAGATCCTGCTGCAGCAGGATCTGGGCTTGGGGATGCTGGGCCGTGCTGGGAAATACGGGGGGATGTTTGCCCGTGTTGGGAGGGTGCTGTGCCAGTGATGCTCAGGTGGGTCTTGGGGCTTGCTTGGGTGATTTACAGGATGTTCAGGTGATGCTGGGGGGTACTGGGTGAAGGTCCTGTGATGCCCTTGGTACTCTAGTGATGCTCATGTGTCTCAGTGGGATGTTTAGGAGATGCTGGGCAGTGCTGGGGAGATGTTGGGTGATGCCAGGTGATACTGGGAGAATACTTGGGATGCTCCAGGATGCAGGACTATGGTGGGACAGCCTGCCAGCTCCACCTGCTGGCATTCACCACCTGTCACTGTGGACCAGACTCTCCACACAGCAGCCCCAAATCAGAAGACATCCTAAGGGAGAGGATGAACTGCTACCTCAGAGGGAGAAATCTCAAATTACTTTAAAAGGTGAAACTGGGGGTGGGAATTTTGGGCACTCTGTGTTTGTGTCTGCTGGCTCTTCACCTGAGCTGACCCAGCTTTGCTCCCCACTGCCTGCGACAGATACTCATTGAGGCTTTGGAACCGAAGCAGTCAGAGCTTTCCAGGGCTTTTCCAAGGAGACAGATGGAGAAATGCCCAGCCAGCCTCCCAGGATTCCCCCCACTGGCTGTGGGCTCCCACCCTGGCTTACACAGGGCTGCCTGACCAGATCCTGCACTTCCACCCCGATGATCAAATGCTGCATCTCAGTTGGGGTTGGGTGGGTTTTTTTAGGATCTCTGCCAGGTATTGGGAGGATGGGAGAAGGGAAGCAATACCTGTTGCCCTTGGCAGAGGCTGGCTGTGAGACAAGCAGGGTTTTCCACACCTCCCCTCCTCTGCTTTAGCTTTCCAGTGTGATCCTGAGTATCACAAATGGGGTGCATGTGAAAACCAACATTCTTTCTCCAGCCAGCACGGAGGCAAGGTGACTTTTGGAGGGCTCCTGAAGGACTCTGTCATCCTGTGCCACCACAGGGTGCTGGCTGTGGGGAACTTGATTTGCTCATGGTTTATTCTCTCTCTTGTTCAGGAAGGCCAGGTCACCTCTCCTGTCAGGACACCTGCAGCAAGGTATAAATGGCCTCAAAACAGTTCTTGGACTCTGTGGACCCTGTGATTTTCCACAAGCGACCTCGGCTGGAGACAGAGGCCACCACCAGCTTTCTGTCCAGCAAAATCCAAAGCAAATCCAGCCCTGTGCCCAACCTTGGTTCCGAAAACCATTTCAACTACAAGGGCTCCTACTTTGCCTGCCCACTGCAGAGCTCCAAGGGTCCTGAGCAGCCCCTGGCCCGCTGGAGCCCAGCGCCCACCTACCTACACTACGGCCCTGGTGCCATGAGCCAGCCAGCACCTGCCGAGGGGTCTCTGGTGGGCTTCCTGCTGCACCCATCGGAGAGCCTGGGCATCCAGAAGGGCAAGGACAGCCTGATGCAGGAGCAGCTGATGGCTAGGAAGAAGTTGGACAGCCCAAGATACCCCTTACCAGTGAAGAAGCCTGTGGTGGTGAACAAGGCGGCCCCACTGGCGGTCCCCAAGCCGGTGTATGGAGCCCCTGCCCGCTTCCTGGCCCCCAGGATGGCTCTGCCGCTGGGAACACAAGTGGAGAGCCTGCAGCAGACACCAAGGGAGGCAAACTGGGCTCTGCCCCCTGCCACCCACCCTCTCCACCTTGGCGAGCCCCACAGGAGGGGTCCCTGCTCTGACCCCAGCATCCCACCGCTGCCCTCCGGCCTGGTGCTGCCCGCCAAGGAGCAGTTGGGCTCCCCCGTTGCCTTATCCCACTACTATGTCACCTTTGATAAATACAGGCCCCCCCCAAGCACCCCAGTCTTGGAAGCAAGCTGTCCCACTGCCCACAGCCAGAATAAGGTGCCAGAGGTCCCCAGCCTCATCCCGGACTCCTGTCCCAAGCTCCAGCTGCCTGATGCTGGCCTGACAAACCCGGAGAGGCCAGAAATGTGCTACCCACCCCTCCCTTACCCACTGTCTCCTCACAGAGCTGCTCCCCTCTATCACCCTCCGGCTCCCCCTGCGGGGGAGGCCGGTGCCCTGCCCAGCTCCAGCTTTGTGGAAAGCAGGAAGCCCTTTCCTGGCTCTTACCTCAAACCCCAAGCCCCAGGGAGCTACTTTCCCAGCCCCTTGGACCCCTACATGCTGAGGACAGCGGGTGCTGGTCCCTCCAAGCCGGTGGTGGTGCTGAGGGATGCTGAGCTGCCAAGGGATGTCCAGTTGCCCGGGTACCCTGGTTTTACTTTCAACCCTGGCAATGAATCCGTGTTCCACACCTCCTTTGCCACCCTGGAGCCAGGATGTGAGCAGCACGAGGCGGGAAGTCAACGGTGGCGAGCGGTGTCAAGGCACAGCAGCGCTTTCCAACCTGTCTGCACCCCTGAGAAGCTCTCCAGGGGCTCCAGTGGGCTCACGGAGACATTTCCCAAAAGAGAAGGGAGCTGGGAGAAACCCAGGCAAGGGGAGCAGGAGCCCCCATACCTGGGGAGGAGGAACACCAGCCCAGCCCCACAGGACACTCTGTGTGGGGGACCAGTGTCTCCTGTCATCACAGGGAAAGGAAATGACTGCAAGGTCAAGGATCCGACCAAGGAGCTTGCCCCCCCTTCTTCATCCATGACCCCCCCAAAGGGGCTGGAAGACCCGAGGGACACCAAAGTTTTTTCTTCCTCTCCACCAATGCCAGTGATCCACAATGTCTTCAGCCTGGCACCTTACCAGGAGTACCTGGAGAGGGCCAAGGGCTCAGCCCATGTCCTCTTCTGCAGGGACCATCTGTGGGGGGACCCCCCACCTCAAAACAGGAGCCCTAGCCAGGAGCCTGCTTCCCTCAGAGAAACCTTGGTGGTGTCCAGCCTGAGATCGGACGGCGGTGTGGTGCAGAGCCAAGAGGAAAGATGTCACAAGAGGGCCCCCAAAAAGCCAAAGCCTGTGCCCCAAGAGCTGGGGTCTCAGGAGGGCAGCCCTGATGGGGTGGGCGCTGGGGAGCTGCTCAGTGAGGATATGGTGCTGGACCTCAGCTTGAAGAGACCAGTGGAAGCCACGGAGACCCAGGGACTCACTGGCTGTGTGGAGGGGACACTGGACCAGGAGGATGTGGAGGAGGAGGAGGAGGAGAAAGAGGCTACTGGGGGCAAGGTGGAAATGGGAGAGGGGGCCCAGCCCCAGCTGCTTGAGGTGGGCTCTGGGGACAGGAGCAACTTCCAGAGCTCAGCCACCTTCATGTTCAAAAAATACAAGCTCCTGCACTCCCTCACGCCCAGCACAGAGCCCCCCCAGCAGGATGGCAGCCCCCAAGCCCCCCAGCCCAGCCCACCCAGCAGCACCCCCACACTGAACCCACCAGCCTCCTCACCATCCAGCAGCCCCCCAGTCCCACCACCTGACCCCCAGCCCAGCACCATCTCAGGCCCAAACCCTCCCCAGCCTCCACTTCCCGAAACCCCCTTCACCCCAGGGGAGGAGGGGGTCTCACTGGCCAGGAAGTTTGTCAGTCCCCCACCAGACACCCCCTCTGGGCAGTACTTTGCCACCCTGCACACCTGGCTCTGTGACACAATTTCGGGATCAGTGTCACGTTCATCCCCAGAGCTCCTGCAGCAGTGGCTGAAGAAGGCAGAACTGGTAGAAGAGCTGGGAGATTTGCCCAAGTCCCTGCCCAAGTCCAAGAACAACTCCAAGGCTCCCACTTCTCAGAAGCCCATGAAAGGCAAGGAGATCTGGCTGGCTTTCCAGGACGTGGCCACGCTCCTGGCCAACCTGCTCTCCCAGCTGGAGACCTTCATGTTCGCTTGCCCTTTCCCCCACGTCGTCCGGGCAGGAGCCATCTTCATCCCCATCCACGTGGTGAAGGAGAAACTCTTCCCGAAGCTCCCTGGGACCTCCGTTGACCTGGTGCTGCAGAAGCACAAGGTGGAGCTGCGTCCCACCACGCTCTCGGAGGAGAGGCACCTGAGGGACCTGGAGCTGAAGAGCTGCACCTCCCGCATGCTGAAGCTCCTGGCGCTCAAGCAGCTCCCCGAAATCTATCCAGACCTGCTCAACCTCCACTGGCACAACGCCATCCGGCAGCAGCTCGGTAGGTAGCCTGGCATCTCCTGTGAATCCCAGGGATGCTCCAGCTGCACCTGCCTTTCAGATGCTGCTGTTTCTTGGGAGCATCTGACGCTCACCCGGTGCCTCAGCATCCCTGTCCTACTGGGTGTTCTGCCCACCTCTTCCCTGGAGGTTGTGGAGGGAAAAAGCTTGAGCTGGGAGGGAGAAAAGTCATCCTGGGGATATCGAGGAGGTGTCAGTCACCTCCAGGCCACCTCTGCCCAGCCAAGGGCAGTGTGCCAGACCTGCCACTTACGATTGTCCCATCAAACTGGTGGCCTCTTTGCTCTGCCCAGATACCCTTCTGCTACTGCTCAAGGCCATTACCAACAACTTTATTTCTTGCAGGTTTGAGGTCGCAAGCCAACCAGCATCCTTCCAAGTAGGTAACTCCTCTTCCATGTGGCTTTATAGGAATTTATGGGATTTATATGTCATTTTGTGGAGGCGGAGGTATATTTTTGTGGATTTGAGCTGGCTGAGGAGGCTCCACTCCATGGGTCAGGCTGGAGCGGGGAATGTTTGGGATGTGGAGGTGAAGATCCTGCCCTCCCTAATCACTCCTTCCTCTCCCAGGTAGCCCTGCTCAGACGCTGAAAGCTGATGGCAAAGCAACAGCCATGGATAAATCAGAGAAAAAGGAGGCACTAAGGAATGTGCCAAGGACAACAGCTAGATGAGAATGGGAGCAGGAAGGTCCCTCGCCTCCAGAGCTGTGGATATTGAGATCACCGGCAGCCCTACAGGGAGATGCTCAGTTCCCACCAGCATCAGGGGACCTTCCAAGGACAGTTCTCAGGGTGGAGAACAGCTTAGTGATGCAGGACCACATGCAGGGATGCTGGTGTGGTGTCTGGAGCCACGGGGATGGGCTCGAGCCCCTTGTGGCAGCTGAAGCTAGTTTGAACGCATCATCTCTTGGTGCATCCTCACCTCCATCCATGACTGACTTGGTGAGCTGAGAGGAATTGGCTGGAGTTCCAGTGGATCTGGAGCAAGAGGAGCATGGAAACAGTCCTCAGCCTTGGTCCTCAGCACCATCCCCAGCCTTGGAAAAAGGCTGGCTACTGCAAGGACAACATCCCACCTACCTCCTCTCTCCTCTAAATCCCCTCTCCTGCTATATCCGTGCCATTCCCAAGAAATGTACCTTCCGTCTGGTTTAAAGTGCTACAGAGACCTTTCACAACATCAGGACAAGGGAATCGTGACTTCTGTAGTCCTGAGACTAATTTTTTTTGTTTTAAATGAAGACATTTTACAAATGTTCTGGATTTACCTTTATAAGGAGCTGCTGCCTTCAGGTCGTGTGTTTTGGGTGGTTTTTTTCTTTAAATACAGTAATTTATACTTAACTTTTTATTTCAACTAAAAGGCTGCAAGAAAAATTTAAAGATTCCTAAAGAAAAACCAAACTACTTGACACCCCAGATGCTCTTCCAGTGGAGAACACGGGAGATGCACATTTAGTGATCACCTTAATGGAGATGTGGTGATCATAGCATAGAGGGGAGTCATGCTGCCAGGCCTTGGAAGCAGGGATCCTTTCCATCCCAGCCCTTGGAAGCAGGGATCCTTTCCATCCCAGAGGGTTGATGGGCATACCAGAACATACAAACATCCCCTCGTCCTGGGGGGCTGCAGCAGGGTGCACAGCAGAGGCCTTACCAACTCATCACTCAGGTGTTTCTCCAGCTACTGCAGGGCATGGAGGAACAAAACAAAGATTCTTAGGATTTTTTTATTTCACTACAGGGAATATTTATTTTGAACTAAGAAAAAAACCTACCCAGACTGTACTTAGCCAAAAGGTGTGTTTGCTGTTGGGGGATTTCTGTGTGTGGCCTTTGTGGTTTTCCATTGGGATGGACTTGCTGTGGATGGGACAGGGAAGGGGGGATGCTGCTGTTCTCCTCACTCTCCCTCACCACTGTGCACAGTGATTGGGAAAGCAGCATTTGTTAATAACGTCATTTTTATACTTTTTATTGCAGGGAAGAAAGTTCCTTCCCCTTATTTAATTTTTTTGTAAGAATGTCAATTCTAAGAGGTTCTTCATCTGATTAAAAGAGTTTGGCTCATTTCCAGACACGCCGTGATTCTGTCTCTGCTTCCCAGTGTGGGCACAACAGGGTCTTTCTGGGCATGGAGCATCCCCAAATCCCCACCCTGACGCACTTGCCTGCTTCTCCCTGCATCAAGCCACAGGTGATGTGCCCAGTCCCTCTGTGCCCTCATCAGGGGGCTGGATTCAGTGTCCAGTGTGCCATCACAGATCACCCAGGGGAGCGGGACATCCAGAACCAGGGTGACAGCCTGGGGAGAGGATGCTGGTGGAAGTGTCTGAGCACCAGAAACTGGGCAGGAAAGCATGGGGTGCTCAGGGATGCACCCTGGGCTGATACAGTGGGGACCCCCAAGACACTCTACCCCTTGTGAACCTCCTTCAGGCATGGAATCTACCTGATCCCAAAAGCCAGGTGCCCCAGACACGTTTTTCAGCCCAAATTACTGGAGCTCAGCAGGGGAACAGCACTGTCACAACCCACTCCAGGAGTGTTTTAGGGAACATCATCAGGGTTTGAGAATGATCCTGCCTAAAGGAGCAGACGTACACCCTCCTTCCTCTGCCAAGGACTTAATGAGGAGCAGAAGGAAGCTGAGACCCCTCCAGCTTCACCTGGGGGAGTGCAAATGAGTTTGTGTGTTAATTGGGAGCAGCTGGAATGGAGGCACATCCCCCTGGGAAATCAGATAAAAGCCAGGGCTTGGGTGCTGTCAGGTGTGTGTGGGTTGGTGAGTTTGGCTGTCCTTGGGGAGGCTGATTGCAGCAAGGTGGGTGTTTGGGGCAGGGAATGAGGTAATGTCTGAGCCCAGGGCTGGTTACAACCCTGCTCTGCCCTGGGAGCCCCCTGGGAGGTGCCAAGGCTTGGCACAGGCTTTCCTGAGCTAGGAAGCTGCTGGAGAGAAGGAAGATGTTTTAACAAGGTGCCCTGGCTCTGGTTTGTGGGTTGCTCTGGGAATGGAGCAGTCATTGGGATGGGCTGTGGTGGGGAGCTGGAGGGACCCAGCCTAAATCTGGTGTACCTCTCCACGTGGCCACTCCCAAGATGAGCCAAGGGGTTGGACCACCAGACCCTCTGGGCACTGCTGCCCTGCAGCCAAAAATGATGCTGTGGTGAGAGAGTGGCCACCACTGTCAGCAGGCTGTGGTGCAGAGCCTTCCTGGTGCTGGCCATGTGTGTGCCTGCCACTGCTCTCCCCTACAGCTGGGGACTCTCTCTGCTGTGACCTGGGGTCTCCTGGGCTCATCAGCCTCCCAGCAAGGGACAGGTGACAATCTGGTGACGACACATGGTGACCTCCTCACCTTGGGCTTCTTTCTGGGGGTCCAAGGAGACATGACTCATGGGACAGATGTTGAGGGATGGAGCCTGGGGACACCAGCTGTGGCCCCACTGACATCTTGGACCTCACCACAGTGGGAGCCCGGATCTAGGGACAGGGAAGGGCTCAGGTTGGATACTGCAGCAGCTGTGACACTGTCCCCCACACAGTGGCTTGGCATGGGGGTGCCTGCTCCTTTGACCTGGCTCTTCCAAGCTGAGGGTGACCCCAGCCCTGGCTCCTGGCATCACCTTGCTCTGGAAAGCCTCCACAGAGCAGGACCAGGCTCACAGGATAACACACAAATGCCAGCAGTGACCTCAGCTCATGGCCTGGGGCAGCCAGTGGGCACAGCAGAGCCCCAGAGCCCACAGAGTGTGTCTGAGGGCTCCCTTAGAGATCAGAATAAGCCAGCTATTGGGGTCCCTCCCCCCTCCCAGGTATGGCTGCAGCCTTCTTCCCTCCCCGTGGCTGCCTCTGACCCCTCTGCAGGGGCTGGGGTGATGGAGGTGGTGACCAACCAACCCCCCCCCCAAGGGGCTGCTGGGGTGGCTCAGGTCTCATCTGATGGCACAGCATGGGCACTGATGGATGATCCTTTCTGGAGCTGCAGCACAGGGTAGCAGGTGGTGCCAGCTCTGCCGACAGAAGGGACGTCCAGTTCAGCCAAGCTGCACCCTGGCACTGCATGGGTGCCCTCTGCTGTGACACCTGATAGGTTCTGGGGCACTGCTGGCACCTTACTGCATGGCAAGGCTGCTCTGGTGCTGGACACTGCCTTGGCCAAGGCCCCAGGAAATAGGTCTGGACTCCTAGATGCTGTCTTGGCATCACTTCCCAGCCCTGCACTGGCTCCTGGTGTCAAAAACCTGCAAGTGCTGGCTCCCTGCCTTCTGACGCTGGAGTTTGGAGGTCCTACTGTCACCTCAGGGAAGCAGAGTGACCTGCCTTCCCTGCCTGCACAGCTGATGTCCACTGAAGCCCACCCTTCCCCAGCTTGGACCAGGGCTCCCAGTGCTGCAGGTCCCACCACGACTGGGATGAGCTCCACAGCCCCTGGTGCCATCTCAGAGTCCAGGCAGGTGGCTGTGACAGAAGAATCCAGGCACAGCAAGTCCAGGACAGCAGCAGTGGGACCTGTTCCAGCAGGACCTCCAGAGCCCACCCATGGCAGCCCAGGCTCTGTGCCTCCCCCCAGTTCCACAAACCCTGCTCCAGAGCATCACTCCGAAGCTGGGCAGCACCAGTGTGCCATCTCCGTCCTACCTGCCAAGTTCTGCTGGAGCTGGACGTGTAGCCAGCTCCCAGCTCAGCTCCCAGACCCTGGCTCAGCCCACAGGAGTGACCCTTTATGCCCTGTCCATGTCCAGTGGCTCCATCACCTCCCAGCTCCCCTCTATAGCCCCAGATCTCCCTGCAGCCACTAGGGAGGCCTTCAGTCCTGATGATGATGATGATGGGCAAACCTGCCTCCACAGGGATGAAAACCCTGTGTCCTACCCCTTCAGGCTCCTGTCTCCCACACAGCCCAGGCATGTGCTGCTGTTGCAATTCCAGTTGCTGGGCATTGGTCCCACCCCAGCTCTGGGGAGCGGGAATTCGGAGAGCTACAGGGAGCTGGAGGGAGATGTGAGACTGGTGGTGAGTGCTGGAGCTGATTGGGAGAGAGATTGGCATTTTGGGGTGCAGGGAAGCTGCTGCAGGACCCAAGCCCTGCTGGGGTGAGGAGCCTGTGGGCTGCATCAGCCCTTGCTAGGTCTGTTGCCCCCCGAGCATGATGGAGATGGGTAAATCCCATCTTCTCTGGGCTCTCAGGGAAAAAATACCAGTAAAGGTGTTTGAGCCTAGGCCCCAGCCCTCCTCCCTTGCTCAGAGCTCTTCTCTCCCCTCAGGAACCTCAGTGGGAACCTGGAGATCACTGGAGACCTCTACCTAGATACAGTTGTCCGTGCTGATGTTACAGAGGTTCTGCAAGCCCTCACTATGCTCACAACCTTCTCCGTGGACCTGACCTGCCTCTTGGTGGAGGGTAAGGACATTCCTCATGTGTGGCCAGGCTTACTGCCAAATCTGCACACCCAGATGTGTCTTGCTCCTTCAGGGTCCAAGCTTCGTGTGTGGGTGTACCTGCTGTGCTCATCACCAACAGACGTTTCAGCCAGAAGCCTCAGGATCCACTCACTGCAGAGCACCAGGATCTCACCAGGAACCTTGGGGATGTGGTAGGAATGGGGCTGGTGGGAAGAAGGGCTCAGGGTCCTCCCAGGGGAGTGAGAGGAGGAGGGGCTACCCTCTTCCAAACATGCCCGCCGCCCCCCCTCCCCCCAAAGCTTGTGGGGAGCTGAGCACAACCTCTCTTCCAGGTGGCAAGAGCCCGGAGGGATCATGCAACCTTCCTGAAAGTGATGATGAGAGAATTCCAGTGAGTGGGATTCTGCTGGGGCAGGGGTGTACAGGGGCAGGGAGGTCTCACTTCAGACATCAGCCAACAGGTCATGGCTGTCAGGTGCACATTTTTGGCTGCAGAAGTATATGTAGAGGAAGTTGAGATCAAGCAAGTGGGTTAATACCCACTGTCTCCACTGTAAGTGGTGACTTTCTGAATCCCCAGGGATTCAGGATTTCCATCTCGTGTCCCTTCCATTCAATGCCTCCCTGAGTGCAGAGATATTTTCCTATGGAGAAAAACCCTCTGGGAGGCTGGATATGCCCACCCCATCCCACTGTGGAGCAGCTTCACCTAGTGGTGGAAAGATGAAGATCTGGAGCTGAAGCAGAGCTGGTGGTGAGATAAAGCTTGTGGGGCTGCAGATGGAATCACTGTGGGGTTGGGATAGTGTCTGTGGGGTTGGGATAGCTACTGGAGCTGGGATAGGGGCTTTATGCTGGGAGGGTGACTGTAGGGCTGGAGCTGAATTCACTGTGGCTGGGATAGGAACTTTGCAGTTGGGATAGGGACTGTGGAGCTAGAACCTAAATCATTGTAGGGCTGGATTAGGGACTGTAAGGCTTGGATAGTGACTGTGGAGGTGGTACAGGGGCTGTGGGGCTGAAATATGGACAATAGGGCTTTGATAGTGACTCTAAGGGTTAAGGGGGCTGTGAGAGCTATGGGGTTTGTGAGGACTGTGAGATAAGGGGAGCTATGGGGGCTCTGAGGGCTGAGGAGTGTGTGAGGGCTATGGGGTCACAGAATCATAGAATATGCTGATTTGGAAGGGACCCACAAGGATCATTGAGTCCAATTCTTAGCCCTGCACAGGACCATCCCCAAGACACACACCATGTGCCTGAGAGCATTGTCCAAACGCTTCTTAAACTCTGTCAGGCTACTGCCTACAACTACCAGCTACTGAGTCTGTTTGCTGCCTCTGTTGTCTGCTCCCAGGTGGTAGAGAAGAGCCCTTCCTGCTCGTCCCAACTGCTTGCCCTGCCTGCACGAACTGCTGGCCAAACTGCCATGCCCTCAGTGCCAGGCCATGCCCTTACTGCTGTGCCATGCCCCAGTTTGCCTGCTTCTGTTTGCCCGCTGTTCATCACGCTCCCTAGAATTGTTTAAATCTCCCTCGGAAGCTCCTGCGCCGCTCCTTCCTCTCCTGGTTGGCTGCTCAGAGAGCTTCCACGTCCTGATGAGGGTTAGGGCTGCTGCTCGAGTGTCCCTGAGCTGAGGAACCCCCCTGCAAAGCTCGATCTAGCCCTCAAACCCCGGACCTACCTCAGTCGTTGCTGCCGCTGCTGCTGCCTCAGTGACTGAAGTCTGTGAGGGCTGTGAGGTCTTTGAAGGCTATGGGGTCTGTGAGGTCTTTGAGGGCTAGGGGGATTTTAAGGGCTGTGAGAACTGTGGGGGCTGTGAGGATGATGTGGCTTCTGGGGGCCGTGGGGGATGTGAGGGCTATGGGAACTGTGTGATCTGTGAGGGCTGTGGGGACTATGGGATCAGTTGGGGCTGTGAGGTCTGTGAGGGCTATGGGGTCTGTGAGGTCTATAGGGGCCTCAAGAGCTTTGAGAGCACAGCCCCCACAGTCCTCACAAATGCCCTAGCCCTCATCATCCCCATTGCCCTATCAGCCCTCACAGAACTATAGCCCTCACAGACCAGTCCCTAAGCCGGCAGTGGTGGCAGCAATGACTGAGGTAAGTCCAGGGGTGGGGGTTAGACTGAGCTGTACCGGGGGGTTCCTGAGCTCAGGTACCCCCGAGCAGCATCCCCGAGTCTCACAGGACCCAGAAGCCCTTGGGCAGCGAACCAGGCAAGGAGGGGGCTGTGCCAGTAACATCCGGAGGAGATGTAAACGGCTCTAGGGAATGCGATGAACTGGAGCGAGCAGACAGGGGGGTGGGACAGCACTGAGGGCATGGCACAGGCAGTTTGAACAAGCAGGGCAAGCAGGTGGGGTGAGCCTGAAGGACTCCCCTCTGACCACCTGAGAGCAGCCAACAGAGGCAGCGAACAGTCTCAGTAGCTGGTATTAGTGAGCAGTAGCCTGACAGCTCAAAAAGCATGTGAATAATGCTCTCAGGCACATGCTGCGACTCTTGGGGATGTCCTGTGGAGAGCTAAGAGTTGGACTTGATCCTTGTGGGTCCCTTCCAAATCAGCATATTCTGTGACCCCGTAGCTCTCACATGTTGGAGGGGGAACTTCAGTCCGTGTTTGTTAGAGAAGCCCTCCCCTTGAGTCACGAGGTGCAGAAAGGACCCCGTTGCTTTCTAAACTCCTTCTCAGAGAAGAGCCTGGGTGCAGCTGAATCCAGTTTAGCCCCAGACTCTGTCAACCATTTAAGTCTAAAGAATTATAGAGGTGTGATGGAACCTTTGTACAACTCTGTCCCCCAGGATTAAAGATGGCAAAGCAGATATATTTATATAAAATGAATTATTTATTATGAATAATGATTAGACAAAAGATCTCAATCTGAATTATTTACTGAACAGTATAGAAGCTAAAACTAGTATAATACAGGATAGGATATGGTGCATTATATCAAAGCAATTGTATTAATGATATTAAAGCTAGCAAAAAAGAAATAAATTATTATTAAGTGGAGATTGATGTAACTCACCCATACCAATGACCGTGGGCATATCTCTTTCAGTCAGCCTTGAGGAGTAACCTCGAGCGAGGAGCATCCTCTACTCAAGGGAAAAATCTCCACACTCTACCATGACTCCAAGAAGGGTTATGTTAGAAGAACCTGCTGTATGAAAGTGGACTGGACTATAGAAACAGTATAAAGTGATTGACTGTCAGTCCTATGTCTCCAGGTCAGTTTAGAAGCTTGTCTGCCAAATCTTTGTCTCACTATCAGGATGTTAATTTGGGGTTGATGAGCCAGACTAGTTTTAGCATAATTCAACAACAAAAACCAGCACATGACGCCCTCTCTCAGTCCACCACTGATAGTCTTGCAAATAGGGTATTGTTCAAGTTGCTTGACCACATTCCAAGGCAGAGCATCCTGCTACAACCTATAGCCCTCACAGCCCCCATAGCCCTCACAGCCTTAATAGCCATCACAGAACAAGTAGTCCTCACAGTCCCTAATATCCCCTATATCCCTCACACACCCCATATTCCCCCAGATCTCAAAGACCTCAAAGCCCCCATACTCCTCACAGCCCTCATAACCTCCACAGCCCTTACAGCCCCTATAGCCCTCCCAACCATCAAAAATCCCATAGCCCTCACAAGCCCCATAGCCTACATATCTCCTATAGCCCTCACAATCTCTAAAAGCCCCCACAGCTCTCCCAGCCCCTCAAAGCCCCTATAACTCTCCCAGCCCTCACAGCTTCCATAGCCCTCACCCCTTAGAGCCCCTGCAGCCCTTACAGCCTCATAGCCCTCAAAGCCCCCACAACTAGAAGATGAAGGGTCTCCTTCCCTCACTCCTTGGGACTTCTACCACCTGGGGCTTCTACCACCACTCCTCGGATCCAGAGCAGGACCAGAACTCCACCAGGACTGCCACTGCCACTCTGGACAAGACTGTGATCATCACTCCAACAGGACTGTGACCATCATCTGGATCAACAGGTTTCCTTTCCTGTTACTTTGCACCCAGGGGGGCCACGTGGTGCTCAGCACAGGGGCTAATGAACACCCTTCTGGTCCCAGGTTGTGGGGTTATACATCTGTCTCTGGGGGTTAAAACCAGTTTTTTCTCTGTATCACTGCATTTATTGTAATCTTTTTAATAAATCGTAACTCTGACTTGTAATCTCTCTCGAGCTGGGTTCGTTTCTCCTGCCAGTTTACTTTTTAAACCAGCACACCTCCCCACTAAGTTGGGAGCAGATTTACGTGCTGCTTTCCACAGTAATTCACGCATAGATGATTCAATTGTCTGTGAAGCAACTGCTGCTGCATCATCCATTTCAATCCATAACTCCGGCGGAGCCATCATCACTAGGAAAAAAGCCACAGGGCTCCAGTGCTCAGTGCTGGGCCATCCCAAAATGCAGGGAGTCACCACCATGACCTCTCCAGTCCTGAACTTTCTCCATAGCCATGGATCACCCAGCTGTTTTTACAGTTCAACACTTTCTCTCTTGTATTCCTTCCCCCAAAGCCTGCAGGAAAGAATGCTGAGTTCGTAACAACACTCTGTTATCTTCCTTGAGAGAATTACATTTCTCTCAACAGACAGAAAACAACCCAAAGGAAACAGAGTGCGAAAATTCCCACACTGAAACAATATTCTTAGCATCTGCAGCTGCAAACTTATCTTGAGCGAAAACAGCTAAAGAAAAACACCTCCTCGTCAGATCTTCCGCTTTCAAGCCCTCCCTCCTCACAGCAAGGTAAGGGAGGGGTAGGCAAGGCAAAGCAAGACCAGTGAGGGGAAGGCAAGAAAAGGGAAGGGAGTGGTGGGTAAGGGAAGGCCAGGAAGCAGTAGGATGGGTAAACAAGGCAGGAGAGAAGAAGGCAAGTCAAGTGGAGAGATGAGTGGGCAAGGCAGGGGGAGGGAGGTGTAACCAAGGCAAGGCAAGGCCAGGAAAGAAAGGGGCAGGCAAGTGAAGGAAGGGGATAGGTGTGCAAAGCAATGCAAGCAAAGGAGTGGTAGTCAGGGCAAGGCAAGGTAGGTGAGAAGTAGGCAATGAAAGGCAAGGCAAGAGAGGGGTAGGCAAGGTAAGGTGAGGTGAAGGAGGGGTGGGAAGGACACGGAGCAGTCGGTAAGGCAAGGCAATGCAAGTCAGAGGAGAAGAAGACAAGGCAAGGCCAGGCAAGAAAGGAGTAGGCAAGTCAAGGAATAGATTGGTGTGCAAGGCAATGCAAGCCAAGGGAGGGGTAGTGAGGGCAAGGCAATGCAAGGGATTTGTAGGCAAGGCAAGAGATGGGTCTGGAAGGCAAGGCAAGTGGGAGGTTGGCAATGAAAGGCGAGGTAAGGGAGGTATAGGCTATTCAAAGCCAGGCAAGGGAAGGGTAGGCAAGGCAATGCAGTGCGAGGGATAGTCAGGCATAGCAAAAAAAGGCAAGGTTGGGGAGGAAGGCAGGTAGGCTCAATGCTTCAGGGGCAGATGATAGGCTGCAGCAGCCAGGAGCAGCTTGTTGTCCTAGCACATTTTGTGTGGGAGCAATCCCCTGATATTTGCCATTATGGAGCTGGTATCAAATTTTGGGAACTAACCTTCTGAAAAAGGATAACAGTGTTCTTCCTTAAGAATGAAAGGACATCGTCCTGCAATAATAATTGGGTGTCCAGGGAATCAAAGAGACAGCCACAGGTTTTCTGTCTGGCATCTTTTGTGTGGGAGCAACCTCACAACGTCAGGTTGTCTCCACATTTCAGAGGTGATCTCTGTAATATTTGGCAGTCCTTTTATTTTGGGCCACATAAAGCTATTGCCAGTCTTGATGTATAGATGATATAGTGCATTGGGGAGGTAATGTCCAGTAATGGTGTTCTGGTACCTTCATATGGGATCAGTAAATGGATGGTTTCTATTTTGAGGTGGGGGGGTCACATTTCTTCTGAGATGTGGGGTCTTAGTTGCTCTCTGTGGCATGGAAATGATTTTTGGATCCACACACTTGGTGGGCTTAGTGAATTTAATTGCTTTTCCTAATATACAGGGCTACCAGTTAGAGCTCTTGAACCTCTAGAATGGGAATGTAAAAGCCAAGCTGTTGGGCTTTTTGTCCTGGTCCTTTTAGTGTCTGAGCACTTAGTGGTGGGGTTCAGTTTTGGATCCTGACTCTGTGAGACTGAAGGATTATAAGGGTACATAGAAGGTGCAGATACTGGCGTGTGAGGTGCAGTTCAGTGGGTGCAGTTGAAGGTGGAGCCAGTAAGAGCTTTCTCTCCTAGCATTTTTGTGAGTTATGTTTTTGCTGGACATTTTTGATTTTTGTTGCAGGATTCTGAGAGAGTGAAAAAATGTATTAGCACACATAATTGGGAAGGAGTGCGTGTTGCCACTTGAGCGTGGTGCAAATAAGAGTTTGCACATGAACGGGGAAGGTCAGCCAAAACCTTTTTTGTCCTGACACATTTAGTCAGAGACCAGTGAGGGGACGTTTTCACCTTTGGAGCAGCACTTTGGGCTGGTTTGTGCGTACACAGGGCCATCTACAGGAGCTCTTAAACGGCGATACGGGGGGAATGTCCACTAGATGGCCCCGTGTACGCAAAAAAGGCGTAAAATGGACCATGGTTTACCTCAAAACCAACGAATGCGAAGATCCAAAGTTCAAAACGTCCTCTACCGCTCTCAAAGAAATCGTGCCAGAAATCAGAAAGACTTCGCTGACCGTCCCTTCCATTTGCAGGCTTGTATTTGCACAACAATCAAGTGGCATTCGGTTTTCCTTGCAGCCTGAAAACTGCACACAACTTCCATCTCCGCTATATGCAGCATTGTGCACTTTTCGGACCCATGGAGTCTGAAAGGTCCATCCACCTCTCGTAAAGAAAAATGACCTTCCCCGTTCAGGTGCGAACTTTTATTTGCACCACGCTCAAGTGGCAACACGCACTCCTTCCCAATTATATGTGCTAATATATTTTTTCACTTTTGCAGAAGACAGCAACAAAAAATGCAAACACCTGGCAAAAACAACTCTCAGAAAAGCGTCAGATGAGAAAGCTGTTGCTGGCTCCACCTTCAGCTGCACCCATTGAACTGCACCACATCCCTCGTGTCTGTACTTTCCTTCTCAACCCTACGGAACCATCACAACCTTCAGTCTCACGGAGTCAGGATCCAAAAACTGAACCCCACCACTGAGCGGGGATGCGGCCGTGGGGAGCGGGAGGTGCTCCCGCGGTCGGGGCGTGTCAAAGGGGCCCCTCCCGCGGATCCACCGCCGCCTCGGGTCCCGTTCCCGGGAGCTCCGTGCCCTGCCCCGCCCCGGGGTCTCGCCGCGCTCTCGGGGTCCCCGCCCCAAGGCCCCCGCGGAGCCACTGGCGGAGCCACCGGCGGAGCCCCCGCGGGCACCCGGGGCAGGGGCGGGGAAGGGCGGAGCGGGCTCCGGCCCGGGAGCGGTTCCGGGTCGGGAAGGCGGGATCTGCGGAGGCACCGGGGACCGCGGAACGGCGGCGACATGGTGGGGCGGGGGTCGGCGGGGACGGGGGGGGGGGGTGCGCAGCGGCCCCGCGGTGGGCTCTGACCGCCTCTCCCCCCGCAGCGGTTCCGCTTCTGCGGGGACCTGGACTGCCCCGACTGGGTGCTGGCCGAGATCAGCACCCTGGCTAAAATCGTTAAGTGCCCGCGCCCCCCGCGTTCCCCTGCCCGCCCCCTCCCCGCCCCGGGCCCGCTGCTCACCCTCCTTATTCCCCGCAGTCCTCGGTGAAGCTGAAGCTGATCTGCGCCCAGGTGCTGCGGGACCTCCTGGGGGAGCCCATGGAGGTGAGTGCGGGGCTACCGCGGTGGAGGCCAAGTGTTTCAACACTGCAGTGGCATAATGAGCAATATTAATTAATATCATATTCTTCATGCAGCCTCTGCAATAAGAATGCTACCAGCCACTGCTAGTAGCAATACTATGCATATTAAATGTTATTAGTATTAAGGTAAGAATTATTAGTATTAATGTTGGTAGTGAGTGTGTTACCTGGTGTTTACTGTGATGCTCTGCTCTCCTGCAGTATGAGAAGATCCTGAAGCTGACCTCGGACGCAAAGTTAGGTGAGCACTGCTGTCCTTACTGGGATCCCCCCATGGAGCCCCACTCTGGGGCTGAGCAGCGATTTGGTTGGAGTTGCCTTCCCACGGTGGCAGAGCTCACCCTCCATCCCATCCGCAGAGTCAGGGGACGTGAAGGCGACCATCGCTGTCCTCGGCTTCATTCTCTCCAGTGCAGCCAAGCACAATGTAGACAGCGAGTCCCTGTCAAGTGAGCTGCAGCAGCTGGGGCTGCCCAAAGGTAGGGGGGACCCTCAGGGTGGCACCGTGGGCCAGACCTGGTGGGATGTGCCCAACACAGTTCCCAGCGCTGCCTTCTTCACGCTCAGATGCAGGGCAGGCTGGAAACTGTACTGTCCTCCATCACCTCCCTGCTGTGCCATCCATCCCCGGGGGCTCCTCAGGTGCTTTGGTGGGGTTTGGTAACTGCAGGGCTGGTGTGAGCAGGAGGGTTCTTGTCTTGTCTCTCCACACGAGCAGAGCATGCCAGCGGGTTGTGTCGTTCCTACGAGGAGAAGCAGAGCTCTCTCCAGGACAGCCTCAGGGCCTGTAGCCTGCGATGTGAGTGGGATGGTTGGGTCTTAACAGGGTTTTGTGTGTTGGTGGCAGTCACCCTGCTGGAGTGAGCCAGGGTGCTGACACCACCCCCACTACCCACCCCAGTGAGCCAGCTTGGCCTGGTGCGCTGGCGGGTGGATTACACCCTCAGCTCCAGCGAGCTGCAGGAGGTCAACGAGCCCCTGGTGCATTTGACATTCAACGTGCAGAACAGGGAGTGCCCTAGAACTACGGCTGTCTCCCTGACCCTCTCGGCTGACAAGTTCCGGGTGCTGCTGGCAGGTGAGGCTGGAGGATGGGTGACAGCGAGGACCTCCAGGGCTATGGGGGATGCTGGGAGGGATGCTGCTGGGGATGTAGCGGCTCCCCCACAGCTCCATCCTCTCTCTGCAGAGCTGAAGCAAGCCCAGACCCTGATGAACACCCTTCTCTGAGGAGCCAGCCTCCCATGGTGGGAGTCGCGGACACCGAGTTGCTGGGTCGGATCTGGTGCTTCTGGTTGGGAAGGGGGATATTTCCCTCCTCTCCTGGCTTCTGGGGACGCTCGAGGTAGCTTCAATAAAGTCCGGGTGACAAAGCCGAGCCGTGTCGTTCTGTGTCTCCCCGCGGCGGGGCCGCCCGGCAGGACTACAAGCTCCGGCATCACCGCGCAGCCAATGGGAGCGCGCGGCGCCCGCCGCGCAGCCAATAGGAGCGCGTGCCGCCTGCCGCGCAGCCAATGGGAACGCCCACCGCGCAGCCAATGGGAGCGCCCACCGCGCAGCCAATGGGGGCGGGCAGGCGCAGTCGGAGCGGCGGGCGGCTGCGCGGTGGCGGCTCCGCGGCGCGGTGGCGGCGATGCCCGAGTGCCCGGAGCTGCACCTCGCCGGCTGCTTCATCAACGGCGTGTGCGGCGGGCTGGTGTTCGCGGGCGGCGTGGAGCGCTCGGCAGTGGGCCGCGGCCCCGAGGTGCCGTTCCGCAGCGAGGCCTACCGCATCTCGGCCCTTGCCCGGGGCAAGGAGCTGCGGCTGACGCTGAGCGCGCTGGACCCTGCCGCCGCCGCCGCCCCCCCGCCGCAGGACCTCGTGTTTCGTTTCGGCATGTCGGGGTCGTTCCGGCTGTGCCCAGCCGCCGAGCTGCCCCGCCATGCCCACCTCCGCTTCCTCACCCGGGAGAGCCCCCCGCGGGCCCTCTGCTTCGTGGACGCCCGCCGGTTCGGGTCCTGGCGCCTGGGGGACGCCTGGCAGCAGGAACGCGGGCCCTGCGTCGTCTCCGAGTACCAGGCTTTCAGGTGAGCGCCCTGGAGGAATGCCCCCTGGTTGGGTTTGGCTGCTTTTCCTGCACAGACGTGCCCAGGTGACTTTCTTTTTGCCCCGTGCTCTGCTGCAGGGAGAACGTGCTGAGGAATCTGGATGACAAGGCTTTTGACAAGCCCATCTGCGAAGCCCTCTTAAACCAGAAGTATTTCAATGGAATTGGGAATTACCTGCGTGCTGAGATCCTGTACAGGTAAAGTGGGTTGAGCATCCGCTGACCTGCCATGGAGGTTTGGTCTCCAAGAGTTTGCTGGAGCTCGATGGCTCTTTGGCTAAGCTGGCTGTACCTCATCACCTGGGAGATGCAGACAGTACCAGAGCCAAGGGTTCAGGCTTGTGTGTAACTCTTTCAGGTTGAAGATCCCTCCCTTTGAAAAGGCTCGGACTGTGCTGGAGGCCCTGAAGGATCAGAAGCAGGAGAGGAGGAAGAAGGTGAGGAATACCAGGTGCTTTCACAGGCTCAGAAGGTGGCAGATGTTGTACCAGGGGTTTGGTTGCCTGTGGCCCTGCAGGACGAGCTGTGCCCAGCTTCTGCCTTCAAGAAGTCTATAAATATTTTTGGGGTGGGTGAAGAGGAAGAGATGAGGGAAACAAAGACCTTGCAAGCTTAAAATCTCCAAGAAGGCTGTAGTAGAGCCCAAGGCTGTTCTTGTGGCCTTCTAAAGTGACTATTTTAAAGAAGCCTGAAAACACACTACATGACCTGAGGGGTGTTTTTAAAACTGCTGCTGTTTGTGTGTGTTAGCCCTCTTTCATGTCTTTGTAGCTAAGTTGGAAGCCCACAGTGGGGTGAGCTCAGGGCTGGCATGAGAGTGTGGCAACTCATCCTCAGGAGGGCAGAAGACAAAGAATTTGGGTGCTGTTGGGGAGGAGAGACCCCGAGGAGGCAGAAGTAGCTGGCAGGTGACTTTCCTCCCCTTCTCCACCCTTGCAGGATCCTTCCCTGACACTGAGCAAGAAGGTGAAGCTGATGCAGAAGAACCCGGATCTCCTGGAGCTGTGCCACACCGTGCCCATGGAGGTCATCACGGCAGGTGAGGCGACAGGACAGGATGCTGGGGAACAGGGACAGCTGGGGGAGGCTGGGGCTTTGCATTCCCGGCATCAGGAGGTTTGGGAGGGCATCCTGACACCATGATCGTGGCTTCTGCTCTGATTCTGTCCTTTCTCTCTCTCCCTTCCCAGAGAAGCACCTTTTGGACCCCGAGCACTCGGATAACTATGCTACCTTCAAGAACTGGCTGCAGTGTTACTTGGTGCCTGGCATGAGCTCCCTGCGTGACCGCAACGGCAGGACCATATGGTTCCAGGTAGGTGCCTGGGGTCACTCCCTGGAGCTGGGGGCCCCCAAACCACCCCTCCAGCCCATTTTCTGCTTGCTGAGACTCCCAAGCATTACACTGTGTGGCTGGAGATCTCCCTCTCCACCAAGCTGCTGGGCATGGAGGTGACAAGGACCGTCTGTGTGGTGGCCAGCTGGCCAAGGGATGGTGGGCAGTCTGGAGCAGATGGAGGGAATGAGGTCTGGAGCCCTGTTCCTCCCTCCTGTACCCTGTGTCTGTGGCCTTGCAGGAACAGGACTGACAGGAGAGTCCCCAGTGCACAGGGCAGGCAGAGCAAGCCTGACTCTCCTGGCTTCCCAGAGAAATGTGGCTCTTTCCCTATCACTGTGAGAGGGAGAAGGGGCAGGGATTCTGCTGCTGCTACCTGCAGAATGACTGCACCCCAGTCAAAGCTCTGTCCCTTCCTTGCAGGGAGAGCCTGGTCCCATGGCTCCCACAGGTGAGTGTCCTCTCTCCCGCCCGTGGGACCCACTCTTGCTCTGGGAGGGCTGGACACTGAGCAGCCCTGTCTTTTCTGTATAGCACAAGGGCACAGGCAGGAGCAAAGCCCCTCTCCCTGGGGTGCTGACAGGCCTGAGACAGCCGTTGGCACCAGGGGACAGAGCCCATTTTCCCCGGGGCTTCCTACCAGCATCCCAACCTGCCTGGGCACAGCTGTTGCGCTGGCAGGATGGTTTTTCACCCTGCAGTTCCTCAGTGCTCAGCTCACATCACCCAGGACAGCATCCCTGCAAGCGTGTCCCTCACTCCCCCTGACCTGGGCATGTCCTCTCATGCAGGGCAGAAGCACCAGAAGATGCCCCGCAAAAAGCGCGCTCAGCTGAAGGCAGACCCTGAGGCACTGACCCCTAAGGTAAAGCAGCTTTGTGGTTGTGTCTGGCTGTCCTGTTCCCCTTAACCTTGCTCAGGCTGCTCCTGAATTCATGGTGGTGATCCCATATGGAGCTTCTCACCCTCTGTGGTGCTCCAAGCACGCTTCTGCTGCTAAGCCGCAGCTCTGATGTCCACCCAGGTCACCTCACCCGCCTTGAAAAGGCGCCCCAGGGCTGCAGCAACCCCCCAAAAGTCTGATGAGAAGGAGGAGGGGGAGAAGGAGGAGGAGGCTGATGGGCTAAGGAAGGGACGTGCTCGCCGGAGGAGGAGAGGGACTCCTGCTCCAGCCTTGCCTCAGCCAGAGGTGCTTCTCAAACCCAGAAGAAGCCGCCGGATGTCTGCACGCAGGGGCAGAGGTGAGGCTGCAGCCCCTGCGGCTTTCAGGTGCACGGGTGGGGGCTGTGGGAGTGCTCAGTTGTATCGAAGGGACTGAGGGGTGCCAGATGGCAGGAGAGGAGCCAGTGGGGCAGAGCCAGACACTCCCTCGCCCTCTGACTCCTCGTTTCCCTCTCTGTTTTTCAGGTGCAGTCCCTGTCATGTGAGTGCTGCCCACTGCCCACCTCCTGAGGGGCATTTAGTGGCCCAGGAGAAGCTCAGGGAGGGCTTGGCCAGGGACGTGCGTTAGTGATGGGGGAAATGGAGCTTCTCTGTACCTGTGCTCGCAGCTGCTTTTGCTACTGTTGCATCCTGCAAGTGCGTGAGGGAGAAGCTGGGCTTGGTGGTGGGGTATTTTCCTGCTGTCCAGAGGCATTAGAGGGGAAGAAGAGCCAAGACCTTACATTGTGCTGGACTCTAACTCTGCCTAAAACTGGGTTCTCTCTTCCGTTTCTGGCTGCTGCTCCACTCACTGTTTTTAGCTGACTAAATAATAAAATATTTTGTGTAGAAATCACTGTGCATGCCTTTTCATGCTAAGGATAACCCCTCGGAGCCCAGCCTCTTCCCCAAGGGGCTGTAGCAGGCTTTCCCTCCACCTCACCTCCCCTAAAGTAAAGATAAGCTCTGCCTCCCCAGTTCCAGGAGTAGTGCTAAGGAGACACTAAGGGAGCAGCAGCTACAACAAAGCACCTGGGAGGAGGCAGGTCAGTGCAGTTACCTGGAAATAAGTTAAGAAAACAGGCTGGAGCTTGATGTAATTCTCTTATTTATTTGTGTTCTCCATCTGCAAGGGCAGTGCAAGGGGCAGGTGGAGGAAAGGGGGAAGGAGTAGAGTGTTTTTTATAGTCACTGCTAGACAAGATGAAGGCTGAGACACAGGAGCCACTCTGGAAGCTGCTGCTCCCCAAGTCCCTGGGGCTGGAGCAGAGCCCATGCAGGGCCACCAGCCTGTCCACACCCTTATCCACACTTCAGCGAGCTCAGCACTGAAGCCCACATACCCTGGTTGGGCAGTGGGCAACTGTCCTCCTTCCCTGAGGAACGTGGTTGTTCTCAAGTGCTGCTCTCTGATGGCTGGGTGTGGGACACGGGGACACTGCCCTGCTCTGGAACTGCTGTCTTGTACAGCTCTTGGGATCGAGGAAGGCTCAGGCTGTGATTTGAGTTCACAGTGTTGGTCCAGGTTGCTGCAGCACCAGCCAGAGCAGTGGATGGTGTCACTGGCTCAAGACCAAGAGGACAGAGAGCACGCAGAAAGGTGTGAAGGAGAGCTTCAAGCCCTGCTGCCCCAGGGGCAGGGTGCCCTGTGCAGCTGGCCGCTCCAGGAGGTCGCAGCTGAGGAGGAAAGCACATGAGGCTGAAGGTACTGATCTCCATCCCCATGCACACCCAGGCCTTTGGCACGGATCATGGACTTACAGCATTGCCTCCTTAACGGGGAGGGAGGTCTGGAGCCAGGCAGTAACCGTGCTGCCATACGCCTCGTAGAGCCGAACCACCACGGCTTCAGGTCTGCCCTCAGCCTTTGGGGGACAGTGCAGGTGGGAGTTCAGACAAATGAGACAGGCACAGCCTCTCCAACCCAAGTTGTTCTGCTCAGCTGAGCCTAACCACCACTCAGTGTGGAGGAAAGAGCAAGCCATGCTCGACAACAGCACCTTAACCCCCTCTGCCCTCCCCACCTCTGCCCCGGCACCTGCCTGCTTGACAGTCTCCAGCACGATGGCAGGTGAGCTGACAGAAAAGGCACTCCAGGCTGGGCACTGGGCAGAGCTGGCCAGGACCGTGTGGAGGGGGAAATTCAAGCTGTAGGCACGCTGAATCACACCAGCCTCCTGGAAGGAACCTGCATCACAAGAACCTCTAGCCCGCCTCGGCACGTGCACAGTCAGAGACACACTCACCCCAAGGCTCACTGGTGCATCCCCCACCCTGCGTGTTCCTAGGGGGCCTGTCACTCACCTCGGTGAGGCATCACAGCATAGGTGAACTGGTGGTGCCCGATGTCTGCTGTGGAATCAGGGGACTTGGGTGCTCTCAGCCTAAGGCAACGAGATGTTAGTGAGACTGGTGTCTCGGCAGCACCCACTGCCACACAGAGTAGAGCCAGAGGAGCGCTGTGACAACTGCTCCCCTCACTACCTTGAGGCTGAGCCCAGGGGTGGAAGCAAACGTGCAACAGCAAACAGACCCTGGACAGTCCCAGAAGCTTAAAAAGCTTGGGTGTCTTCCTGTGAAAATTGGGGCTGACAGAGTCAAACTGAAATATACAGTTTCTTTTAGCTTGGTATGCACTTGTAACATTAACACTGCTGTTCCTTCCCTCTCATTAAGCCTTCCCTCCTGGGGTATGTTTTGGCCAGCAGGAGAAAAATCTGATCTCTCCTGAATTAGTTATAATGCAAGTCAGCCAAATTCTCAGACAACAGACACCCATCAGACTATTTATTAACTAAGGTAATTTAGGACCAGGTGTTGCCTTGACTTCCAAGAGACACCTCACAAGACAAAGTACCTGCAGCAGCTCCCCCCTCATCCACCTGTAACTCACAGAGAGAGGCTGAGGACGTTCCTGTGGGCTGATGCCCCGTATTTGCAGTCGTTCAGCAGAGCCACCCCGAAGCCGTGCTCAGAGAGATCCATCCACTTGTGAGCCCACACCTGCAGCAGATACCAAGGGATGGGCTCACTACAGAGAGCCACTGCCAGGAGCAGGAGCAGCTCGGTGCTGGGACCAGACCACCTTCCCTCTCACCTCGAACCGAGCCCAGTCCCAGGATGTGTTCCAGTGTGTTGGCCGCTGCACGTGTCCAAACTGGATCTCGTAGGTGGCGTTTGTGCTCCGGACCTGCACAGGGAACTCCACCTTCAGGAACTTGTGAGCCTCCTTCCACTCAACCTAAATGTGGGAGCAGAAGGGCATCACCATGGGGTCTGACAGGCAGAAGCCGCACTTTTCCTTCCCTGGTGTGCAGCAGCTGGCTTGCACGCAGCCAACATGAGCTACAATAAAACCACACCAGAGTCTCAAAATCAGGATGAATTCTTCTTGTCCCTCAGGACCTCCCCCCACCCTCAGGCTGCCCTCCCTTAAGGCAGAGGAGGACAGGCAGTGGGGAGTTCCAGAGGAGAAAACAGGAGGGGGAATGTAATTCCTGCCACACAGGATGTTGGTATCATGCAGCAGCCACGGGCCAAACCTGGGTCAGGAAGCGGAGGTACGGGCACGTGGCATCCAGGATGATCTCCTGGGTTAAGGTGCTGCTTTTCCCAACCTGCAGGGAGAAGCTCACACTTCCCCGCAGGCCCCCAGCCAGGGTGATTTCCAGAGGCTTCAGGAGCGTGGTCACTGGCTTCCTAGACAAAGGAATGAAGGCAGAGATTGTCTCAGCCTAGTAGATCCAGGTTCCCAAATCCCAGTCCAGCCTCCCACAGAGGAGGCATTCACTTCTCCAGACTGAATGCTCTCTTACATCTAGGACTGACAGGGAGGCAAGAACCTTAGGGCAAAGCCAAAATACAAGTGCTGCCTGCACTGCTCCTCTACCTGGTTTCCAAGTGATAATCCATCACATCCCAGGCATCCCAGTAGAGGGGAACATCATCAAAGAGTGCAAACTGGTTTGCATAGCAGCCCTCTGGGACTGCCTCTCTGAAAAAAAGCGGAACAGAGAAACAGCAGCATCAGAAGGACAAGAGTGTACAGTGAGAAGTCATCCTGGGAGAGGTTTGAGGAGCCCAGGGCCAGTGACTGAGTGACACAGACCTCTCGGAGTCCAGCAGCCGAAGTGAGGTCAGGTGTCCCATCATGTCCAGGCAGACAGCAATCACCCCATTCTCCATGGTAATGGAGCCATCCTCCTTGGGAAAAGGCCAGAAACAGGTGTTACAGACCCACAACTGCAGGAGCTATGTGGATTTGCAGGATGCTGGATTCCTTAGATTTCTCCCCAATCAACCTTTGACACAGGGAACATGGATCTAAAGAAAACTGCCTTGTGCTTACCTGCTTCCTCACTGACACAGGCTGAGAGGGCAGCAATGGCTCCCTCACCAGAGCATAGCCCATGCTGGGGACTGTCACGAGAGCTGGAAAGCAAAGAGGTTCTATTCCAACATCAGCCCCAGACTGAAACCTAAGTCACACTGTGCTGCCCTAGCGCTCTCACATCAGACCTACTACCTCCTCTCATACCCTCCTCTTCTTCCTCCATACTTCAGGGGACTTTATTCCATTTCAAGTTGTCCAAGGAAGCCAGGAAAGCCCTCCCCAGGGCAGGGAGAGGCAGAGTATTCCCTTGTTAGCTGACTCTGCCCCTGTAAGAAATTCTGATACAAGAGTTATCCCAGGTCAGACATACCCAAAGTCTCTGTTCCATCTGGCCCAGGCCTGGAGATCACCTCGGTGCGTTCCCAGGGCAAAGTGTTCAACACAAGGGTGCTTTCAGTGCTCCCTGCCTTGGGCTGCAGCAGATCCCTGCACAGGGACTGCACAGCCTCCTCCTGCAGCTCAGCACCAATCCTGCGGATCTCTGTACAACAAAAGGGGCCTAAGTTGGATCTGAGAGAGCTTCTGGCGCTCCTGTGCAATGTACACACACTGTATCGCCTGCCAAGCTACAATTACTAATTATCATTAATTATTATTATCTATTAGTGAGTAATTCAAGTGTATAATTATTCTTAACTTTGTTATTACAAGATTACAGCGAGCTATGCCAGTTCAGCTGGAAAATTCTGGTTAACGAAGCTCCTGCAAGCACCCATGAGCAGGCAGGAGCAAACCTTCGTGGAGGTCTACCCTGGCATGCCAACAGTAAGCAGAGAAGTCAATAAATTGGGATGGTTTTCAATCCCTTGGCTCCCCTGCTAATTTAACACTATTTCAGACACATATCTGCACAGGCTTGCCCTGGTAGTCCAAGACTGAAACCACTGCAGCCCCACCAGGCAGGACCCAGCGTGCTCTGGCAAGTAAGTGCCCTCCTAGCCAAACTTCTGCTCACCTGTGTAGTATTGCAGGGCATCCTCAACCACGAGCTGGATACAGCTGCCTGGCAGGACATCGTGGAACTGGTTGAGTAGCAATAACCTAAAAGAGAGCAGAACCCAGGAGAGGATGCAAGAGCACTGTATTTGTTCTGGCTTAGAACAAACCAGAAAGTTCTTCTCTCAAACAAGAGCCCTGTTTGCAAGCCAGACAAACTTCATAACTGTTCCTTATACTCCCATTAGCCAACACTTCAGAGAAAAGGATTTTTTCCATAGCATCCTTTAAATCCCTTTATGTTAGGGCTTGTCAGCTGTCATCTTAGTAAAGCACAACCATGGGGAGCACCAGCTATTTCTTTTTATGCCCTAAGGCTACCAGATACGTTGTTGCACAAGTTCAGACAAGTCAAAACTGGGGAGGAATAAGCTTAGGTCGGAAATGAAGCTTTCAGACAGCACAGTAGTGAGGGTTTGAAGTTATCTTCCAATGGGAGAATCAAGCAAACCACCGAACACTTTCCAGGTGGATCCCTGATCAGTTTATGGAAGGGGTTACAGACAGTGGTAGGTAAGCTACATACAGTGCTGCACTACTGAACCCTCTCCCAGCACCAGCAATGCCCCTGTACTCACTCCCTCACCTCCAGAGCCGCTGCAGCTGGCTGGCAGGGTACTGGAACTCACTGTCCTGTGCCATAGCCAAGGTGCTGAGCACTTCGATGTCATGGAGTATCCTCTCACACTCTCGATTCCCCTTCTTTATCTGGTATAAAGAATATATATATACTTACATATATATATATATATATATACACACATAAAAAATATATGTATTTCTTGAGTGTCAGAAAATGGGTAGCTGGGAGTAGATCTCTCACATCAGCAGCAGAAACCCAGCTCCAGTGCAGGAAGGTTGGTTACTTGTAGGTGTCATGAATTTGCATGGCCTGAGCGTGGGGAGCCTCACCTGGGCCTGGGTGGTGTATGTGCCATTGTGCAGCTCGAGGAAGAGCTCTCCCACCCAGGTGCACAGCTGTGATGACTCCTTCTCCAGGACAGAAAAGAGCTGGTCAGGAGTTGAGATCTGTACCCTGTGGGAGAGACACACATACAGTGATGAGCCAGGGAGAAGCCTGGGACATGGCTAATGTTGCATCCCATCTGGAAAGCTGATGCTCCTGGAGCCAAGGCCTCAGAAACTTCAATACAACTATACACAGTATTCCCCTCACCCTTCTCCTACCCCCCTCCTGCTCTCCTGGGACCCCTGAACCTCTCCTGTGGACATTCTCCAGACAGGGACTGACTGCCAGGCACAGCTGCTGTGCTGGACACTCAACCCATGACTATACTGAGGGCTCATAAGCAGTCCATGCCTACCCTATGTACCTGTTCTTACAGCTCTTGATGATACAGAGACCCATGAAAATCCTTCCCAGCCCTCTGCTTGCCTGTCTCTCTGCCCTGCTCCCTTTCTTTTGGTGCTGCTGAAGGCCAGGCCTGGCTCAAAGCCAGTGCTCCTGCCAGGAGAGAAGAGCTTTCCTCTCACCTTGGCAGCCCATCTGTGTCACTCATTCTCTTCATCCTATCCAGCATCTTCTGCGTGGGGCCCCCTCCTCCATCTCCAAAGCCAAAGAGGAACGCGCTGTGGTTCACACATCCTTTGTCCTTGTTGTTCTTCACTGTCTTCAGCACCTGGAGGGATTTTTGGGCTGCTGCAATCCCCTAGCACCCATCCCCAGCTCCCACAAGAAAGCCAGGTCAGCCTTTAGAGTGCAAAGCCCAGACCTGCCCCTCCTCCCCGGCCCAAACTGCCAAAATCAGGCACAGGCACATCTCAGAACCAGGCAATCAACTGCCAGGCACCCAAATGACCTTTGTCCAACAATGCTGCCAGCTATCCCACTCCCTTCCCAGGAGGCTCCAAGGGGCTGGCAACTTCACATGCAGGTCTCACTCACCTCCTCCACATGCCCATGCATCCCATAGGAGTCACCAGGGGGGAAATGGGTCAGGACTCGGGAACCGTCAATGCCTTCCCAGAAGAAGGTGTGATACTGGAGGGGAGCGAAAGGACAATGTGGTACACAGGGGACAGACATTCCAGAGCCCCCTGAGGATTAAAACTGGGCCTTCAGTTTCTCTCCATGAAGCTGCAGAATGTCCTGATGGATCAGTGTAAGGAGACAGTTGCACAAGGACAGGAAATGCCACAAGGGTAGGGTACAGCACAGAGAGGCTGGATTTGCTGTCTGTTGGACCTGCACACAAGTTACAGCTCCTTGTCTGGAAGCAGAAGGAATTTACAGGCCAGGGGCCCAGTGCTGGAATCTCTAACCATGACCTTTTCCTCCCCTAAAGTCTGACAGGACATTGCTACCACCAAAAACTGGTAGCTTCTGGAAGCAGAGCCTGTGTCAGCTGAGCTGAAGGACTGTGGAACCAACAGGTCCAGCCCTGCAGAAGACTCCAGCATCCACACATCCATTCCCTGGAAAGAAGGGAAGCACAGCTCACCGGGAAGGTATTCACAAGGTTCCAGCTGAGCTTCTGTGTGAGGAACCTCTGAATCCCACAGCCACGCATCAGCTGGGGCAGCTGGGCTGAGTATCCAAACGTGTCCGGCAGCCAGAACTGGGAGGAGAAGAAACAGGAGCAGAGGGAGAGAGAAACACATGAGTCAGGCAAACCTCATACACAGCAAGAAGTGAAAGGAGATGGTGTGCAAGGAAGGTGTGCTGGAAAAGAACAAGTACCTCTGTGCAGATTCGGCCAAACTGCTCCTGGAAGAACTGCTGTCCCTGGAGGAACTGCCGCACCATGGACTCCCCACTGGGCAGGTTCCCGTCCTGGAGGAAAGGCACAGGGAGTCTGTGAGGAAAGCCAGGGACTGGGGAAGGGGAGGTCTTGTAAGACCCCCATTCCCATCCACCTGACCTGGAGATAACAGGGAGGAACTGAAGAGAGCTCAGCAGAGGGAAAAAGGAGGAACACAGCTCAGTGAGTGCAAAGATCCTTTCTCAGAGAATGATATGGGAGAAGGATTGTATTTTTGCTAGGTTAGATACTTCAGCTGCTGTTCCTAGGCTTGGAGACATCACCAACCAGACAGGTTCAGCAAAGGCTCTGCTGTCCCCTCCAGTGCCAGGCCCAGTCCCAGAAGGATGGCACAGAGAGGGTTTGGCAAGCCAGGCTCACTGTGCTACTCACCATTTCCACCCAGGTGCCTCCAACAGGAATGAACTGCCCCTTGGCCACAAAGTCCAGAATCTGTGCATAGAGCCCAGGGTACCAGCTCCGCACCCACTCAAACTGCTGCGCCTGCCAGAGAACAGAGATCAGCCTCAGCTCTCTACCACTCCACACCCAGGTCCCTCCTCTCTGCAACACTTCTGGTCATCCCCCCCATCTCTTTTTGCTGGAGAAGCAACATGCCATGAGCAGAGGAGAGGTCTCCAGAGAGAGATCACTGACCTGGGAGCAGGCAAAGGTGAGCTCCGGATTGCGCTCCATCAGGCGGACCACGGTGACCCAGCTCCGAGCACACTTACGGATGGTCTCCTCGTAGGGCCACAGCCAGGCTGTGGGGACAGACATGGCCCCACCATAGTTATTACTCAACACAAGCTCCTCCTGGAGCTAGAACCCCTCTGAAACCCCTCCTGAGACAGTAAATCGAGGGGTGAAGCCCAACAGATGGAAGACAGCAGTCTATAATTCATCCCTCATCCCCAGCCCCATCAGTGCTCCAAAGGGCAACCCACACTCCCCTGCCTCTGTGAAAAATCAGCTGTGTGCCTCAGGGCATGGCATCCAGTGCCTGAAGCCCAAGGGCAGCCCACTCTCCCCTTGGGCAGCATGCCCTGGCCTCCATGTGAGCAAAGAGGGAGTGTGTGCTGCTCTCACCAGAGTCAATGTGGCAGTGCCCCATGGCATGGATGGTGTGCTGGCTCTCGCCGTTCCTCTGGCTGAAGATGGACGCAGCCAGGTCACGGGCAGCAGGGAAGGTGGAGGGGTCCGTAACATCACACACATTGACCATCTGGTTGGCAGTGTACAGTGCCTGGAAACTCCTCTGGTTTTCCTCCCCGAGAAGCTGGGGTTGGGAGGCATAACAGTTTTACTCAGGCCACTGTATCAGCTCATCACCTGCCTCAGGGAGAACCTGGTACCTCCTTCCAACATCTGTCTCAGCCAGTGGGACCAGGTAAACACCATGTCCCTGCTTCACAAACATGACCTTATGCCTTTTCTCACATGCCTTCTAAATCCAAGTTATACATATGCACATCCCAGGGGACTCTGGTTAACAGATCCTGCTTTGGAGCAGAAAGTGGATGAAAAAACACCTATGGATTCCCTCTGTTCAGTTTTCCCCTACTCTAGAATATCCTGAGTTAGAAGGAACCCACGAGGACCATCAAGTCTAGATAGAGTCAACTGTGCAAAAGCAGATGCAGTAAACATATTCTCCTTCAGGGTCTCAGGTCATGGAACAGCAGGAGGAAGAGACACAATGAAGTTATGGAAAGGGTGAGAGAAGGGAAGAGAAGGAGTCCCCATACCCGGGCCATGTCCAGCAGTATTTCCAGATCTACCAGCAGTTCGTAGACATCTCTGTTGAAGATGACCAGCTCAGCCTTGTTCAGGGTGACCCTCCTGTCTGGGTCGGGAGGGGCAATCATGCTGCCCTTGCCAGCTCCAAAGAGCCCATTGCAGGCCAGCTCCACGTACAGTGTCAGGCTGTGGGACCAAAAGGAAACCATCAGTGAGCACGTCACAAGCACCAGGACACAGATGAGGATGTCTCACCCCACCCTCCTGTCTTCCAACAATACCAAGCTCACCCAGCGGCGAGGAGCTCGACTGACCACCCACCTGTGGGGCTCTGACTGTTTCAGGCTGCTTGTCAGGATGTAGCTGGTCTTCTCACCTTCCTTAGTCAATCCCTGCACAGGAAGATGGCACATTCAACCAAAGTCCAGCTGGATGGAGGGGTCTGGTCCCATACGGTGTGGGATAATGATTCCCACAAGAACAACCAGCACAGAAACTGCTGCTGCTGCCCCAGCAGCAACATAAACCCTGCAGGCACCACCACACAGCACAGCAGGGATGTAAAAAGTCACCATTCTGTACATAGCAGGGCACCTGGCACACCCCTGATCCATGCCTCCTTACCTGGACAGGCTGGGCATCTCGCCACACCATGGCCTCCCCATCGCTCTCCCAGACGAAGTGCACTTCCCGCCCTGCCCATGCCAGGGGGATGCTCAGCTCCACCTTAAACCAGCACGTCTCCCACCTGGAAGAGAGTAAGTAGCAACCTTAGCCCACGGTGTGACCTTCTCCCCAGGGAAAGCACACTTCCTTAGAACCTCCATGGAGACAGCTGAGTGAGGGCAGCCCACGAGTTTGATGGGATTCAAACGCAACAATGCCACCTGTCCTTACAGACCTGATTTAATCTGTGCCCCTCTGGGACCCAGAGGAACAGTCACTGGCATCTTGTCTGACCAATGCTGGGATAAAAATCTTCTCCCAGACCTGACAAAGTAAACATCCCCCACCCAAGCATCAGGGACACAACCATGATCACAAACAGCTCTCAGCAGAAAGGATCCATGAACTGGGCTCTTCGCTCTCCTGGGAAACTGACAAACCTTGGGCTGTTTCCTCATGAAATCTCCCTAAAGGCTTCTGGGCAGACACCTTCGAGCACCCAGGGGGAAAAGGATTATCATCTCCTTTCTTCACCATTAAGAACTTGTAAGGACTCACACACACACACACACACACACGAGACATGAGCTCCAACCCCACCACGGTCACAGCACCACCGAAATCCTGTACTCACGTGGGCCCGAAGGACTCTCCCACTTCAGCCGGCCTGAATTCCCCCACAACAGCCTCATCGTAAGAGATGCGCCGCGGAGTCTGGAAGCAGGAGAGCGATGCCGGTGGACAGCGATCCCCAAAAAGCCTGAGGTCGAAGATGGCCAGGACATATTAGCATGGTCAGTCCCGCAAGGGCGAGCCCGGGGGTGGGACAGGGAGCACCCTGTTCTCCCCAGCTGCTACTCAACACCTTCAACAGGATTAACAAATCACAGAGTAATGAAGCGCCGTGTTAGAGAGGCTGGCGGAGCGGGGAGGGCTGGGGGGCTGTGCCGTGGCTGTCCGGGGGGTGTGTTTTGTGTGTGCGATTTATTCCCTCGGCGTGTGTTCACCGAGCCCCCCGAGCCCCGGCAGCGCCCGAGGGCAGGGTGCCCCCCCACTCCCAAGGGGACACACGCGAGCTGGCCCGGCCGCCCACCAGCGCCCCGGGGATGCCCCGGAGGAGGAGGAGGAGCGGAGAGACCTCCCCGCCGCCCACCTGCCCCGCAGGTTGCAGTCGGTGAAGTAGGTGTCGGAGACGAACTTCTCGACGCGCTCCAGCGCCGTGCGCCTGTGGCGGGGCGCTGCCATGGCGGCTGCGGCGGGGCCCGCCCTGCGCCGCGCAGGCGCGGCCCGGCAGTCCCGGAACCCCGGGATCCCGGAATCCCGGAATCCCAGAAACCCGGAATCCCAGAAACCCAGGATCCCGGTTCCAGCCGGGCCGCCTCCGCCTCGGGGGTGCTCCGCGGGGCTGAGGGCCTGTCCCGCCGAGTGCTCCCCGCGTGAGGAGGCAGAACCCGCCTCATCGCTGTCCCTCAGCCTAAGCGATCCTTGCACCCACCTCTCCTCCTCCTCCACGCCCCCGCTTCGCCTCAAAATCGTCCCCTCCTTTCCCCCCCCCCCCAAATGCCACTCTGTATCATCGGGGGGAAGGAGGAATCTGTGCACGATGCTCAGCCCTGATGCTTTAGTGGAAACACCGTGCCACACTCAAGTTTAAAACATTGGTATAGAGATCACGGGGGTCGTGGGCCGAGGATCACGTTACGGAATACAAGGAGCAAGATCAAATAAAATGGGAAAAAAAAAAAAAAGAAAAAAAGAAAAAGAAAGCTGACCTCTGCTGTTGTACAGGCTGGGAGCAGAGCCGGGATGCCGGCTGGAGCAGCGGAGGCAGAGGTCTCCCCGCGGTGTGCCCTGGGGACCTGGCCAGCCGCCCTTGCCCCAGTGACATGCAGGCACAGGCTCCTGGGACAACACACCCACCAAAGGCAGCGGCAGCTGTTACTTCTAAGCTGGTCAAAAGTCTAGATCACCCAAAATTTTCCCTTCCGGATCACCTTGAGCATACAACAGGATAAAAAAAGGGTGGAAGTAGCGGGGGAGCATGCATGACACCTTTGGAGTGGAAGAGGACATGCGAGAGCACCTCCCTGGCTGGTTACAGCAAAGCAGGAGAAATGAGACAGGTTATTACTTATTGCTGGCAATGTGTGAATATTCCCCATTGGGGGCTCTCTTCCCTCTCTTTCTCTTTCTCCCTAGGAGGCTCCTGTTCCAGATCTGCCTGCTGTGCATTGGCTGCCAATGAGTAGTGGCCCCTTGGGGGGCCACCTGCTTTCACCCTGGCTTCAGGTCCCCCTCTGGCCCTGCTCCCCAGCCTCTCCCTGTGGAAGGGAGGGAGCTCCAGTGCCGGGAAACAATCTGGAACTGCATGATCTTTAAGGTCCCTTTCAGCCCAGGACATTCTATGATTCTACGAACCTGCTGTCTTAGAATTCAATAAATCCACAGGAGAGGTCGAAGCAGCGAAAGAGCCCTGCCTGTAGCTCCCCATCCAGGGACGAAGGAAGCCATGCTGGCTGTGTAGGACTGGCAGCACGGATTTGTGCAAAGAAAGCTGCCCCCTTTGAGGAGACAGTGCAGTTGTGGCTGTCGTGGCTTACAAAGTCAGTGCTGACTTCTTTATTTTTAAAATCAGAATCTTCCCACGTGCTTTAAATATTTGCCAGTGTCACACTTATCTGCTTAAAAAAATACATATCCCATATGTGGATTTCAGGAGTGAAACACACTGAGACCCCCCTACCCCTCGCTCTGCTCTTGCACACGCACAAACGCACACACATACAGAGCAGCTCTGTCAAATACTGGTTTGGTACTTCCCATGGTGTTTTCTCCAACACAGAGAGGGAAAAATGTATCAGCACAATCATCTCCAGCTAAGTAGCTCAGCAACACTTCCCAAAAGTGAAGATCCTTGGAGCTGGAAGATGAGGTGGATAAAAATTACCCACCAAAAAACCACCCCCAAAAATAAAAAAAATTAACATTTTATACTGTATATTTATATCTCTCATAGGCTGCTTATACCTTAGTTGTTTAACTCCCAAACACACATGCCACCTTTGCTTTATCCTCTTGGATTGTGAAGCCAATCTTATAAAATTCATACACCTCCCTTCCCTCCCCTTCCCCACCCCAAAAACTGTATATTGCACAGTGCCTTTCAGACCAGGAACAGGGCTGTGGGTGAGTGAGTGTCTTCCTCCAGTTAAGAACAAAGACATTATTTCTTTTATTTACAAAAAAAGGAGAAAAAAGTTTCCACACAAAAGCACTACAATGGTAACTCCCTTTGGTAAAAAGTGTAATAAATGTCTCCATCGGTCTGTCTGTCTGTCAGTACTAATTATCAAGCCACCTGGTACTATGGTACACAAGAAGCTAGTACAGTTATGCTAGCACATTGAGCATACTTTCTTTAATTAAAAAAAAAAACAAAACAAAACAAAGCAAAACAAACCAACCAACCAACAAACAAACAAAAACCCCCAAAAAATTGACAATTTGTACATTTATTTACAAAAAAGGAGGGTAACATGTTAAAATCGTGTTGTTCTCTGCTGTGTGTGTGTACGTACATGTGTGTGAAAAGCTGGTGCATGGCACTAGGAGAGTCTAGTAAACAAGCAGGTACAAAAAAAAAAAAAAAAACCAAACCAACCCAAAATAAAAATAAAACAGTTCCACTGGCACTAGAAAGGACAGACCGATCTGCACGGGGTGAGTCCAGCCTGGGAGGGAGAAGAGGGAGCGAGAAAACCCAGGGTCTGCTGCCCCATGGCCCCGTGCCAGAGCCCATAAAGGGAGGAGAATCCAGTGGTGACAGGCACCTGGGGATTTTGGGGACACATCCAAGTGGTCCAGTGATGGAGAGCATCCAGTTCTCCTTCCTCGCCGCTTAGGGCCTCCGGGGAGTCAAAGCCTCAACGCTGCTGGTGTGTACGAGCTCGTTGTGTTTCTCTGGGATGGCTCAGTTCAGAGAAGGGTCCTTCTCACCCAAAAAGGGCCGGCAGCCCATGGTCCTAGGCGGAGATCCACATCCCCACAGGGAATCCCGCTGGTGACGGGTTGTACCAGCCACGCACTAGTCAAGTGGCCACGTGTTACGGAGATACACAGTGAGGGGAGAAAGGCGTCTTCCTCCTTCCCTGGATGCGCGCGCACACACACACACATCTCCCGGGCTCTTCCCTCGCCCCGGGGGACCTTTAGGGTGTCTTGAATATTGTGCTGTATTTGACACGGTACTTGTTGATGCTGACAAAGTGCAGGGTCTCTGTGTCACAGGTGGTGGTGCAGGGCACCAAGCCCTCCAACCCTTCACCCATGAGCCACTTGTTTGTCTCGGTTGCCATTTCGCGGGGCACGTGCTCCTTGGTCCATTTGTCCACCCAGGCCTGGAACCGCTGGTGCAGCCGCTTGCTCACTCTTTCGTGGGACTACAGAAACAGGGAGAGGTGTTAGAAAAAGGCAGCTTTGGCCCCCCAGACTGCAGCATTACACAAAGCTTGGCTACTGGTTGACACAACCAAGGGGATCAAACACAGAAGGAATTTGTAACGCAGACACTGGGAGGGACAGACAACAGAGCGAAAACTCTGATTAAGGTCCCCCAGCTCTTCCTCTCCAAGAAAATTAGTAGCAAAATGTGCTCAGAAATACCAAAAGGTTTATGCTCTTTGTTTAGTACAGCAGCTTTCAGGCTGGCAATACAGAACATATCCCATGGGAGTCTGAAACTTGCATGCCCAGCTCAGAGTCCCTTCTGCATTGCCCAGAAGATGCTGCTGTCTCCCTTCTCCTCCAGCACCCCAGACCAGGCAAGCCCTGCTCTTCCCAGCCCTCAGGGTCTGTCTCCAGTTCCCACAGAGGGGTACAGTTCTCAGGAAAGAGCAAGCTGAACATGCATTACACATATTGGGGACACAACTACCATGGAAAATTAAGACTTGGGTCAGGCCTAAAAGGCTTGAGAAGCTCTGGCTTAACAGAAACATCAGGAGAGGAAGAACTGTGCACATTTTTGAGCAAAAGTGTCTGCCTAAGGAACGTAAAATCCCAGACAGATGGTATAAAGCCATGGCTACAGTCATAATTGAAAACAGCCAATATAATTAAACCTCCAGATTAAAATTTATGGATTTTATTATTTGTTTTGTTCTTCTCCCAAAGACTGACTGCTTTGTGGTGTTAACTGCTGAATCCAGTAGATTTGTATCCAAAATAAAATGTAACTTCCACAGATCCTTCAATGTATTCCAGTAATCAAGGGCTATGCTGCATGTTATATATTTAACACTTCAAGAATCTGTGTTCGAGTTCTCTGTTTATGAGCTTAACTTTTCCTTGAGGTTTGTGCCAGTTGAATGGGACAGATGGAATTCAACCAAAATCCTCACTATCAGCGTTCCAAAGAGTCACTACTGCAATAAAACATTCATCTGAAGTGGATGCGAGTTTAACAGAATTACTTTAAAACTAATGAAATAAAACCATTATTTGTATCTCATCAGGAAGAAACGTGGTAAGTAGTTGTTTTATGAATCTAAACACATGACTGAAGTTGATGGAAATATTCCCATGGGACGAGAAAAGGAGAGTTGTCAAAGCATTCAGACGACCAAATCAGCTTTCTCCAATGGAATCCTCCTGAATTTCACCAATCCAGAGTCACAAGCTCTTGTCATCCTAACTAAACCCAAATCTTTACAGCTCCAGAGCACCCAGAGAGGCAACGCTTCCTTCCCCTCCCCTGGGTCCCAGGAAACACCATCAGCCCACCCCAGTTCTCCTGCTGGCTCCTACCTGCTGAGCTCGCAGCAGCGCGGTCCTCCTGTACATGTAATCCTCTGATTTGATCACGTACACCATCTTGTAGGAGTTCAGTTTGAATTTACACTCCAGCTTGTCCAAGCTCTCCACGTTCTCCATGGACTTCTTACTGTTTCCTTCCTTCCCTTCCTTCTCCTGCTGCTCCCGACCACGCTGACACTTACGGATCCGCCTCAGATTCCTGCAAAATCAGAGAAACGCTCTTGGAATTAGTGCTCACTCTCTGGCACTAGCAGGCTGGATGTAGCTGGTGGATCTCAAGGCCAGGCTGGATGGGGCTTGGAGCAACCTGGCCTAGTGGAAGGTGTCCCTGCCCATGGCAGGGAGTTGGAATTAGATGGTCTTTTAAGGTCCTTTCACAGCTCAGCCTGGCCACTCACCTGGGCAGGAAGACAGGTTTCTGGGCCAGGTGCTCCCGGAGCTCAGGGGAGGTAGAATCGGAGTTGACGTAACGCTCCACATAGTCTGACCAGCGCTGAAAGCAAGCACAGAGCACACATCAGCCACTGCCTTCCCACCAGACGTGGGATGGTTAAGGATGCTAAGCTAAGGAAGTCATACAGATGGACACAAGATCACTTTTGAAGGCTCTGTGCATCTTATCCCCAAAAAGGCAGGTACAATGTTTCTCTATAGGGTTTTGAGCATATTCTAACACAAAATAAGCCAAGAAGAATTTGCCTGCTCATTGAAAGCTTTATGGCATGCTTTGATGTTTCTTTGTCTTGTGCTAACACACTACACCACCAGTCAACTGGACACACTCGTCCAGTGGAATGTTGACCCTCACAGTCAGCTCTCTGGACAAGCTATCCATACCTCGGCTTCCACAGGGTCATCTGAGTTCTCCTCTTCTGTATCCAGAAGCTCAATGGTTAACTGAACTTGACCTCTGCTCTGAATGAACATCAGCTATAAAGAAAGAGCAGAAGGGACTTCAGTAATATGTTTGAAATAGAAAAAAACACCTTCACATCCCACTGGGGCAAAGGGAGAACGAACAAAGTTGGCAGAGTTTTAAGGGAAACCCTCTTGAGCCCCCAAAATGAGTCTGAGGGCAAGGGAAGAGATATTATACACTGAGGCTTTTATCCAAAGTACTTTACAGGCTCAGAAAGGGCCTGACCACTTCCTGCCTCTTTGGCAAAGGAAGTATGGATTTGATTAGCACAGGTTTATTAGCAATGTATGCAGGCAGCAGGGATTTAATGCCCAGGCAGTAGTAGCAAATCTCCCCACAGTCAACAAAATTGAGACACCAGAGAAACGGGAGAGTTTGAACTACCAAACTAAAACCAGTGACAGCCAAGCAGCCAGTATGATACAGCCCAAAGCTGCTGTGAAGCACAGGGGATACTGACTGGTGTTCCAGGAAATACATTCCTCCTTCAAACCTCATTTCTGAGGGGCCCTTACAGAAACATTAACCTATGTCCCAAAAGCTGGCAACACGTGTGCCGGTTTTGGCTGGGATGGGGTTAATTTTCTTCGTTTTTGGCTGCCTGAACAAGGGTCTTTTTTTAAAAGGCTGGTGCCTCTCCCTTCTTAAAGGGCTCATGCTGCTTTTACACTGTGGTTCACAGCCCAGCTCTACCTTGAAACAGTTCTCCTCCGACATGAGCTGCTCAGCTTTGCGCTGGTACGTGGCCTCCAGAAGCGTACGGGAAGACTGGGAAGCGAGAAGACCTCCCGTGGCTCCATTGCTGTTCTCTGACAGGTAAAGGTCTGTTACCTGCACGCAGATTTCGTCGCTCACTATGTGCTGGAGCTGCAAAAAGGAAGAACAGGGGCAAGGTGTTTGCTGGGGGAGGCTGCTCCATGATCATCAGCACAGAATAGAAAGAAATAAACTGTGAGCTTAAACTAAGCGTTTAAGCTCAAGCAAAAGGAGAAAAGAAAAAAAAAAGTTGAAAAGGCATGAGTTTAGCTTCTTCCAGTTGCAGATGATCACTGCTGCTCTGTAAAAAAGCCATAATAGCTTTAAAAAAAATGAGTAGGTGGCGAAGTACAACTACTCAGAGAAAAACTACAGGCAGGGAATATTCTGATCAGCAGCAGGGGAGGAAGGGCCAGTGTGCTGTGACACAGTATATCCCCTCCTCACCAAGAGGCTGCTGCTGTGTTTGAGGGGAGGGGTGGGAGGTTTAGGATCAAATCCATATTTTGTACAAGTTTAAAAATCAAAAGTCTCTCCGACTGTCTTCTGAGTTCAGTTAATCTCTGGACTGAAGGGCTTCTGAAGAGCAACTCTACCCTTCTGAAAGAGGAAGGGCCTTTCAGGCCATTCCACTTTAAGCCCCTTGTGTTTGTTTTTGTTCTTTGTAGAACAAAAAACACACAATAAGAATTTTTCCCTTGCTCACACATTCTTCCTACCAGCCCAAAAAAAAGGACTGGAGTTTAACAGCCAAAATGAGCTACTCTGGCAGCCAGATAAAAAAGAGACAAACATTTTTAGAAAAGGCACACACTGCTCCTACAGCACTGCTGGAAAGCAAAAGAACTATTTAAATGTCATTTAACTTTTTTTCAAAGTTAAAGCTAAATTAACTCTGGAGATGCTTTAAATACTTACATCCTAAAACATCCAGAAAGCAACGAGAACTATGTACACATGTAGAGGATATTCTCAATAATTTAAATGGATCAGAAATGACCTTCTGCCATGTCTCTACGTGACGGATAAAAACCACCTTGAATTTACCTGCTTTACCCCTGAAATTCTCCCTTTAGGCATACAACACTCTGCCTCCAGTGCGCAGAAAACAACCTGTCTGCTTTTCTCCACCCCGCCCCACCTACTTCCCAGGCTTTGCTGCAGTCACCTGTCGGACGATGCTCTGGATCAGCTTGTCCATGGTGAAGGCAATGTAGGCGTGGATGGTGAACATCTCGCGCAGGGAGTCCTCGTACTGCGACGAGTCCATGTTCCCATCCAGGAGGTTGCGCACCATGTCCAGGAAGGCCGGGTAATAATCCTCAACATCAATGTCCACTGCAACAGGAGAGAAGGGGAGAGGTGAACATACCACCCCCCAAGAAGGGTCGCTCTGAGTTCTGGTCCTCGGGTGACCCATTCAAGCTGAAGAGTTACTGGAATAGGGTTAAACTTGTCTTTTATGAACACAATTAACTCCTTTTAAGGCCACAGTTCTTTTCCTAATCTCTTGCTTTCTACCTCTAGCCTCCTCCATGAGGTCTTTATTTCTGAAAGACTTTTTAAGAAGTTTTTAGTTAGGAAGCTTGAAAGATACTTTTGGGATGTAAGTGTAAAATGAAAGCTGTTATGAAATAACTGCTGCATATTATCCTTCTGCTATTCAAGTCCCATGTTCCCCATATCTTCCCATCTTCCTGGTGCTGCCCAGGGATAAGAAAAGAGAACCCCGAATCTTTAAGGGTCACTGCTGTCACATGCCTGAAGACACCAAACAAGCCCTGTTACCACGCTACAAACGGAAGCACCTTTCTCCCCCAGCCTTCCATCAGAAGTCACTCACTGGGCTCCTTCAGTCGCAGCTGGATGGCAGGACTGTCACTCTTGTCTCGCTTTATGCCCAGCACTTCCCTCTCCCACTCCCGTTCCCGCGTCTCCTCCTCGATCTGCCGCTCGGCCTGGGTGCAGATCCGCAGCAGCCGCAAGCACAGGATCTGGTGCAGCCTCATGAAGATGTACCAGTTGCTGTTAACGTAGAAGAGGTTGTAGACCTCGTCCATGCCCCGCAGCTTCTGGGCCGTCGTGTTGTTGAACATCAGCTTGGTTTTGGGGGGACTGCCCCCAACACCGTTGTGCTTTTTCGCAGCCCCAGTAGCTTCATCCACATCCATTTCCTCTTCTTCCTCCTCCTCCACATCTGAGAGTTCACCTCGCTGAGCAAACAGCAGGTCTGGAATGAAGTGATACATGATCTGCTTGATTTTGTACTTGTCCTCTTTCTGGATTCCCGTCTGCCGCTTCACGTGGTGGATGATGAGAGAAGCAGCATCTTCCAGGATCTGCTTGTCTTCGTAGGCTAGCGAGAGGTGTGGGCCTGTGGCGACTCCAGCATTGTCTTCTGAAGCCTGCTCTTGCCTCTACAAAGGAGAAATACAGCACAGAAATCAGCCTAAATCACTGCCCTCCCCCCAGAAGCCTTTCAGAAAGCTCTGCCAGTGAACAGACTTCCTCCCTCATCGGACAGCGAGGAACAGGAACTGAAACTGCACTAGCAAAGTACATAAACTTGAGGGAAGGAAACTCTTGGTGACTATCTTACCTCATCATAGATGCTTTCAATCTCATTGAGAAGACTCTTTGACCTCAGGACCTTGGTATCATTCTGCTTGAAGTTGATGCCCTGGTGGTCCAAGGACTTCAGGTAATACTTCTCATTCTGCTCTCGCCAGACTTTATTAAATCCTCTCTGGGCTTCTCGCCACTCTTCCTCTTTCATCTTTAACCTTGGATAGAGAAACCAAGAGTGAGCTAAGAGGTGAGCATGTCAGAAAAACCCAGGCCCATGGCTCCTGTTGAGTGTTGAGAAGAGCTGAACTCCTGATGAAATGGGCAGGAATGAAAGATATCTCAAAGAAAGGAGGTTACACCTGGACATGCTCTCTGGAGAAAGAATTCTGTTTTTTTTTTTTTTTTTACATCCAAGTAAAACCACCTAAACAAAGTAGCCCTGCTGTCCACAGTAGGGAGAGGGGATAAAGGGACAGAAAAGCCAAAAGAGTTGGTCCTGGTCTCTCAGAAATATCCAGAAAGTCATGTAGCTCCAGCTGTGCAACAGGAGCAGCTTTGTTTGGATGATGAACAAAGCACAAACACCTGAGTGTCCTGGGAATGGACTCCTGAACCTCGACTCAGTATCCCAAGCAAAGCATCCCTGACTCAGTTCAAGAAGAGTGTCCTTGCAGTAGGGTGGAAAAACTAGGACCTAGGTATCCCAGGAAGGTTGCTACCCCCAGCTCCAGAACCCCAAACACAAGACCAACAGTCCCACAGAGACAAAAAGTGACTGAGAAAGAGTATCTACTGCTCACACATCTCCTTGAGCTCCCCCAAGGAGTTGCAGCATCCACTCCCTTTTCTTAACTGAGGAAGGGGAGGTTGACAACAGAAACAGGACTGGGAATCTGAGGGTAGCACAGCCACCATGATCTGAGCCCACAGCCATGGGACTGGAAAAGGATCATATTTAGCCCTAGGACACTCCACACAGTACAGTTTCCTTATCTTACACATGGTGCTGATGCTGGGGAAGAAACAAGGTTTAAGAGGAGACAACAAAAGCTCTGTATCTTTCCAGTTGAGCTGTAAGGATTTTTTTCAGAAGGGTAAAATCCTCTTTCTAGGTGATTATTATGGAATATACCAACTGACCAGAACATATATGAACTTCTTAATTTCACACAGAATCACAGAATAGTTTGGGTTGGGAGGGATCTGAAAGCTCATCTCATTCCACCCCCATGCCATGGGAAGGGACATCCTCCATTAGACCACGCTGCTCCAAGACCCACCCAACCTGGCCTTGAACACTTCCAGGGATGGGGCAGCCACAACCCTTCAGGGCAAATTTACAGCCTCGTGGAGGTCACACCCCTTAGGGGCAGAAATCAGCCACTTTTCCATAGATTTGGACCACATACGGTGTGTCACCCTTTGGAAGAGCACCTGGGGCAGGGTGCTAGGGCAGTCAGTACCTTTTCAGTACAATGGGAACAGCCACGGACGGGTTCTTCCGAAGCCCATCGATGATGTCGGCGGCTTTGTCAGCATATATCCTCTGGAGAGCCTTGCGGTGAATCACCTCCGAGGTGCCCCCCAGGGTGTTGTCCAGCCGGAATTTGGCCTGCTCCTCGGCAGACAAGCGCGACAGTTTCTTCTGGATTGCCTCGAGAACGCGGATGGTTGCCAGGTTGGTCTCCAAGACAACATCCAGCTGGAGAGAACAGTGCGTTAGCCATCGTTGAATAGACAAAACATGATACTTCACGGAGGCAAACATTCAAGTGACATGAAACAAGAAGCCGTGCCTGTTTAACAAGGTGTACTAGAGCACTTTTGTGTTCAGCTGCTCTAAAACAATCCAATTATATTTTATCTGCTACCTAGATAATACTGCATAAGAATTTAAAGGCTACCAGAATTATACTGTTCGGAAATTACATTTTCCAGCTGGAAATAGAACACAACTGACAGTTAGTCTACAAAAGGATGTGCCAAATCTGAGTGGATTCAGGTAACTGCCAAGCTAACTTCCAGTCAAGATGTCAGTCATTTAACATCCTGAATGTATCGCTTTTCTGATGATTACAGGGGAATGCATGTTCTCATGCACTACGTGGGCAGGATGAACAGAAAATATGCAGCAATTCCATGCTGGCCATTCAACAATTTAATGTGGAGTGGGGTGAACCAAGAGCTCCAAGAAAAAGTGAGGGGCAGCGACGGCAACTTAGTGGTTATGCAGCCACTGCTTCTTGGGAACACAAGGGGGAACACAAGCTTTTATGCCTAAAAATTTTTATTGTAACAGACACAACAAAAAGAGATTCTAAGATGTGGCATTAAAGCTATCATTACATCAAGCTCATTAGCTGTTCACAGAACAGAGTTTTCTGAGACATCAGTCAAGGAGAAAACAATTTACCTCGAAACGCTCGTCCTCACACCTGTAGATGTGCTCTTCGTACTGTGTCTTCTTGGAGCTCACAAATGTGGAATCTTCGGACCAGGATGGGAAGGAGACCCAGGTGTCATTCAAAACCTTTGAGGGAGACAGAGGGAGAACAGGAGTCAAGGTCAGTGTTCCAAGGGGGCCATGCTTGGCCAGCTCCAAGCTCAGTTTTCTGATGGGACGATCTAATTCCCCAGCTGGAAAAACTGTGTGTCCCTTCCAAAGCCCAGCATTCACAGAGCAACCCCAAATAGCCAGAACCCAAACATCCAGGCAGCCTGAAAAACTCACTACGTGGAGCTGTTAGGAAAAAGCTTGCAAGGGAAAAGAAAAATAGAGGTGAAAGGAGCTTTTCTGCTACTTTGGATTAGTCAAGCACAACCAGCTGGTTTCTCGTGTGTTATTCACCACTGCCAACACTGGGTGGTCACCACAGCAGACCTGACAGACAGGATTCGGTTGCTGCCTCCAAATAAGGCTAATTGGGAGTATAAAACATACCCCAGCATCACTTTTCATAACGAAATAGCTGAGCACTTGCAGCTTTCAATATAGGAACAGAACATTAAAAAATAAATAAAAAACCTCCCCAACCTCAAAGATGCTAAGGGCAAAGAAATGATGATTCTGGCAGGCAGTCTTGAAAGCCAGGTCCAGTTTTCATAAACCCAAAGCCTGAACAACTGAGTCATTAGATTCTCACAGGAAGGAAAGTTTGTAATTGTATCACACAAAATGTTTTTGAGAGATGTGTCAGGACTTAAATTAAAAACTCAGCATTTCAGGGAGAAACAAAGAGGCATGTGAGGGAATACATGGGAGAATCTGTCTACGGAAAACGTGATTTTATTTTAAAGCTGGTCTAGAGACAACTCTGAAAGCAGATTAAGTGGGAATTTAGGGGAAAAGGTAGCAATAATCTTGAATTACATACTATCTTGTAAAGGATCCCTGACATTACATTAAGACCACACAGAAAACTAATTCTACCATTTCTTATTTGGAGTGTTTGAGTTTGTAATCTTAATGTTCCTTTCACAGGTTGTACTACATAAAACATCATAAACAAAATGTAGAAGCATTAGGTCAGTAATTAAACATCATAACTATTTAGTGGTTTTTTTTCCAGCTGCTTATCAATGCTCCATGCAACCCTTTCACAAACACCACTGGAGAGGAGCTGATGCCAACCATCAAAGCCACGTGGGTATCCCAACTCCCAGCCAGCTGCCAGCATAACCCAATTCCTAGACTGATGCCTCACCCTATGCAATAGGTTCTGGATATGATCCAGATATTTGGAGGAGTGACACTAGGAGTACCTTGGGTGTGCTCACCTCGGGCTGTGACACGTACCATGATGATCCCGAGCCAGGATGGTGTTGCCCACACACACCTGGGTGCAGGAGCAGCATGGATCAGTGCTGGATCAGCGCTAAGCAGGCAGCTGCCTGGCCCCAGCTCCATGCCCAGCACCACCAGACACCCTAACATCCCCAAGAACCTTTTCGACACCGCGCAGGGATACAAAATAACCCCCCCCTCCTCTTCCATTTTGCTCATCCTTGCTCCAATCCTTTGAAAAGGCTGAGAAGAGCCTTCCTCTGCCACACAGTTCCCACCTTACCTCTTTACACAGCGGAGTCCGCCCCGTGCACTTGGGTTGCTGGTAGCTCTTGGGCAAGGCTCTGTAGCTGGAGCCCAGCCTCTTACAGGAGGCATAGTCTATCTCCATGGCAATCCCCTCAGTGGCCCGTTCCTTTGGATACGTCTCCATGTGAACAGACTCTTTATACCCCAGGAAGTTTTTAAACCAAGTGAACAATTCTGGGAATTTCCTAAAAATAAGAGGAATGAAGTGAAAAACGAGCTGAGTAGAAATCAAACAGTGCTGAGCTGTGATGCTGAACTGATTGCTACAGACAGTGCCCAAGACACCCTCCTGAATTATCAATATGGTGAGAGAGGACTCTCTCTGCTCAATCCCACTTCCACAGAGCCCAGCCAGGTGGGAAGCAGGAACCTGTTGTTGATCAGGTGGTGGACTGCCCTCTTGGTGCAACTAGGGTGCTTTAGGATTAGTGTCAAGCAAGGAAAAGGGGGCAGAGCTTTCGCTGCAAGGAGTGCACTCATGGCAGGGTCACATCTGGGTCTCCCAAACTACCCCTGTAGTGAACTCGTGCCAGATGCCTAGTTGTTTGCCAATGGTTTGAACATTAAACCAGACCTTTCCTTTCCAAAAGCAGCAAGAAACAACTGAAAAGAGATGCTGTACCTACACAGCAAAAGGTTTCAGTGCTGAGCAATTGCTTCAACCAGACTACACAGAGAAGCACAAATCATGGAGAAGCCTTTATCTGCAAGGCCCAAGTTCACCTGTTGGTAAAGTTTCCTGAAGAGTTTATTAGTCTAAAATACTGCATTTGTTCAAATCCACTCATGCAAAGCTCCAGCAATACAAGGAATTGAACCTGTCACTGAAGGTAATTGAATCACTGCTATTCATTGCAAAAGATAATGTCCAACTCTAGAATAAAAAAGCGCTGTATTATACCTTCCCCAATGCAAATATTCATCCCTAGAGTTAGGAGCACAGGCAGTAGATGGGAGAAATACAGATTTACTATTTTTTGTCAAATACTGCACCTTACCTAAAAGTAATATCCTGCTGATGCCTCACTAACTCCAGTGGAGGTACGGAGCAAGTGGAAGCTCCTTGGGGCAGTTTCTTTGCACAGTAGCCACTGTAATAGGGTCCTGAACCCAATTTATTTTGCTACTGCCTTCTCCCTTGGAGCCAGGAACTCAATTTGCAGGTAGAAGGAACATTAATCCTGCTGCCCAAAGTTGATGAGAGGATATCAGTTGGTTTTGGAAGATTAGTAAGAGTTGTTCTGTACAGTACTGACAATCATGGAAGTCATAGTTCCTATTTAAACCATTGTGTTCCTTAACATTTTTGGCTTCACAACAGAATTCAGCCGCTTTTTGGAATCTTCAGTGAGTTTACATCAGCACTCTGGTTTTTTTGAGGGATATTTCCTATATAATTAAGTAGTCGGTCTTTTCTCAAATGACATAATCAGTAATTCCAGAGGAAGAAACTGCAATAACAAGCTGCTAAATAATTTTGTTTGTTCTTCTTGAAAAGGAAGAAACACAGTAAGCAACTCCTCTTGCATGCTGCCTGTCAAGACACAGCTGGGAACCCCTCTCTCTCAGATAAGGAATACGAAAGGGCAGCGCAGAAGACCATGGAAGTCAGCGTTTCTTTCCTGGCTCCACAACAGAAACAGACCAAGAAGATTAAGCTTCTTGCCTTGTGTAAGGAAAGGGGTTGGACTTACCCAAGGAACGGAGAAACCAACTGCACGAGCTCAGCCCTGGAGATAACCTCCTGGTTGAAAATAACCAGGCAGCGGAGGAAGTTTTCATACGCTTCTGTGCTACGCAGAGCTTTGCGGACCTAATGGAGAGGAGAAGAGAGAAAAAGAGTAGCTGTCAGGGTGAGATCAAAGAGGGTGAGAAGCAGGAGACCTGGATTTGACACTGTGCTTCTCACTGCTGCACACAAATCTTTAAGTGAGCTAAATATAGAGAACTTGCCCTGCAAATAGGGCCAGACGAACTGGTACTGATGAGAGCCATCCCCATGCTGGGGATCCCCTGCAACGTCAGCTCTGGGGCATTACTCTAAGAAAGGAGTTGCAAGTGAAGAATTAAGTCCTTCAAAGAACCCCTAACAGCTGGATTACAAAATTGTGGACAACACCAGTCACAACTGCAGCATCACAAACCCACCCAGGTTGCCTTTAAACTCCAGAGAACATTTCAAGTAGGGAGCAGAGGGATGAGACCTGTGCCCTGGGTAACACCTCTCCAGCCTCTGCCTGCTTCCAGCTTGGGTTATCACAGACAATCCTGCTTCTGGAACCCTGATCTTCACAGGATGAGGAAACCAAACTATTCATCCCAACACCATTACCTTTCCCATGGGAACAGTTGGATCTATGCATCAGACTGAGATCTATCATTATTAAGAGATTCATCATTATGGTTATAATTCCACAGCATGGCTTTCTAGGTTTACTCATGTTAACACCTACACATCCTCCAGGCAAGAAATTTGTTCCAGGTTACCATTACCTAGTCTCCAGTACACTGCAAAATTCACCACATCATCAGGGAGCAACCAAGACTGTCATCGACACATGAATATTACTTTAAAAGATTGTTTTAAGATCATTCTATACTCCCCTCTGAGCTATAAGGAAATGTATGGACATCCTAGAGAAGACACCAAGGTACCACTTGGAAACATCCCATATTTCCTTCACTTGTTCTGTGTGCTAAGTCAGCAACAAGTAACAACTGTGCAATTAATTAGATTAATATCTCCGGGGGAAAAAAAACCCCAACCCAATGTAAATGTGAATTAGTTGTTTTGTAAACTGAGCTCCTCTACTGCAGGCAGGTGGTTGTGGATGGGTACAAGCTGTGCCAACACAGTAAGACATGCCATGCACATCATCAACTGTACAGTGATTTCATAAAGGGGAAAACAATTTGGAGTGTGGGTTACAGTGAAAAACTCCCATTCCTGCAAAGAAACTGCAGCAGCAGCGGGTGGAAAGCTGGAGAAGGAGCTTTGGGGAAAAGACACATGTAAAAAATATCACCAGTTTTTAAAAACTGACTTAGAGGTCACAGGATACATCTGAGGTCAAGCTGAGAAATGTTATCAGGGTGGTGTAAACCTCACATAGTTCACTGTGATAAAAATCCAGATGTATACAAACAAAGGACACACACCAACGACACGCAACCTCTGCACCCCATTTCTCACCTTCTCAAAGAAGAGAGATTCTGTCCCCACACCATGCTTGCTGGCTTCTGCCAGAGACTGGTCTTTTAAACCAAGCAGCTTCGGTTTCTTCTGTTAAAATAAAAAAGAAGGGCAAGAAAAAAAATAAAAGGGGTGTTCAGCAAGTTGAGATCATTTGATTATCTATCACAAATGGGTGTCAGCTTCCTGACCCCATCATGTGCTTTCAAATAAAAGAAAGCTTTCTTTTCTGGAAGGAAACAACTATTAAAACTTGTGTTACAAGTTATTAATAAGTAGCATGCAACTCCAAATATTTGTAATATACTGTTGCACTCTTTTCTGTAACTAGCTGATTGAAACAATCACACTACACCATATCTTATTTTTCTAACTAGTTTGCAAAACTACCAGAATAAATGTTTTTTCCTATCGCTCATCCAGTTCTGTAAGTCTTACACCTCCACAGAATTATTATAATGTTTTTCTCTCTTGCATTCCACTGCAAGATCCTTTATTTTCCCTATACCAGCCCTGCCCTCTCCATCCTCAGAAAGGCTGAAAGCTGCCCCCAAAACATGTTTTGTTTTGCTGCTCTTGATTTGAAGAGGAGGAGAAAGGACAGAAGGGGACGTAAATCACTGGATTTAAAAGATACAATTATGCCTGCTAATGTTTTTCGTCACAAAGCAAGATATACTGCCTTCAAATAAAGCAGGCAAACTTATCCTTCATGCATAAACACGAAGCCACCTGGCCACAGGACCATTTTGGTTACACTACAAAGCCTCACTGCTCTCACAAATCGTGTGTCATTTGAAAAGGGCAAACTCTGCTGAGAGAATAATCATTCATCATTGTATTAAAAGGTTTATCACTGGAAAGATGAGCAATCATGATTCCAGTGCATCTGCTCCAAGTTCTACTACAATAAAGCTTTCAGGCACACTTTTATCTTTTCCTCAGCTGTTCTTTTCCTATGTGCCTTAGGAACACTTGCAACAAATTTTGGACAAGTTTATTTTGTGGTATTACTGACACTTGTCTCCACATACCACAACTCCCCCTCATTAAACAATGCTAATAAAAGTATGTATTCCTAATAAAGTGGTGAAAGCCCTATTTTCTCAAGCCATTAAAGTAACTATTCCCACCCTCAGGCACAGGTAACACCACCAGTTTGCAAAAATCAGAGGCAAAGGCTTGTGCTTGGAAACAAGGACTTGCAAAAGCTTCCTTTAAAAGACAAGCATTAGTTTCCAAGTTCTCAAGCTGCAGCCCACACCACAAAAATCACAAGGACTTGGAAAACACATCCTGCTCTGCCACAGCCTCCTGGGACAAACAGATGGATGCTGAAGGAGAAGCTCATACTCTTACCTTCACAGGAGGGGTGGCTCCAGTCCCTGGGTGCCGTCGGATCTGACAGCCGTTCTGGTTGGGTCTTTGCTGCTTGTTGTTGAGCTGTGGCTTCTTCACTGTGCCCCCATGATCATTCCTGACTGATTCCACTTTCTCTGCAGTTGTCTTACTCAACAGCTTGTTCAGAGACAAACCCATAAGACCATTAGGGCCAAGTTCCACACAAAATCAGAGAATCACATAACAGTTCGGACGGGAAAAGATCTTAATGATCATTCAAGTTCCAGCCCCCTGCCATGGTCAAAGACACCTTCCACTAGACCAGGCTGCTCAGAGCACCATTCAGCCTGACCTTGGTCACTTCCCTGGATGGGGCAGCCAGAGCTTCTCTGGATAACCTCTGCCAGGGCCTCACCACCCTCACAGGGAAGAATTTTTTTCTACTATCTAAACCTACTCTCTTTTAGTTTTAATCCATTCCCCCTTATCCTCTTGTAAAAAGTCTGTCTACATCTTTCTTTTAGGTTCCCTCCAGGTACTGGAAGGCTACAGTTAGGTAATCCCTAAGTCTTCTCTTTTCCAGGCTGAACAATCCAAATTATTTCAGCCTTTCCTCACAAAAGAGCTGCTCCATCCCTCTAATCGTCTTGGTGGCCTCCTCTGGACTCACTCTGACAAGTCAATGTCCTTCCTGTGCTGGGGACCCCAGAGCTGGATGCAGCACTGCAGGTGAGGTCTGCTGCTCCTCCAAGCTCTAGATGACCAATGTATTTTACTGCAGTTACAGCAGTCTTAGAACAATCCTTTTAGGTAAAGGAATTGCATTCAAAATAGAGGTTATTTAAAAGACAAGTTACAGCCAGAAAACAGTTATCCTGCTGACCCCATTCCCACATTCACTAAAAGATCACTCCAAAAAAACCCCCCAAAACAGAACCCAAGAAACAAACAGCAAAAGCACATTTTTCTGAACTCTGGCTACGTACAGACCAGCTTTCACTAGGTATTTTAGCCTGTCTCCAAGACTACTCACCACAGAGCTGTTAGCATCAGGCAGGAACTGCCCAAATTCTGAGAGCAGATCCTCCTGGTTCTTGAAGAGGCGAGCCACCTGCGCATACACCTCCTGCTCTGTCAGGGCTGGCGTGTAGTTCCCTCCTGCCTCCTTGGCATTACGCTGCTCCTTCTGCCACAGGAAAGAGAAGTGTCAGAAGAAAAGGATGCACAAACTATTTAAGTGACAAAGAAAAAAATAAACAAACCCTTGGTGATACAAAGAATGAAACAACAAAGGTCTCAGCATCTTAGGTAAACCATCATACCATGTTAATGGTATGATTCTTATATATTATAAATACTTACAGTTATATATACTATAAAATGTATACTAAATGACCAGCTGGCCCTGGACTAGTAGGACACTCATCAAGGAAGGGCTTTTTTTTTTGCTTTTAACATAGAGCTACAGCCACGTTGTCTCTTCCTGACACATATTCATGGAAATACACCGAATCCAATTTTTAAACAGGCATTTCAGACACTTCCAAACAAGGATTAGGAACTCAAATCTATTACTTCATGCTGCCACGTAATCTTTTAACTTGCAAAGATTCTGCTCAGTTTAAGCAGAATTCAAGACCAGGCTGAACAGGGCTTGCAGCAACCTGATCTAGTGGAAAGTATCCCTGTTTATGGCAAAGGGTTGGACCAGATGATCTTTAAAGTCCCTTCCAACCCAAACTACTCTGTGATCACTTGCTGGCCACTGCTAATTGAGCAGAAGACCCAAATGCAAGTTTTGGACAGACACAGTTACCTCCCCAAGGCAGAGAAACAACCGCACATAGACCCAAATTCGTATTTTTAACACTCACTTGATATGTATGGAGGATCTCCAGGAAGGCTTTGTAGATGTCTGGCTGTCCCTGGAACCGATTCTTGATTTTGTTGACATAGTTGATGGCATGATTAAACTCCACGGGCTGATTGTTCTGCAGGGATGGTGTGGTTCCCAGAGAGATTGTCACGGGCGTGTGGGGTTGGACCGGCGGCGAGCGCGGGGATGCGTACGGTGGAATCGGGGGAGTTTGCTGGCTGGCAGGAGTATGTGCCTGCAACTGTGATGGCTGAGAAGAAAACAAACTGCGTTAGAAGTTAGCAGATTGCTTTATGTTTGGGATAAAGGCCCTTTTAAATCCACTTACGGACAGATAAATATTTAGTGGGCCAGCAAAGATTAAACCGCATCAGGAAGACAAAACACCAGGACCATTCAAGTTGCTGCAATTAAGCTCATTTCCTTTGTTAATTCCTTTGGACTGCAACCTGACAAGAGACACAAAGTACCTCAAAAATTTAACAGAGCCATAATGTATAAGTATGGTTTGCTCCAACACTAAGTTATTTTGCCCCTAGTGAAGAATTCTGGAATGTATAAAGGCAATAGCAAGGGAAAACTGGAATTTCTTGACACAAAGAGCAGACAGCAAGTAATTCTTTTGAAAACTCCTAATGGACACCAAACAGCCAGGGGAAATTTAGTTTTGAGGTGGCAGTTTTAAATGAAAATGGAAGTACTTGTCCCCTTCATCTTTTGAATTTCAAAACTTGTATTACACAGAATTTTCAGGATTGACAGTGTAGACAACTGTCTTAGAATTGCCAGAAATATCCTGTTACAAGGTCCTGCCTTGCTCACCTACGGCTTTACCTGCCTGGTAGGGACATTACCTCACTATTTAGCCTGTCCCTCAGTTTCATTTTAAAGTTTCAGCAAAGATAGTTTAACTTTTTGCAGGTTGATGGGGAGAAAACCCACTTATCCCATGGTGCTAAGGAAGAGACTGCTAGCTCTCCACTGAGAGCACGTAATACTTCTTTGGAAAAAATACTTGAAATCTGGCACAGCTAAGTTCATTCTGAAATGATTTGCAGTTTCCAACTTTGCAAACCTCTTACCATGTGGTTGTTTTTTTTTTGCCATTTCTGAACAGGAGGTTGCACATCCCCACAATGTTTGTCCAGAGATCAGCTAGCTGCCACATTCTAAATCCTGCTGCTTTTTAACTGCATATTCTCCCCCCTTTTTTTTTTTTTTGTTTTCCAGCCAACTGTTAGCTAACTGTGCAGTTTGGGGATTAACCCTCGAAACTTAAGAGATTCTTTCCCTACCTAAGACTCTGAAATATTGCTGCATTTTGAGGTTAAAATCCATGATATTTTACCTAGAGCAATCTCCTTGCATGCCTATTATCATATTCTGTTTCCAGTCACGTAAAATACACCCTTTGGACAGTAGCATCTGGATTACATCTAAACCAGAGTCAAATTCCCTTTGTTATGGAAAGGTCTCTGTTTTGGGCACAATACCAACAGTCAACATCATGGTCACCTTGCCTAAATTCTTGCCCTGTAGATGTTGCCTGCACCCATCCAGCTGATGTCTGAATCATAGTCTAGTCAAACTCCTTTACAAAAATGATCCAGTCTGAAAACAAGACTTCAAGCAATGCAGAAGCCACCAAATAACAAACCAGGGTTTCCTAAAGGCTTAATTGCCCCAGGCATTTGAAAGCATACACACACTTTCACACCAAAAGAAACATCTTTATCACAACCTCTGTTTTATGAGGAATTTCTTGGGACTTCAGTTATTCTAAGACAACATACACACAAGCAGGCAGTTAATGTGTTCCCAGTGCTTTTAACTATGAACCTTTTTCCCAGCGTTGCTGAATCACTTCCTGAATAACATGTGTCCCATTTACCAGATGCTCTGAGTGTCTTTCAGTTCTCCACTGACAGCAACAAGGCTTTTGCAAACCATTAATATTTGGAAAAGTTCACTTGAATTGCTATCAAATTAGCTATGACTGCATCTTGAAGTTGGGAAATGAGGGACTACTACGACAGCAGAAGCAGAATGCGTGGAAGTTCACAAATACTACGGAAAAGCAGCGTGGAAGTTAATTTTTCACTCTCTAGCTCCACACCAGCTTCAGCTGGAGGCAGCAGGTTCCCTGTGCTATCAGTGTAGGTCACCCAAAGCCTCTCACCTTGCTGATTTTGGCAGGTGTGGGCTGCGGCGCCGGCTGTGCTGGTGTCGGGGTCGACTGCGCTGAAGGCTGCGATGGATGCTGCGGCTGGGGCTGGGGCTGGGGCTGCAGGCCATGAGTGGGGATCTGGTGAACCTGCCCCGGGGTTGTCACGTTCACCATATCATTGGTCTGCACCTCAATCTTGTAACCAGGTGGCAAGAAGGTGTTGAAACCCATGATCAGGTCTGGGTGGCCCTTGAAGAGCTGCGATACGCGGCTGATCACTCCCGGAGTGTCGATGCTGAGGAAGGAACAAGGTAACAACCTCATGATCCTCTGGGACCTTTCAGTGGGACAAAGTTCTCCACATAGGAATTCTCCATTAGGTTTTCTCCCTTATTACCTTTAGCCTATGAAACAATGCAAAACTGATTCCTATAAACACATCACTGAACTGAAGAGTGATATTAACATTATTTTATTAGCCCAGCCAGTATTTTATAATCTACAAGATCTAGTCCCAGGTCTGACCATTATTAATGGGCAGACAACCAGACAGTCAGATGAATCAGCTATCAAGGCTGAACTTGTGAACTCCCACTCTAAGCAGAGATTTCGTATAAATGAAGGGATGCATTTAATTTTCAGAAAATAAAGCACACAACTGCTTTTATATCATTGTCCAAGTGCATTCATCTGCACACAAAGGACAGAATTTAGCTCCTGCCCTGTACTCCCATGTCCACTTACACTCTTTCTAACCTGGAAAGAAGAAGCAAAATGCAGCTCATTACCTTTGAGACTTGAATTCCTTCATAATATCCAAGAAATCATTGTAGACCTGCGGCTGGCTACCAAACTGCAGCTTCACCTGATCAAGGTAAGATAATGCATCCTCCACCTAGAGACAGACCAGATGGGTTATATTAGCAGAGAAGTCTTGATTTCACCTCCCATTGTTCTGTAAAACACATGTTATTTGAAACACAGCTGTCAGCCCTGAGCCTGGGCAAGGAATTAAGGAGCAAAAAGCTCATGAGCCTGGTTAGTGTACTACCAGCACCATTTCAGTACGAGGTACTCACTCCCCACTCCTGCCCACGAGATAAAACTGTACCAAAAAGAGACAAAAAGGAGGGAAAAAAAAAAAGCAACAGAGATCAGCAGAATTACTCAGAGAAAAACATATTCCAAATTTACCATTGCTGAAGTGACTGCTAGGACAAACAGAACTAGACTGAGTATTTTTCCTGCATTCATATGTGGAAATTATTATGGAAGTCTAAGAATAAGCTGAAAGTGGAAATGAGATATTCAGTGTAGTAGATGTCTGCCAGGTACACGCTTGCACTTCTCTCAAAAAGCCAGACATTTCATTTCGACATAGAAAGGTTTCGAAAATGGCAACTGTGGGCGGTAAATTGTTTTACACCTCAAACAGCAAGAAGTTTATGAACTGTTCGTGTACCAACAGCAAATTTTCAGAGGTACTGAAAGAACAGTCACATCCTAATGTGAGAGCTCTGGGTCTCTGTGTCCCAGCCAGCCCACATGCTCGGCAGCTGCACACAGGACCTCTCTGAAATGTCTGAAATGAAACAACAGCAAAGGAATAAAGGCTCATGTATAACCCCAACCTTGCATTACCAAAGGATTTTCCATGGATTTCACTGGGAGAAAGAACTACTCTTTTAGAAACTGTTTTGAGAGCTCTGCAGAAATGAAGTGTCCCACATTCAGCAAGAGGGTTCCACCAAAACCAGAAAAGACTCACGACAATATTTGGAAGAGACTAAGAAACGGGCATCAATTGATATGTATGTGCCTTCTCCAAATGTGGCTACTCACAAGGGTTATTTTTGGTGGACTTTTCTTCTTGTTTAAGGATTTTACAGCATGTAATCTGAGAATAGAGCCGTCCTTACTCCCAAATTACTCCCACACAACCACCCACATATGCCATGTGTTCAGAAAAGCACCAAATGTTTTGGCAATTTAACCCATTCATACAAATACTCTGAGTAATACTTTTTTTCCTTTTCCTTCCTGCCCCAAATCTTTTTCTAGCAAGTCCAATTTTTTTTTAATATGGTATTTGAAACAACAGGGGTTTCAGCAGAAAGAGAAGTCCATTTCTGCATTCAACAGGCTTTTCCAAACATGAGAAAAATCTACTCCTAGTCAAGAAAGCTTTTAGAAGGTCAGCAGCAGGGAGGTAAAATGGATAGAAAAAGGTCCCTGGCTGCCCAGTGATTTAGGGAGAGGTTGTCTTACTTCAGGCAGCACTGCTTGGCCTTACCTTGAGCCTCTGGAACTGCTGCTGGCCCTGCACGGGCACGGCTGGGGGCGTGGGGTGTGTGTGGCTCTGCACCACCTGGCTCCCGTGGGGCTGCACTGGCGCGGGGTGGTGGTGGCCACTGTGGACGGTGGCGATGGCCGGCCCGTGGCTGCTCGAGCTCTGTGGCACGGCTGACACCTGGCAAGACAAAGAGGATGTCACGTATGGCTACGGCTTTGTGGCAGGAGAGCAGGGTTAGGCCTCCCAGACGCAGAAATACAATTCTAAGGAAGCAGAAGACAGTCAGTTTGTGCTTTAGCCACGACTGCTAACGACCTCGCTCAAAACATAGCTGTTGTTTTCCTCAATGAAGACCCAGAGAGACCTAAAAACAAATCAAGACAACTCTCATCCTACACTCTAAATACAGGAGAGCCCTTCTTGCAAACACGTTCCAAACACAGGTTGTCCCCAGCCTGCACACTCGCTGGCTGTCCAGTGACATAAAGGCCTGCAAAAGGAGGATAAAATGTGATTTTTAATCTGACAAGAGTCAAGGTTCTCTCCTTTCCCATCACAAGTACTAATCTGAGTTAATGAATCTTTACGAGCTTCTACACTCTTGACATTCAGTTGGGGAACTGAAAGTCAAATTCTGGCTCTCTGGCATCAGCAGGCTCAAGGGAAAACTCAGCTTGGTATTTCCCCTAGAAAAACGGGGAAAGGAACAGAAGGTTCCTTTTGGGTCTCCTTCAAACCTTAAACCAGGAAAGTTTCAATCCGGAAAATCATTTTCGCAAACCCAGTTTTCCATTCAAGCCTCTTTTAGATGGGATATACTTTATTTAATCCTCATGAACAAGGAAAGATTCGCTTGCTGATCCATTCAAGTTCTTTTTAGGAAGCATTACCAGCATCAACACACCCTGCTCCAGCCCCTGCAAGGGTCTGCCTGTAGCTCCTTAGCTGCTACTATCAGTGTGAACATCCCCTCTACAGAAGCAGGAATGAAGCTGTGAGTAAAATCAGGCACTAGACAGGGAGAGCAGCCCACCAGCAACACAAGTGTGGAAGATGCAACACGCCAGACACATGGCAAAGACAAATATCACACAAACAGCCTTTCCCTGCTCTTTCAGTGAGAGCTATCTCCAGTGCACTCCACGAGGACAATTTTTTCCCTGTTCCCAGCTGCCAGCTCCTTGCAAAGATGGCAAGAGAGGGAAGAGTGCCACCTAATGACTCTGGGGTAATGTTTTCTGAAAAATTTCAATTTTCTTGAAAGTCTTCAATCTAAATGCCGATCTAGTCTGTTAAGCTTGAGATCACCCAAGATACTGTATGTCTGTTACAAGAACAAAAAAAGAAAAATGCTGAAAAAAAAGAAAAATGGAGGAAAAGCCCTCCACAAACCTGCCTCTGAGATTCAGATACCAGGGTGTGAGAGAATCACTGGGAGAATGGCGTTCAAGAAAGCCAACTTTTTTTTTGTGAATGAAGCCAACAGTCCCAAAGCAAGTGCCGAAAACGAGACGGGTGATGAGTACATTGCCCAATTTGGTTTTTTAAGGAAACCCTGGTTACTGAAACAAAACCTTGTCTCGAATACAGAATTCTGTGGTGAAACAGCAACCAGGTTACTTATGTCGGGGCATGCTCTCTTGGGCTCTGTTACCTCGGCACATCCTTTGTGCCTTTAGACACGCCTCTCACATCACCCCTCTCCTAAATATCTAAAAGAAGTCACGATAACAGTGTAAACAAAAATGCAAACAATCTTAACAATCCGAACATTATAAGTGACCAAGTTTCGCAGTGATCCAGCACATTGCTTGCTTGACTACTTATACTTCTATCGTAAACGTTTTTTTAAGACCTTCTTATATTCCTATAGGGTAGTGCAACTTGGAGAGATAACTTAGCTCAGAGCTGTGGCTGAGGGATGGGCACACGCACCTGGTAGCTGGGAGTTACCGAGTACTGGATCCCCGTGGCAGACTGCATGGTCTCCGAAACCGCCTCATAGACCGGCGGGGCCGGAGCGAGCACACGGTGCTGGTGTGGGAAAGCTTCGGTGCTGCTGGTGATACGTCTCTGCTGCGACGCATACACAGGTGACTCCTGCTCGTCCAATCGCCGCTTCATTCTGAACTCATGCTCGGCAAGCACCACAGAAACCTGTTAAAAACAGAGCAGTCAGCGCAGAAGGAATCGACCCGTCGCTCCCTTCCGGCGCCGCGCGCGATGCAGAGATCGCCGCGAGCAAGGTAGGGCGAGTTTCTGTCTGTTCAGGTACCGATATCTTGAGATGGGAAAGCGGAATTAAAGATTCAGCTCTCAGCACAAAAAATGCAATCGTGCCTTATCACAAAAAAGTAGAGCCTTACTGTCATATTTTCAAAGTTAATGATTTCTTCAGTCTCGCTTAAAGGATATTGCTCACTTGGGGCATCTTAAACACGCGCAGACCTCGAGCAATGCAAACCTCATGAATGCAGTGTTTGAGCACAACAGACTGGGGAAGGATGTGTTACCTACACACAAAAAAGCCTCCTGGACAGTCCAGATAGGATGACAGACAGCTGTGAGAGATGCTTTCAAATGTGGGAGGAAGGAGGCAAAAAGCAGGATGCGTAATGAGATTCTGAAGTCACTTGCAAAGCCCCAAAGAGTTCTGCATTTAATACACACAGGCAACTTCAGGGAAAGCCACAGGTCCACTACCCCCCAGGAGTATTTTGGATACCACATGCCACACACCTGTGGTCCTGCCAGCACCCTGGCCACACTCAGTAGCACCAAGCCAAGGTGTGTAAAAGGGAGCAGTGCTAGCAGGCACAGTGGCTGGATTCCTGCATGCCTGCCAGGGGTGCCAATAAGCACAGATCAGCAGCTCTCTCACTTACTCCCCAGTATTTTTCTTCATGTTCCTGCCCTACTCTGAGCTGGTTTTATGCAACTTCATTTCACTCCAAATCTGACAGGTCATTCTGCCACTGTCCTGCTGCAAAAGGACCCATGAATTCTTGGCTCTGCTGGACTTAACTACACATCTACTCTTTTCTGCAAGCAAATTCCAGTGCTGTTTTCTGTCCACTAATAGTTATTGCCATCCTGTTCATCAAAGCACAGGCAGCCTATTAGGGTGTTTGAGGGACAGAAAACAGAGTGAAATCCACCCCTGTCTTCTGCTTCAGGACCTTCCCAAACCAAGGCCTTTTCAGTTTGGTGCAGTTAAACAACATTCACTGCTTAGGCAAACACATGGATAAACAACAGGGAATGACATTCCCCCCCAGATTAATGGTACAACAGCCAACTAAGCCAAACCACATCTACCAAGTCAGGACAGCTCTTCACAGTCTAAATCTGTCATTATTCAAATAACCCAAAAATCATTTACTAATATCTCAGTGCATGTCAAATATGGAAACAGGAACCAGCAGGACAGAGGTGCAGAATAGATAAGTTGGGTTTGAGAACACATGCCTTCATGGAAGGGTTTCCCCCTCTGTGCATTAAAACATTGATCATGGAAAGATCTGGATTGGAAAGGACCTTAAAGACCATCTCGTTCTACACCCCTGCCAGGGGAAGGAACACCTTCCACTATCCCAAGTTGCTTCAAGCCCCATCCAACCTGGCCTTGAACACTTCCAGGGAGGAAGCAGTCACAGCTTCTCTGGGCAACCTGTGCCAGGGCCTCACCACCCTCACAGGAAAGAATTTCTTCCCAGTATCCAATCTAAACCCTCTCTACTAGTCCCTCCTTTCACTTGGATGGAGTAGGACAAGAAGGATGATGACTTAATTTCTTTTTGAAGTTACTCCTCAAGTCTAACCACTCAAGAGTCCCCAGAATTACTTGGCAGGTTGCAGGCAGAGGCAGGGGACTCCTTGCCCCAAGTAAGGCGGAAAGCTCGCCAACTGCATCTTATTTACAAGTTAAAAACCCCAGGTAGGCCTGACCTCCAGCATACACTCAGCAAGCAGAGGAGCACACTCCAGAAGCACACCTTGCTAATGGTGCCTGCACTGGTTGTCTTTTCTGCTGGTCACTGCTGACAAACGAAGAGCCAGGCAGGTGGAGCTACTCCCCTCAGGCACAGCCCACATTTAGCTTTGCAAAAACACAGTTTTATGCTAATAAGGCTGGGACTAAACTGAGCAAATCTGGACACATACCAGCCTCCCACCAGCAGAGCTGGCCAAGATTTTGCATGACAATGGCTGACTGCATGAGTAAAGTCTGGGCAAAGCTTTGGTGGCAGCTATTTATAACCCACTCACCAACGTGGACACCCTTCTGCCTAAACACTGTCCCCTCAGCCAGTCCTTCCACTTGCTTTTGATCTCCCAGGCTGGGTCACCCCTTGCACTTTCAAGACACATGTACAGATACATGTGGTGTGTATGTGGTGGGGTGGCTGTTCAGTGTCCCACCCTTGGGTCTCACTTTCCAAAGCAACACTCCACATGTCTTCCTTCAGATGGACTAACCAACCCCTAAAGCACAGGCTGTTTGAGGGCAGAAGATGGCTGGAAGACTCACGTGCTCTCATGAGGATTAAAATGTCACCTAGGCTACCTGAAGAGACTTTTCCCCATGAAGCCATCAAAATTCTCAGCCCTTGAGGCTGTGGGAATCATGCTAGCACCAAGGATCCACCACCACACACACAGCAGCAGCATGAACATCAGTTTTTGAAGCTCCTGATCCTTGCAGACCAAGTGCAGAATCTTACAAAAACCTAGTTTAATGTATGGTTGATATTAAAACTTCTGTTAAGTGAAAATTATAGCACAGGTAGGTTTGTCTTCCCACTGAATTCCACTCACCTTCACCAACTGAGCTTGGACTCTGCTTCTGTCTAAGCACTGGACCAACTTCAGTGGTGAAGTTTTGTATTATAGTCAATATAGAGTAAATATTACAGGTAATTGTCAATAGCACTAGTCAATCTTCTTAGATAACACCATGCTAAACTCCTACCAAGAGTCTGCATCCACTGGCTCACAGCAAACCAGTACTTACTGAAGATTGCTAACTGACAGGCTTTACTAATCAGAGCAGAGATGATCTTGAAGCTTTGCTGTACCTAGACAAAGGCTAGTGATGACGACTCTGCATCCACGACCACCCAAACTCTACAGAGAGGGGAAGGCAAACCAGTACCAGGGCAGTGATTCATCTGCATCCTGCAGACGGAATTATAATGCTGAATGTTCCCAAAGTGCATTCATTTCCTCACTGAAGTCCAGCTGATTTTGACCTGGCATCTCCCACTGATCTCCTCTGCTCAAAAGCTGGAGAGATCTGTTGTGCAGCAAGTCCTACCCCTCCCACAGTCCACCAGCCTGCTGAGGAAGGAAGGCGGAGATGAAACCCAAGACTAGACATGTAATTTTGAACTGATTTAGGCAAAGCCTGATGCTCAAAGGGGCAGTTCCGCCCACTTCCACTCGCTGTGACAACTGATTTCTCTCAGCTTCCTTAACGATGGTAAAGCCCAGCTACAGGAGAGACTTGTATCAGGCATTTTCCCTCCAGATTACGAGTACTTCGCTTATGTTGTCATCTCAGAAATGCTGCACACACCACTGGCATCCCCTTATGGACTTTGACGTGAAGATTTAGAGAGCCCCCAGTTCACACTGCACCATCTGTGATCTTAATTTGGGGGTGGAAAAAAGAAAAAAAGCCCTCAAATTACAGCAAGGACTGAAAGTAAGCCACAAAATTCAGGGACTTTCCTTCATTAGAAGCATTAACAGGAGGCATGTAGGAGAGCTTAGCAATACCTGAGCAGACAAAGTCAAGAACTGCATCCCCTTCCTCCAGCATCATTTCTACCCAAACTCCCTTTTAACTCCACTTAGAGCACACTACATTCTGCCTAGGGGAGAATGAAAACTAGAGGTTTTTTTTCTTGTCTGAGGTTTTTACTGTTCCCCTTCACAGGAAAAGGATGCTGCATAGGAAAACTCCTAGATCTTCCCACCTGTGCCACCTCCCAGCTCACCAGCTCCATGCTACAGGTAAGATGCATTAGGCAGACACATATAGGATCCTCGGCTGGTAAAGCAAGGAAAAAAAATGGGAAAATGTACGTTGGGTCTCATTAACATCACCAGAATGACACAACTCTACACTGCCAACTTCATCAGAGGGTTTCCCCATCCATCTGCCTCACATAAGCCAGTGGGACCAAAAGGCAAGTGGAGCACATCCCTTTCCCTCTGGTACTGAGGAAAGGAGAGGAGTGGCAGTACTGACACAGAAAGAGAAGGAACAAAGCGGGGACAATGCTGGATTCAGCTGGTGGAGCACTGCAGGGCTCTCCCACTGCCCGCTCACTGCTCCATGGGAGCAACAGAGGCACGAGAGCCCAGGTACTCCCCTCTTTCCTCACAAAACTGCCTCTCTGGTGGCAGCTCCACTCCACAGCTTTTTACCACATAATATCCCCAAAATCTCCATTACTTCTATTTCAGGTTTTCCCTGAAGCAAGGTCTTCTGGCATTACAGGCTAGTAAAGTAAAAAGAAAGGCAAATAGAGACTAGGAAGAAAGCACAACGGGAAGGTGTGCTGCCTCAGCACCTGTTGGAACCCCAACACACCTGTGGATGAACACCATCTTCACCAACAAGTTGTAAAAGAGCTACTGGAGAGGATTTTGGTCCCTGTGGAGCAAGGACCCCTCTGAAAAAGGGCACGGAAACCGCAGAGCTGCAGAGGAGGCGTTTAACACGTGAGGGCTTTTTAAAAGGCTTTCCTTTTGAAGGAGAAAGGACTCAAAAGCCAGGAACAGCAAGTGTAAGTCTCAACTCTGAGCCCGGAACAGCCACGGATATCTTGCAGGACATGTCACCCGCAGGATTATACGGGAGCACATCACAGTGCCTGCTGGAAAGCAGCCAGCTCAGGTTCCAGCAGCGCTAACCCAGCCACACGACTTCCACAACATGACCCAGCTTGTTCAGCAATCGCTCCTGTACTTTTCTGCACGGTGCCACACAGCCCATATCCCCTGCCTGTACCACGGGGATAACCCCACACTACAGAGACCACGACCACAGTGTCATTCCAAAATGAAATGAGAAGCATCCCCAGGAAGAAAGTGCTGGAAGAGCATTACATGAAGCTTTTGGAGGAGTTAGGAGAATGTTCTGCAAGGTGACACGGTGACAGCTGTGCCAGTGCTCACCACAGGGCAGCTGGGACACGAATAAACCCCACTCGTCTCTGTCCAGATGGGTAACAAGCTGGTGAGGCACTGATCTGTGCTTTGCCAAAAAATGGCCTGGGTGTCAAACCCCACCGCACAAACACGATCCAAACTGAGCTCTACAGATCTTAGAGCACTGTTTTGCCCTGTTCCCTGACTGCATCTTCCCCATGCACAGAGAAAATGAACAGAACACTTTCATTCATCCAAATAAAAAGAGACGAGATCCCGCGGGGTTGGAAAAGAGCAACACATCCCCAAAAGCGCACCACGGGCTGAAGTGACAGCTATTATGGGGCTCTTCCTGCTCCAGCTCTAACAGCCATAAAAGTTTTCCAATGCTGGAGAAGACCAGAACAGCAATCTGGACAGAAAACGATTCATAAATCCTGGAAACGTAAATGATCCGCCTGCCAATTCCAACACGATGCTCCCAGCTCCAAGACCCACGTGTGCCAGGAGCCTTGTGCAGAGGGCTCCCACGGCAATCCCAGCTCAGGGCAGGGGGAGAGCATCCCCTTCCCCACACTGCTCACAAAAGCAGCCTAAATCGTCCAGAGTTTCCCCAAACTTGAGCAAATTAGAGCCGTTTTGCTTCGGTGAAAGATCACATTGAAGCAACTCAAACAAATTAAAGCTGAGACCACGTGTCTTCAGCAGAAGGTGGGAGGGATGAGGATGAGATACCCTGGGTGAGGAAGCAGAGTTTCCTTTTGCAAAGAGCACACCAGTGTGAAAAACTGCTAACTTCACCTGGTCAGGGAAAAAAGACCCTGAAAAGTGTTTTTCTGTCCCCAGAGATCCAGCACAGACTGACACCAGGCTGCCAAGATACTTTTTTTTATGTGATGAAGGAATTTTTACGGGTACTTTAAAATTACTATATTAAAACAAAATCACATTCTAACTGAAAATACTGTACTGTTAATCCTATAGAATAATGCATACCTCTCTGAAACTGTATTTTCTTAAATAATTGCAAGTTAGGAAGATTGCAGTGCAGATAGATTTGTACTGAATTAAGCTGGGCATTTCCCACTTGTTTACTGACCCCAAACCTTTTAGCACAACTGAAAGTGACAAGTTGGAAGAAAAACATGAGGTGTTAGGTCAGTCTTAAGCTATGCTTTAGCACACAGCCCAGGTTTAGATTCCTCTGGACAGCGTGGGAGATTGAAAATCCAGGCACAGCTCAAGATGCCATTGATAATTAGTTTAAAATAGCGCTGAAACAAGTTACTTTGCCCCATTTCAGTGGTCCAAATAAACGGATTTCTTTTGGGATGTAACCTTGCCACCCGTGCACTGAACACACGTGTATAGTTGCACAAATAACAACTATTAAAACTCATTCTGTACCCAGGCCAGGGAAAGGCAGAAAAAACAGGATTCAGTTAAGCAGACACCAAGCACACTCATACTTTTAAAGCTGCCTGAACTTCACCAGCCTCCTGCTATCAAAAAAAAAAAAAACCAACTGAAGTTTTTTGTACATCTACAACAGCATGAAGAATTAAAAAACCGATAAAATGCCAAGTGCAAGTGTCTGGCAAGTTCAAGGCACAGAATGGAGAGGACGTGCAGAGAGATACAGCTCGCTGTTAAAATCTCTGGGAAATTAACGGGTGCACGAGGAGCTCTCGGGTTTCCCTGTATCCACACGTCACTCCAACAGGTTCTTAGGAATCGCTGCAGCACGGAGCTGAAAAGCTGCGAAAAGGCGACGGGGGAACCCTCGGTGATGCCGAAGCCGGTGCGGAGCGGGCGGCGGCGCGGGGACCCCCGCGGGGAGTCATTGTCCGGCAAAGCCCTTTCACGGCAACTCCGCCAGGAAGTTGGCCGAGCACCGGAGCCCAGGGAGCACCGGAGCCCAGGGAGCCCCGGAGCCCAGGGAGCACCGGAGCCCAGGGAGCCCCGCGCCCGCTGCTCTCGGAACGCCCCCCCCGGGAGAACGGGAGCGCCGCCGGCGGCTCCGGCGCGCGGTGCGGCCGGTACCGGGGCCGTGCAATGCGGGCGAGCGCTGCCGGGGGCGGTCCCGCCGCAGCCCGGGAGCGGCACCGGGCGGAGGGCGGGCGGAGGGGCGGGGGGAGGAGGCGGCGCCCGGCTCGCAGCGCGCCC
>NW_020884925.1:2123120-2363451 GCF_003945725.1 Corapipo altera
CAGCGCGGGGGTGGCGAGCGGTCCCCTCCGCTAAGACGGGAGGTGGGGGGTTAATGTGTTTAATTATCGTGTTTTTCTCCTTTTAGAAAGTTGTCGAGGGAGTTGCCGGGTTCGCCACACCAAGGCTGGAGGATCCAGGCCTCACCGCCCGTTAAGTGCTCGTCTGGGCATCCAGAGCGTGCTCAGGGACGGGTTGAAATACGAACAGGCACGCTCCACGCTTCTGTTAAAATACGTATTTCAGGCATCAAACGAGGTTTAAATCTCTCGGTTTTTTTTTCTTTCCAGCTCTTTTTCCCTTTCTCAGCCTGGTCAGGGAGCAGGCAGCCAGGTGCTGCCAGGACAAGCAGGCACAGCATAGAGGGTCTCTGCTATGTGTCGGGGAGCTGCAGCTCGGTTTAGCTGCTGGAAGGGCTCTGGTCAGCGGGGTTTGAACCTTCACGGGATGTTGTGCCGCTGGAGATCGAGCCTGAGCCTTGGAAACCAGAGGCAAAGAAGGAGAAGGGCTGGGAAATTAAGTGCTCCGGAGTTAAACGCTTCCCAAACTCCCAGGACTCAAAATTACAAGCACTTAAGTAATCATAATTAGTGAGGCGGTGTGCATGCAGCTAAGAAAGCCAAATGAAACAGGTGGGCACAGGGATGGCAGCGCTGCTGTGGGATTTCCCTGCAATGGCTTTAAATCCCCATTCCCACACTTGAGCAGCACTTCGGATTTCACATTCTTGGAATTGTCCGTGCTGCAGAGTTTTGCCCGTGGTGGCTGATCCCCATCCCTGGGGCACGCCAGGAAGGGGAGATGCTGCAGGCATCAGTCTGCCTGTGCTCAGCAGCCCATTTTTCCCACTGCTCTTCAAACAACACAAACCTTTTATTTCCAGTAATTTATGGCTGTCTGCATGAAGTGACCATTTCCAGAGAAATCCACACATTTCTGTGCTGAGCAGGATCTGCTGGCACAGGGAGAAGGAAACGGGGAGATGGAACAAAACCTCGTGTTGTGCAAGAGGACTGAAAATGCTCGTTTTGACAAGAAACACAGCCCTGGGAATAGTCAGGAACAGGGGGTGAGTCTGTGGGTTGCTCTTCCATGGAAAAGGCTTACAACCCTTTCCTCTGCCTCTAGCACAGATGGGATCTCCAGCTCTCCTTGAAGGGAGGTAGCTGCTGAGGTCTGTGGCAGAGGCATATCCAAGCCGTTCCCATTTAGAGCCGGCGGTGGTGATTTGCATCCCTCTCCTCTCCTCTCCTCTGTCTAGTAATCCTATCAGACATCCAGGTCACAGGTCTCCTTGGAGAAGTTTTGGTTCTCTGTGCCTGCTGTGGAATTGAGCTAAAAGGCACAACCACCTTTACCATGTGCACAGCGCGGGCTTGGTTCGGATTTCACAGCCTGTGGGAGACTGGGCACATTTGCGGGGCCACAGGGACGCTTGGCACGACCTGCAGCTTTCAGATCTGCAGCCAACACTTTGCCAAGAGCCCCACTGAGCCACAGAGAGCTGCTGCTGACAGCACGTGTCTGACAAGCAGCTGCAAATACCCCCTTTCTCCATGTGTGTCAAGAAGAAAACCCAGCTGGGTGAAGAAGTTTGGCAGCAAGGAGGGAGGGCCCAGTGATCCTTCCTTCAGAGGAGGAGCCAACCTGCAAGGGGTGCCCCACAGGAAAGTGAGGGCAGCCTGAGCAGGAGGAGCTGCTCTGCAGGTCACACTGCCTGGGCTGATGCTGCTCTGGCAGCACAGCTGGGTGGGAAATGATACCTGGAAGGACGGGACACTGCACCTAAACCAGAACTGCTCACAGGCAGGATGTGCACAGCTCTAGGGATGCTTAGAACACCCACCTCTCATGCACCCCTGGGCACTGGGACATGCAGGGATTCCAGATGGATTCCCTGCTGCCTGTGGTTCTTTTCCAGCCTTCCAGCCCTCGCGTCTGGCCCCAGTTTGGCACAGCCAAGCCAGTCCATGCCCAGAGCACAGGGAAAGCTCCTTTCTCTGCCAGTCCCAGACAGACTCCAGCTGAGCAAACACAGGTGCTGCTCTTCACACTTGCCAGCTGCCCTGTTCTGGGGCACAAGCTCTCTCACTGACTCTATGGCTTCATTTGCAGTAGCTGCCTTTTTGCTTCCCTCATCCCAAAGCCTCAGGCTGCAGCTGCTGCTCTGGAACTGGCACCACTTGCACCTGAAGGTGCTAGAGCTGGCGGGCAGCCCAGGAATTCCCCCTAATTTTTGTGCCCTACATGCCTGCTCAGAGCAGGTCCAGCAGCACAGGGGTGATGCCCTCACTCCCAAATCCTGCAGCGAAAGGCAGCAGCAGGCAGATGCAGTGGCCAGACAGGAGACTGATGCTCTGGGGCTTGGCAAGGCCCTGGGAAAAGAGGCAGGAGCTCGGAGCAGGGTGGCTTGTCTCCCCCCGCCAGCTACCAGGCACAGCCCATCGTGCTGCTTTCCCTCCTGCCACTATCCTGCCCACCCAGGAAAGCTGCCTGCAGCCTGGTTATCTCTGTCTCAGCCTCACCCAGGCCAGGAGCAGCCCCAAACAAAGCTTCACACCCCTCAAAGTCAGTGCGTCCCCAGGGATGCAGCCAGCTTGTTTTTGGGGATCACAGCCTGTGCAAAGCCCTAAACTCCCTCCTTCTCCTTTCCTGCCCAATGCCCCCATTACAGCAAAGAGTACTGGTCACTGGTAGTATATTTATATATCAATACAAATAAAAACAAAACAACCCCCAAAAAAGGAACAACAACAAAAAGGTTTCTCTGAACAAGAGCAAAATAGGAACATTTACAAATACTTCTGGTTCTGGCTTGGATCAAGTTAATGTTAAATTAAAAAAAACAAAAACAACCAAAAAACCCCAAAAAAGAACTACAAAATGAAAACTACCCACCCCCCCGCCAAGATTATAAAAAAATAAGAATATACACATTCAAAGATCTTATTACAGTATAAAGCTGGGGAGGTCCAGGTGGTGGTGGGGGCCAGGGCTAAGGCTCATTGCCTCTCCAGGGTTTGGGGTTTATTCTTGCTCAGCACTTTCCCGGCCTGTGACTCAATGCAGGGCTGGGCCTGCAGGTTCCCAGTGGTGGCTTGGGAAAGCCAGGCAACCTGGTGAGCCAGTTGGTCCCTGTGTCCCCATCACCTCGTACCAAGTGACTCCTGTGGCGGTGCCCCAAGGGGCAGGGAATGCCTGTGAGCTTCACACCCCTCCAACAACCCAAATCCTCCAGATCCTCCTGGGAGCAGAGCTGCTGTCTCCACAGGGAAGATGAGACAAGGAAATGGGGGGGACACCACCAAGCATCCTCGTGCCTCCAGTGGGACAGGCATGAGAGTGGGTACCGTGTCCCAGTGCTGCCCATGAGGGGGAAAAAGGGGAAGGGGGAAGATAAGACAGAGCCAGGACCAAACTCACCGCTCCAGGGATCACAGCAGTGAGGTGGCAGGACAGTGAGAATCCTCGGAAGCTGCTAAAGGGGAGCTTGTATATATGTATCTATATAATAGCCAGGGGAGCAGAGCAGGGGTATATTATATACACACATACATACAGACACACAGAGGGAGTGGCAGGTGAGACCAAAGCACACACCTCTCCCCCAGCCCCAGGAGTGGGAATACATTTTCTAGGACTTTGCAAAGCCCCTCTCTAGGTACAGCTTAGGTGGTCCCAACAACAACAAAATAACAAAATAAAAAAAAAACAAAACAACTTGAAGAGAAGACAAACCACCTCCACACGCAACCAAACCCAACCAAAACACAATGGGGAGGAGCAAGAGCCCCTTCCCGTGCCGGCGAGTGGCAGCTACTGTTTGGGTTGAATAAGGCACAGTTCCATAGCAGTGCTAACAGCTGAGGTGCTCTGGCACCGCCGCCCCAACAGCTCAGCTGAGTCCTGGCAGACACCAAGGCAGCTCAGGCAGCCCCCGGAGGATGGGAAGGGGGTGTCTGCAGGGAGGCGGGGGATCTCAGTGCCCTGGCGAACTCTTCTCCTGGGCAGCCCGGCTGTGGTTGGCGAGCAGCAGGCCCTCACGCTGGGCGTGCTCGAGGATGGCAGTGTAGCAGAAGTAATACTGCTCGGGGGTCTGGATGCTGAAGGCGCGCTGGGTCCGCATGCGTAGCACCGTCTGGTAGATGTTCAGAGTACCCACGTCCTGCAGCTGCGACAGGCAGATGTCCAGTGCACAAAAGGTACCTGGGGACAACAACGGGACGCCATCAGCCACCAAATCGCGCCGTCGCTGCCCCTTGCGAGAACTGGAGTGGTGGTTCTCAGCCCCCCACGGATCTCGAGCAGGCATCTGGAGAATTCTCCTAGGTCTGATGGCTGTGGTAAGTCCTGAGGACGTGCATCCCAGGTCAACCAGCTTGCAAACACACAGTGGATCCCTGGGATGGAAATGTCCCAGGGAAGCTGGACTTATCATCTCACCACCCCCAAGACCTCCGCTGCACCCGTTACCTGTCCTGCCGATGCCGGCGCTGCAGTGGACCACGACCGGTGGTCCCCTCGGGTGACCCTTGAAGCGAGGTCCCAGGGTGCTGACAGCCACCCTCTGCTGCTGCTTCACAGCCCCCAAAAAGTCAATGAGCGTGGCGGCGGAGGAAGGAACGCCATAATCCGGCCAGCTCAGGTACTGGAAGTGGGACACCAGCCGCCGCTCCCTGGTCTGGGGAAAGCAGGGGAATTAGACCCTCTCCCCTCCTTGGACCCACCGTGCCCCTGTGCTGTCCCCCACCAGGCAGCTGTGGCCACGCACCTCCGAGCTGTGGATCTCCAGAATGGTTTTCTTGTAATGGCTGAGGTTCTCCACGCCCAGGTTGGTGATGGTCAGGGCCCCGAAGCACACCTGGAAATCCTTCTCCAGGGGCCAGTACTGGCCACACTTCCTCCTGCCTCCCTCCTCTAGCCTGAGAGCAGGACAAGGACAAGCTGGTCATGTCCTTCTTGCCCTGCTTGGGACATGTCCCATGCCACTCAGCCTTGGTCCTTCAGGAATCCCGCAGGGACCAAACTGTCTGTTCTTGATGCGATGCCCCCCCTGCTGTGGGACTCTGGCTGGCACCATGGCTGCAGCATCACTGCACAGAGCCCAGCACTGCTCATCCCGCACCAAAAATGCTCATTTTGCACAGAAAAAGAGGTCTGTGTCCCTCCACGAGCACTCACCGGGTTGTCATCACTATCACCAGGACGTTCTGCTCCCACACCATGCGCCAGAAGTCACCATAGGTGTTTTCCAGAGGCCCTGCAGGGACAATCCACACTTCAGCCTAAAACCTAATGGATTTGGGCAAACCCCTTTGCCCGGCTGCTCCACCAGCCCCCCATCATCCCCACAGGGAACCACAGTCCCTTCCTGTTGGGAAGGTTTGGCTCCACCTGCCCTGCCTGGAGCTGCCACTGATTGCCCCCCCAGCACTGAATCCCTACGGCTCAGCACTGATCCCCCGTCTCTGCTCATCCCTGGGCAGATGGGGCAAATCCAGGGCTGGGATAGGGGCAGAAGGGAGGGGGCTGCTATCGTGGATGGAGGAGGATGGATCCACTCGCTCTCTCCCAGGAGAAGCTCCACTCCCTCCTGGCTGGAGACTGGGAGGGAAATAAATATACCCAGGGAGGAGTAAATATATCCAGAGAGAAGGGGGACCTGTTGGGCACTGTAGGGTCCTTCTCCTGGGATGTCCCCCACCACGGCTGGTGGCTGCCACTGGGCAGGAAGGTGAAGCCCACAGCTGCATCAGGAGCAGAATAACCTCTCAGAGGCTCGGGCCATACCCTGAGTGCCAATGTAAGCGTTCCTCTGCTTGTAGCCATCCATGAAGCTTGCGTTGATGTAGTCAGTCAGCTGCAGGGAGAAAAGCATGGATGAGATAAGGCTTCCAGAACCCTGTGTCCAGGACAGCTGTGTCAGCTTCCTGCAGGACTGTGAGTTTCCATCCCAGGCTGCCTCACCTCCGGGCGACTGTATGGCTTTGCCAGCTTGACACGGGTTTGGTCCAGGCAGGGCACGTCCCCATACCGGTTCTTCTCCTGGTTGTAGGGTGCCCTGGGAGGGAGGGGAGAGGGAAGCAGGGATGTTTTCCAGGCAGGGAAGGCAAAGGCAGCATGCCCTCACTCTGCACAAACCTCTGGAGCCTGTAGCCGAGGCTCTGCTGCCATCACCTGGTCAAAGCCTCAGGAGGTGGAGTCCCGGCCAGGTCCTGGTCCCTGCTGTTCCCTGCAGCTCCCTCCTACCCCGGGGGGCTGCAGGACCTACAAAGAGGCCTCACACCATCCCTAGGCTGGGGTTCTCTGCTGCTAACCCAAAGCACCACACTCTAAAGAGGCCGATGGACCACCATCCAGCAGCAGAAGTGTGTGTGTGGGGAGCACTCAGCGTTTTGGGCCGAGAGGGGCTCCTGACGTCTTTCCCCCAACTCACAAAGAGCAGACAAAGGTGCCGGCTGGGCTCCTGCGCCGAATATCTTCATACTCTTCATAGATGCCCTGTTTCTGCTTGTGACTGACATGATCCAGTAGCTCCTGGAGGGTCATGGACTTGGGCCCAGGGACGTGGACGGAGCCGTTATCTTTGGGGGCCGCCAGCGGCACCAGGATGAGCTCGTCCAGGGGGTCAGGGTGCCCATTCTGCTGGGGCAGGAACCGGCAGTTCCAGCTCAGAGGGTCCAGTTTGAGGGACCCCCCGAGGTACTCAGGGAGGCATTCCCGTGGCAGGTGTTCCTTCAGCTCCGACATCTTCACCATCTGCACCTGTGTGAGGAAGAGGTAGGGGTCACTCCAAGAAAGGCAGGGGTCACTCCAAGAAAGCTGGAGAGGATTCACTGGGGTTCGGGACAGGGGTGCCAAAGGACTGGTGCTCAGTGGCTTCCAGCAGATGGGGCTGAGCGGCACAAGCTGCTTCCACCATCCTGTCCCAAAGGGAAAGCAGCCTCAGCCCTCCCTGCCAAGGGTCCTGTGCCAGGAGGGTCTCCACTCACCCGCTCCCGCAGCTTCTCCTTCAGCAGCAGGCTGATGATGGAGTAGGGCACGCGGAACCACATGGGCGCTCCCACGATGAAAACTTTCTTGAGCCGAGCTGGGAAGGCACCCTGCAGGCAGGAGGAGGGGGTCAGATCCATTCTGCTGGCAGGGGACACGTCCCAGCAGAGGTGACAATCATCAAAGGGACCCTGTGGTGGCAACACCACATCCAAAGCGTTCCTGGCACGCTCACCGTCCGTGCTTGTTTCTATGAGCCAATACGGAAACAAATTTACTTCCTTGGAATTAGGTAGGCAGAGGGCTTGTCTCCGAAGGGGAGAGGTGAAGACCAGGAACTGGGATTGTGCAGAGAACACACCCTGGCCAGCATTTACTGTTACTGTTTTTTTCCAGAGAAGGCACCAAATGCCAGCATGATTAAAAAATAATTTGCATCTGTTTTCCCAAAAGCGCTGCCAGCAGCTGTGAGAGGAATCTGGCCCGGGGACAGCTGATCTCTTCTGCCCGCGGGACACACAGCCTCAGCCTCAGCTGGCTTCAGCCTGGCAGGCTCCCAGTGCCTTCCTGAGGTCCTGCGGGGCTGGAGCCTGTGCTCCTCAGCCAAGACGTGGTCAGCATGGTCTGGGGTGAAAACTGATGCCAGAACCACAGGTCTTCAGGTTCTCAGTGAGGGTGAATGGCCCATGCACTGTCCCTGGGGTCACCCCGGACATCACCTTAAGCAGGTTGAGGATCTTCTTGCTGAGGTCCAGCTCAAAGTTGGTGTACTGTGACCCTGCCATGTCGTAGATGAACACCAGCCCATTCCTTTGCGTCTCAAAGCTGAGAGAGAGGAAAGAGCAACATCAACCCCACAACATGACTCCTGCAGCAGCACCTCTGCCCCACACTGACCCCTAAAAATCCCTTTCTGTGCTTCCAGAAGGACTCACAGACCCAAACCTCACTTCCAGCTGCTCCACCACACCTCTTCCTACAACCTTCATTTAAGCCTGTTTCAGTGTTATCACCCATGATAGGTAAGGTCAAAAACAGAAAGAGCCCAGCAGGGGGCTGGGGAAGGGGGGATAGGGGGGAATGTCCCGGCTTTATATTTTTGGCAGGACTCACATTACGCCTGGCTGACAGCAGGGCTGCCTCCTCCCCAGCCAAAGCCTGCAGGAATCTGGGGCTTTTCTAAACTGAACCCAGGGCATAGACAGGGCGAGGCTGCAGAAGAGCCTGGTTCAGGGTACAGGAGATTTTGTCCCCCGGCTGAACACCTCCATGGGGAAGAGCGGCTGGAGTTCAAACCAGGGAATTTCAAGCCATGGGGAGCAGTGACCACCCTGGGAGGGAAGGGGCTCCCCAGGGACCCACCAGCGTGAGACAGGGTACCTCGGCAGAGGCAGGCTCACCTCTCCACGGCTTGGTCTAGCAGGTAGAAGAGTGCCTGGAGCACCACGTGCTGCACACTCTTGCTGGGGTGGTGCAGCTTGGCTGTGAACAGGGCGATAGAGGCTCCCGAGGGGTCCCGCACGCTCTGCCGAGGAAACAGGGTCAGGCTTCTGCAGCAGCCACGCCAGAGGAGCAGGGATGAGCCACCCAGCTGGGATAACTTGGGGGGGGTACACCCCACCTACCAGAATGGTGAACTTCCCGCTGAGCAGCTCCGAGCGCAGCGGCTCCTCGTGTGGCTTCAGCTTCACAATTCCCTCCTTCAGCCGTGTCTCCTGCGGGCAGGGAGCCGGCATGATGGGGGGCACGGGCACCCCAGCTGTCCACCCACCACCACGGCCCCATGGGGCACCCAGCCCTCCGAGGGAACCTCTGCTCCATGAGCCCACTTTCCAGCACGCACCCCAGCATGGGGAGGAGCAGCTTTGCAAAACCAGGCTGGGAAGGACATACATGGATCTAAATCCTTAATATACAGGGAGATGCCCTACGGGCAGAATACACGAGTCGGGAGGGCACCTTGTGAGCTGCTCTCAGCAGAGGGGAGGGGATTGGGATCAGTGAGATCTCCATGGTGACCCGCCTTGGCTGAAAAAGGATTTTCCAGCTGGATAAAACTTATACGGGAGCGGGAAAAAGAAAAAAGAGCGGGGGGAGGGTAGTCTGCCAGAGCAGGGATCTCCCTCAGAGCAGGAATCCCTTACCCAGGGGGGTCCTGGCCCTGCTCACTTACCCGGTAGGAGTGGAAGAGCTCGATGGCCCGCAGGACGTCGAACTTGCGGGCCATGAGGAACTTGACAGCCACATTCCAGGAGAGCGGGGACACATTATACTGGCCTGTCCACTTGTTGATCTCCTCCAGGAACTGCTTGGTTGCCTGTGGAAGAGACCAGGGGCATGCAGTGAGACAGGGTGGGAGGAAGAGGAGAGCCCGAGGAGCACCCCTGGTCATGGTGGGAGCTACAGTCCTCAGCAAACCCAGCAGCTCCTCAGGGTGAAGAGGAGAACTCCACAGCAAAAGGGGACACACCCTGCTCCTCAGGGTGAAGAGGAGAACTCCACAGCAAAAGGGGTAAGGGCAGTGGGGATGGAGATGGGGGAAAAATCAGCGTGGGAAAGGGAGACAGTGGTAGGAAAAATGGCCTTGAGGCTGGGGGACAGGCTGGAAGGGGGAAAGGGGGAGCAAGAGGAGCATTTTACAGGCATCAAACTCCTGTTCAGACACAGCAAAAACAGCACAGCAGGTACCCATCCGCTGGCAGCAGCTGGCAGCTCCTGGGGCTGCAGCTCCTCCATGGAGCAGCAAACCTGGTTGTGGGAGCACAGGTAAAGAGCGTGGAGGGCTGACACTTTGATCTGTTACAGGACATGGACCAGCTCACCCAATAACACCAGTTTCACATGGCCATGGAAGACCAGGAGGGTCCCAGGATGCAGCTTTGCTTTCTGCTGCCTATTTATCCCCTGTCCCACACAGGAGTCCCAGGGGAGATGGGGAAGCACAGCCCAGCCTTCCACCACATCCTGCTCAAAGGATACAGGCAGGATGGAGGGAGTTCCCAAAATGCCTCACTCTCATCGGGGGCACACCCCAAAATGGAGGAGCTTCTATCCTCTCTAGAGTGGAGGATGGCAATGTCATCCAAGGAGGAGGAGGAGGAGGGACAGGGAGTGCTGAAGGCTGGCTCCAGGAGCAGGGAGCACAGGCAGACGGTGGTGTTGGATGTCAGGCTGCAGCACGAAGTTACTGGGAGCTATTCAGAGCTACTGGGAGCTATTGAGCCAGAAAAGGTTGTTGGTGTTAATGACTTCCGACAGGAGGAAGCGAAGGGCTGGGGTTTATCGGCGGCACGAGGCTCAGCAGGGGCAGTGAGCCCTTCTCGTGGGATGAGCTGAAGGAGCCCAGCTCATCCGAGGGGTCTCTCCCCCAACACTTCACAGCCAGGAGCACCCCAGCTCCCGGGAGAGCACAGGGGAAAATAAATGGGGCAGTACAGGAACCATCTTCAGCCTCAACACAGCACACATGCACATGTATGTATACAGGAATATATCCTATCCACAAATATATCCTATCCAATATATCCTGGCTGCACCTCCACTCCTCCAAGGCATCCCCAGAATCTAGGGCTGGGGATGCAAATGCAAAATAACAGCGGAGATGCTCCTTCCCCAGCATGTGCAGGATGGCCCAGGGATGGAGGTGAGTGCCAGGTACACTCCTACTGCCCTTGGATGGAGACCAGAGCCAACACTGCAGCCTGGGATGGTAATAATACCCCAAGGATGATGGAAAGGGAGGCCCCAGATGATGGGAAGAGGGGCCAAGGGGCACAGTGGCAGCGAGGAGAGGATGCAACACGTGGTTCAGGTCTCCTTCCTCCACATCTAACCCATCACACTTCACACAGTCCCACTTCCATCATCCATCACGAGGGGTGCCAGGCTTTTTGCAAGGGGGAATATGCACAAGAACAAGCGTTGGCTTTGCAGGGCAGCTCAGCCATGAATTTCATCTTTCCCTGGGAACAAAACCAAATTCCAAACTTACCAGTGCCGACATTCAACAGCAGGGAGACAGGCGCTATCAACCATAGCTCTGCCCCCTTCGTGCACTCCACTGGGTCTCATTATCTATTCCCAGCCCTGATCCCACGTGGATTTATGCAGGTATCAATCCTAGTGGAGCAGGGACCGCTCCACATGCTGAAACGAAGCCCATGACCCAGACCTGCAGCAAGAAGCCCTGTTCTGGCAGCACTGTGAGTGAAATTGTCTGTGGTCGGGCGTTTGGAACAATGCTGGTCTTTGGAGTGCTGCCGTCATCCGTGTCCCCGCTCGGCTGTGCCGCGGCAGGGTGGTGACAAAGCCACCGCTGCTGGGACACGGGGGCTCTTCCAGCCCTCCTCCCCCAGGCAGCAAACCTACCCTTATTCTTCTTCATCCCGGGGAATGGGGAGATAAATCCGTGAAAACTGCAGCTGGGCTGAAAACCTCGAGGAAAAACGGTTTGGCTCCTCTGGGATAAGCTAGGGAGGGAACTGCAGAGAGCGGGCACAGATGTCCCAAGACTTGAAGAGAGAGGAGTGGGGTGAATTTCCTCTGACTTGCTGTCAGTAACAGGGGAGAGCAGAGGAAATCCTGATGGTCATGAAAAGGATGAGGGATGGCAGGAAGGGGATGTCCCAGCCCAAACCACCCACGAAAAGAGGGAAGCTTCCACTATTTTGGCTCCCAAGCCACCGAGGGCATCACCAAAGGCAGCCTTCCCCACCCCAGGATGATGATCCAAACCTGGAGCCACTACTGCAAACATACCTTCACCTTCTCCATCCAATATTCCTGCATGAACCAAACATCTCAGATCCCCCTGCTGGGACACGGGCCCAGTTACAGCTCCTGCTGCAAACCAACCCTCCCTGCCCCCGCAGGCTCTGTTAAAGCCCCATTGCTGGAAGCTTTACCGCCTTCACAACACAGAAGAAAAGCAAATCTCAGGCACCTGCGGGGACGGAGGGCAAGAACACCCCCCATTCCTTGGGATTTTATCACCCTGGAGATAGCAGTACTGCTCCCAGGAGGAAAAAGCCTGCACTTCCTGAGCACCAGCACAGGCTGTAGGAGGGCCTCCTCCTTGGGGTTTTGGGAACTCGGGATCTCCGTCCCAACTCTCCTAAACTTCCCCGTAGAAATTAAGGATTTTTAAAGGAGAAAACCAACTAATCAACCATCTGGAAAACCAACCATTTTGGAAGGAAAACCGGACCTTTTTGCCCTCGCATGGCAGCCCCCAACGCCACCAAGGTGGCCGATGTGCCAGCCCGAGCATTGCCGTGGGGCAGAGGCAGCCTCCAGCAGCACGCCCAGTCCCGCTCCCAGGCTCCGCATCCCCATCCAGAGGGAAGGCCAGTGGCCGCGGCTCAGCCGGGTGGGCAAACCTGGGGATGAGGACAAAGGAGGGAACAGCCAGCCAGGGATTGCTCCGGCCATCCGAGGTGCCCCCGCTGGCTCCCGGGCCCCGCTCCCCGAGCCCAGCAACATCCTCCCGCGGTGACGCAAGGCCGGCGGAGGAAGCCGGGACGTCACGGGAGGCCTGGGGCGTGGGAAGCGCGTGCACACACATCCCCACGAACCATCCCCACGCAACATCCCCACGCACCGTCCCCACGGCAGGGAGGCCCGCCAGGAGGGACGCGCTGCTCTGGGGATGTGGGACCCATGCCGCAGCCCCCTGCAAGGGCTTCTGGAGTGCGGCGCAGTGGGGAGTTGCGTGGATGGGGGGCTGTAAGGTTGGGGGGGCTGCGTGGGTGGGTGGGGTGGGGGGCTTCCCATGGGGCGAACCGCCCCGCTGGGAAAAACCAGCCCTGCCATCCGGGGTAGCCAAAAAATGATGGGAAAGGAGCGGCGGGAGGGGATGCGGGGGAGATGCGTGCAGCGCTCGGGGTCCTGCCCAGCCCGGCACGGGGAAGGGGAGCCCGGCGGGACCTACCTGCTCCTCCTCGGCGCTGAGCTCCGCGGCCATGCTGCGCAGCGGGCCGGGCAGGGACGAGCCGAGCCGGGCCGGGCCGAGCCGGGATGAGCCGGGCCGGGCCGGGATGAGCCGGGCCGGGATGAGCCGAGCCGGGCCGGTCTAAGCGGCGGGCGCCCCGGCGGAGCCCATCCCCGGCGCTGCGGGCACCGGCCCCTCCCGGCGGCGAAGGCGGCTCCGCCCCGGGGGCCCCGCCGAAAGCGCCGAAAAAATTAAAATAATAATATATATATTATATTTTTTTTATATATATATATGTAAATATATATATATGCGTGTATGTCTGAGCACACCGGGAAGTTTGGCTCGGACCGGGAGCGCCGCTCGGCTGGGCCGGGCCGGGCCGAGCTCCCGCCCCGCTCCGCTCCGCTCTGCCCCGGCGGGGGCGGCGGCAGGAAGCGCCCGCACACCCCGATCCCTCCTCTCCGTCCCCTCCCCGCGGCTCGGCCAGCCCCGGAGGGCGGGCGGGGGACAGGAAGGCCTCTGTGGCGGGGGGGGGGGGAGCGGGGGGCAGCAGCCGGGATGGGGCTGGAGGGGCCCGATCGCCCCCCCCCCCCTCGCCCCGCTCCGCCCCGGCTCCCCCAGCCCCAGTTCCGGCCGCTGCAGGCGGGAGCACCGCCGCTAAAATGGTGGCAGCATCCTCCTCTCCTGCTGGCGCTGGATGAAATTCCCGGCACAGCATTTTCCCCTGCCGGTATTCCAGCCTCGCGGCCTTCCCCCACGAGCAGCAGTCTGGGATTTCCAGGCGCCTCTTTTCCACTCCCTCCTCTGCAATCCGTAAATTGCATTTCCCGGCTGGGCGCAGGTGTCAGTGCCTGGATGGAGAGTCCCGAAGCTCCTCCGGGAAGGAGCGGGCGGATCCCGGGGAGCACAGCAGCAGTCCCACCAAAAAGCCGGGCCCTGGGACAAGGGGACATTTTGTTCAGCCGAGGAGCACTGCACTGGCAGCGTGCCCGCAGCCGGAGCCTGTGCACCTAACTGGGAGAAAATGGAAGAAGGGCAAAGGGAAGGGGCTGAGCCCCTGCTGGATGAGGGCTCCAGGCTCCTTCTGTCCCCCAGAGACCCAGACCACGTCTCCACGTCGAGCTGCCAGCTCAGCTCTCCTGCCCCAGGCCAAATTTCAGCAGCCGGGGAGGGTGTGGGGGGCGTGATCCCCTCCGCTGGAGCTGCTGCCTGTTCCAGCTGGGAACGGGATCACACCCAGCAAACGGAACAGTCACAGCATCAAACTGCACTGGCCCCGGCGACTTCCGTTTGACACCCTCTCTCCAAACACAGCCTTTGGTTCCCAACAGGAATTGTAATGCAAATATTTATTTCACCAGCCCAGCTCATGCTTTTAAAAGAGAAACTATGAGGCATCATCTGGAGCCAGTGGAGAGCTGCAGTCGCTTCCCTCTTGTTCTCCTCCATCCATCAGAGCACACAGCCCCTATTTGGCTGTATTTCCTCTCCTTCCCTTGGCCGGAGGACCTTGGAAGGCTGCTGGGGAGCAGTAACCTGAGTGCAGCTTTCTCTGCCTTAAGAGATGCACAAATCTTCCATCCAGATACCCACCTCCGGGTTTAATTACCTGACAGAAGGAAAACTGTGCTGACAGGAGGCTGGGTGCTGTCTCCTGTTCAGCACTCTCCCTGCAGGTCTCTGCCAACCAGAGAGGCTGAAGGTGGGAACCTTTGAGGGATGGGGGGATAAGGCAGTCCAGGTGTCTATCATCTTTCCCTGAGCCAGCTGCTTCACATGCTAAAAAAATAATACTGAACATTATAAAATAAGCAGCTGTTTGAAAGAGACAGCTCCAAACATTGCAGAGCTAAGGGTGCCGCTTCCCTCCCGGGGAAGCCCCCCTGCATCCAGGACAGTTCCTGCTGCCCACTGGTGTAATCAATAGTGGCTGCACATCCAGATGGTTGCACGCAGCCCACATGCTTGGCACAGAATCAGCCTTTTTCTGGGAAAAAGTGGGGGTGTGAGGGCAGGATACAAGTGCCCCCACTATATGCAGGTGGTCATCCCCACTCTCCCTATCTCCTCCAGGGGCATTTCCCTAGAGAGCTGGGAGGAAAAGTCCCCAATACCGCCTTTCGCCTGATGTTTCATCTCCCCTTTTAATCTCCCTCTGAAAACCAACCTGGCCACAGTGAGAACAATCATTTCATCCTCTTAAAGCCAGGGAGAAGGAGCAGCCAGTGCTTAAAAAAAGTGGGATTGGGCTGGGGTGAGAGGGACAGAGGGGACCAAACTAACTCAGTGTGCAGAGAATCAAACCCACATAAGCGTTTCCTCTGCTCCAGTCAGCGCTGGAACTGATTTTTTCAATCCCTATTTGGGAGGCACAGCACGCATCCACCCTTAGGTAGCAGGAAGACGCTCAAGAATTTGTCTTTCTGAGAAACCTTTTATTTGGCACGATCAATGGTAGTGTTTTTCAGAGCGAAGCCATTCCTTCCTCCCCCCACTGAGAAAAGCCTTGAGGAGAGAGAGGCTTCTGCTGCACTCACTGTGCACAAAGCCCTGCTCCAAGGCAGGTCCTGCTGCGATGCAAGGAAAATTTAGATCGTCCTAAAACCATGTGGATGTGGAAAGTCCACCCTCTGGATTTACAGAAGCTCATGCCAACTTTTTGCTAGTAAGAAGCAGATTGACCCCAAAACTTTCATTGCGAAGGCCTCAGAAAACAGCTGGATCAGAGGCCGAGAAGCCCCCATTTCTGGGGTCAGGAAGGTGGGGCTGCTACTTGGGGTCATGAGCAGCAGCTGCACCTCAGAGGTCCGAGCACTGTTCCTATGCTGGAGCTTTGCCAGGGCTTCAGGAAAAGCAGGGTCAGGAGCTGAACTGTATCCCTGCAGCGTGTCCCAACGCACGACTGCCTTAGCAGAGAACCAGACAATCCTGTTAAGGACTCACAGAAGCCTAGGAAAAAAAAAAAAAAAACAACCAAAACCCCAAAAAAAAAAAAAAAACCACAACCAACAACAACAAAAAAAACCCACCAAAAAACCCAGCCCTTGGGGCAAGATATTCCACTGTTATGCCCTTGAAACAAAGCTATCCTATCATCGTTACTTTGCCCCCTCTCAGGAGCATGAGGGACAGTGAGAAGCAGGGAGCCTTTTCCCTGCTCCCTCCCCCGCTGGCCTGTCCCAGCATCTTAACTCTCCATTTGGCTCACTGCTCCGTCCTGGCCCTCCAGAGACTTTTCTGGCTGAGGGGTAGACAAGTGTTCCAGCTCGTAATGTCCGTTGTTCGCAGCCACCACGCTGCTCGGGTCGCCCTTTTCCACCGCCAGCTTTTTACTCCTTTTGCTCTCGATGATCTGCTGCAGCTGCCGCCCGGCATAGTTCGGTTTGGCCGTGAGCGCGGTGGAGGGCACGGTGAGCCCCAGGATTTCAGGGACCATGTAGGGCCGGAGCCAGCCCACCAACGGGGTGCTGCCGGGGGTGTAGTGGGTTTGCCTGTGATAGAAGAGCAGCCCGTCAACCTGCGGACAGGAGAGAGTGAATGAAAGGGCAGAGCTGAGGCTCCCGCAGGTGGATGACCGGGCGCCAGACGACAGCTCTGCTCTCCATTTGCAGGCCAAAACCAACAGCTGGATCATTTTTCCCCAAGCAGTGCAATAAACAGCGGAAGGGAAAGAAGAAACCTGCAGAGCTCCTGCCCTGAAAGATCAGCGACTCCCAGGTGGCTTTAAATTGTCAAAGGCAAACAATTCCAGCCCGCTGTCGGCACAGAGCAGCATCCTCTGGATGCTCTCATCCCACTCTGCAGAAAAGCCAGCGGGTTTCTGAATGAGGCAGCCCACTTTACTGGATTAGGGTTATTTTAAATAATACATTTGGAAAGTAATTAGTCCAAGTGCACGATGCCAAGGAGCCCCGATTCCTAACAGCTCTTTTTAACTGGTGTATGCCAATAAAATTCTTAATGTTTCCCAGGAGAGAACTTCTCCAGCAATCAATGACAGTTAAGGGCACTCAGGACTTTGAAGATTTAGGCTTAACTCTTGTGCTACTATTTCCACACTCTGCAGTGCTGCAGCTGTCTGACATTTTCCCCACTTTCCTGCCATGCTCAGGGATTCTCATTCCCCCTCTTCCTGTGCTTCCCAGGGTGTGCTCTGTGAGGCTGGATCTTGTTGTCAGGCTGACTAACGCTGAAGGTGGTGCTCCGCTTAGCTCAGCTTCAAAATCTCTTAAAAAGCCATTTGGCTATGAAGAAGAGTGGCTGAGTGGGCAGAAGAGAGGAGAACAAAAGCCCATCTTGAGACAAATTGCTCCCAGGCCCCTCCCCAAGCCTACAGCCCCCAGAACAGACACCCAGGCTGAGCACAGCACAGAGCAGCATATATCCATTTCTGCTCCATGGGTGCTAACCTATGGCAGAGATAGTAAAGCTTCTGGTACTACTCTGGCCACAGTTTTCAGTCACTGTTAACATCTTGCAAAATAATCCCAGAAAAAGGGGGATTCCTCTGTTAGGAAAACATAAAACTAGAACAGAAAGCATCACGATGAGCTTGTGTAACCCCTCTGGATATCTAAAGTGCAAAGCTTTTCCCTCCCCCTGCCTCTTGGGAAGAGCCAGATTCTGCAGCACCCCAGCATATCCAGCCCATTCCTGTGGATGCGTGGCACTTGATGAGCAACAGGGATACTCCAGCACCCACAGGAATGTTTTGGTAAAGATCAGAGCCTGGAAACGCCTTCCTGACTGTTCCAAATATCTTCCCCAAGATGGAGAATTCAAAGGAGTTCAGCCTGGTGAAGTTAGGTCATGTTCTCCCTTCCCTGATTTAAGTGACTCCCATATTCCTTCCCGTTTATTTAATTTGTTGGCTGGGTCCCTACCCTGAGTCACTGCAGTGACAGCAGCCACATGAGAACAAGGGCTGACACTGTCCCTAAACGACAGAACCCGAGGAGAGACTGGCCTGGCAGGGTTTCACACTCCACAGCCACACTTTCCAGATTTTAGATGCTTAACAGTCCTCCCATTCCTTCACACCGGGGTTTCTCAGAGGCTTTGGCTCCCCTGCCTTTGTGGAAACCTGAGCGTGGTTTTACTCAGATCTGTGAGAAGGACAGTAGCTCTTAAGATCCACTCCAAAAACCACTTGAAATTCAGAGCCAGTCAACTGATCCAAAGTCCACTGAACTCAGGGGAATAAAATTCTGCTGAATAGAGCGGGTCAGGCCCTAACTCTCAGGTTACAGATTAACTCTGAAGTCCCAAATCTGAAAGCACTGACCACCTCTGCTGCCACCACACACACGAGATTCCTGTCAGGATCACCAGATGCTGGGCCCAAGCCTAAGACCACCTCTGTTATCCTTCACTATCCATAACCAGGATGTATTTTGCTTTCTGCAAAGCTTTTTTGGGGGATTTTTGGGCTCCCTCTTGTGGTAAACCAGAGGGCCCCGCAGCTCCCTTCATCCTAGAAGCAGCACCGCGGTTCCAGTGGGGTTAAGGCTGTGTTGAGCCAATTACACCACATTTCACTTCTTGGGGTTACACCTCACTGTATCAAAAGACCAAGGGGGCAAATCACAACTGGATTACACATCTGGAGTCTGTTCAGCTCCATCTCCTGCTCCAGAGTTTCACAATGGCCTCTTTCGTAGCCCAAAAGTTTCCCACTCTGACCACAGCGAGGCAACACTCCTCAGCCTTTCCTCTTGGGACCAGATGCCTCAGGAAGGAATGAAGCTTTTACTCAGGAAAGACAAGAATGACTGTTTCTACAGAGGCACTCAGAGATTTGTCATTAAGCAAGTCAGTTGCAGGAAAGCTGGGATGCCTCCCCCATCCATGTTCAGAGCAGGGTCTGGCAAGACCAGCCAGGGGCTGGGACTTTCCAACTCACTCTGATTGCTGTCCTGGCTTTGACAAGCAAAGTCAGCCCTCACAGACAAATTAGTGTCCCTTAATTCAAACCTGCACTTACATTAATGGCTAACTCAGGATGGGGCAGCACAAGAGACACTATCACATCCATGTGGCTTTTGCCTCTGCAGGACAAGAAACCTCTGTGGAGGCTGTTCCTGGTGTGGGGCTGAGACTGGGCACTCCCAGGAACTGCAGCAGACACTGAAGGAGCTTCTGGCTTCCAGATGTTGTCACTGGGCTGGAATGCCACTGCCTCCTCCATCCTCTTCCCCTCCAGTGAGAAGCCAGCCAGGGCAGGCAAAAGCAGCCAGAGCTGATTCCATGAGGGCCTGTGACTCACTGCTCACAACCACATGGAGCTGAGCGAGGTGGCACACGGATTTGCCTGTCTTGCCCTTCCCCAAAGGTCAGAATAGCACAACAGTTTTGTCAGGTGAGGTTTAGGGTGGATATGAGGAACAGATTCTTCCCCCAGAGGGTGGCTGGGCAATGGAACAAACTCCATAGGGAATTGGTCATGGTCCTAAGCTTGCCAGAGCTCAGGGACCCTTTGGATAATGCTCTCAGGCACATTGTGGGATTGCTGGGGCTGTCCTGTGCAGGGCCAGGAGCTGGACTTTGATGATACTAGTGGGTCCCTTCCCGCTCAGGATATTTTCTGATTCTGTGATTCTACTTCTAAAGCTGATGAAGCGAACACAGGTGTCCTGTTCAGCCATTTCTGTCACAGCCATCCTCCCCCAGCTCCAGTACACCTCAGGCACCCACTCTGAAGACCCAAACCCCTCAGAAACCATTGGGATCTTACCATCACCCTTCTCCTTCCTTCCCAGAAAACAGCCAGGTGCCTTGGACATAGAATATGGAAGCAGCCAGACTAAGGAAACCCACACAAGCCCACACAGAGCCATGGACAGTACCAACTTTGACCCTAAAAAGGTCAGCTGTCCATCACACTGCTATGTGAACGTGAGTTGTGCTGCTTCTGGAGGCAGCCTCAGTGTCCCTATCAACACTCTCATCCCAAAACACTTTTTCAGACCCAGCCAACTGCAGCAAGGGCAGTACAAACACATGGAATGCCGTGGTTTAACTCTTGCTTATCTGTGTGGTTGGATGAGGCCTGTACCTGTTGACAAGGCAACAAATCAACCATGGGCATAAAGGCATCCATCCCACACACACAGGGAAACAGCAGCGCAGCTCAGCAAGCTTCCTGCAGCTTTGGGAGAGCAAATTCCCAAGCAGAGGGGATGCACCTCTCTCCCAGCACTGGCAGAGGCACAGCAGGGCTGCTGCTGAGGCTGAGGTCCAGGTCCCCACCTGGGTGTTCTCACCTCAAAGGGGAAGTCCGTAGCCAGCAGCTCACACAGGCTGTCCGAGGAGCAAGGGAAGTTCTGCAGGCCCACAAATTTGTACTGAAAGAGTAAGAGAGGGTTAGAGGGGCAACTGTGTGGCCTAAAGGCAAACAAGTTGCTGAGTCCAGCACCGGTGCAGAGGCAGCTAAGAAGGAAGGATTCCCCCAGTGCAGGATCCAGCATGAAAGGGAAAGGGTGAGGAACAGCTCCCACATGCTCCTGATACCTTTTTTCCCAAGCACCCAAGACTGCACGAAGGACCTTTCAGGAGAGCTGACCCTGTGATGTTCTTTTAACCAAAAGAGAAAATTATGACCTCCAGGCAGGATGCAAAGTAGACAGACATCTGTTCCAGGCTGCTGGCTCAGCCAAGCCAATCTTTCAACCCAGGAAATGAAAGCTGAAACGACCCCCCTTCATTAGGTAGCTATCTTCTGGATATTCCTGTTGGGAGTCAGAACAGGATGTTCTCCGAACACAGACACCTTCACTGCAGTCAGCCCCATTTATCACTGAGATGCTTAGCTCACAGGAGCTGCTCTGCTTGGCTGTGCCTGAGCAGAGAAATCCCTCATGTCTGTACCCAAAAATCATGTTCCAAGCTGCTGTGGGTTCTAGGTCTGACTTCCATATGTAAGTCTTCGAAGGAAGACTTTTTATCCTGGTGGCAATCCGGCATTCATCCGAACAACTTCAATGACCAGTTTAAACAGAGGGAAGGCTTAAAGCTTTACAAACCCACAGGACTGCAAGAATAAGCCCCGCTGTAGTCAGGCTGCCAACCAACACTGCCCCTGCAGAAACCACACTGGTTTTCCATTCCATTTCAAAGGAAAGCTAAAAACAGCATGGAAGTTAGCTGATACCCTGCAGTGTGAGATCCCTCAGCACTTTGGATGGGGGAAATAAATCCCACTGCACTCATTTACAATATTCAGTGGTTCCATTTACATCCTGACCACGGCATCCCATTTCATCAGATGTACACTTTGAAGCCTGATCCATGAGGAGAAAGAAAAAAAGAAAGAAAGCTTCCGCTTGTGAAAGAAACTGCTGAAGCCTGCTGAACAGGAGAGCTTACCCCTCAGCCTCCTTCTCAGTACAAAAGGACTTACCGGATTAATCCTGCTTGTCTCTCCCAGCCCTTTCTCCTCTTGGATCTTTGAGGACAGCCAGAAGAATCTGAAGTCAGTCTGTGAAAGGACACAGAGAGTTAGTGACCATTCACTACACATCACCCATCAGCACCTGCTGAGTGTCTTCACTCCTCTGGGAGATTTACAAAATCGACTCCACCTACAGAACCAGCACCCCAAGCCCTGCTACTCCCCCACAAAACGTGTACATGGTTCCAGCAGCCCAAAAACTGTAAAGACACTGGTGCTTGGGAGAAATATCCACATTTTGCAGAGTGAGCTACATAAGAGTGCTGGAGCACAGCATCTCAGGGAACAACAGGGAGGGGAGGGATTCAGTACCTGGCAATCATAAACAGGGTGTCCTCTCCAGCACATCACATCGAGGATATAGTAGGTCCGCTGGGCCTCATTGTAGATACAGTCCAGGATGGTGTACACTGCACACACAAACACAGGGAGGTTCATACCTGCTCCAGACTCTGCCTAACCCAACTGGCAAATGCCAGGCCACAGCTCTCCAGCATTAATCCTGCCCTGATGTAAGGCTGCCAGGCGCAGAGGGACCCTCTTCTGTTAACAGAAACTGTGACAGCAAAAAGCCTTGAGCTTGAGGAGTCCCATGAGGCTACAAAGGGACCAGCCAGAGGCATAGCAGGCAAGGGCATGTTTCAGAAAATGGCAATAAACCTCTTTTTTACTGGGCCAAAAAACTGAACTCCAAGAGATAGTAAGGAAGATGACAGCACACACAGGTCTCTTTCAGAGGACAGAGAGGATATTGAGGTTTAAGAGTGTCAGTCAGTCAGGCTAATTAAAAGATGTGGCAGGACAAAGGGCAATGGTTTTAAACAGGAAGAAGGCAGGTTTAGATTAGATGTTAGGAAGAAATTCTTTCCTGTGAGGGCGGTGAGGCCAGAGAAGCTGTGGCTGCCCCATCCCTGGAAGTGTTCAAGACCAGGTCGGATGGACCTTAGAGCAACCTGGGATAGTGGAATGTGTCCCTGCCCATGGAAGGGGGGTGGAACAAGATGACCTTTAAGATCCCTTCCAAATCCAGACCATTCTGGGACTCCATGTGCTTATCTAGCATAAAGGTACTTGTCCACATCCAGTTATCTCCAGAGATACAGAAACAGGCCTGAGGTTGACTACCTATCAGCACGAAAAAGGGCATAGCTCTGGGGCTCAGGGGAGCTGGAGGAGCAGCACTGAGCCTGCCAGCACACACATTCCCAGGCAGAAGCAGGCAGCTCCCCTCCCTCTATCCCAAATGTCTCCTCACACCTGTACCTTTCTCGCTGGCTGAGTTGTGCCGGTTCCCCCCCGGCAGCAGAGATGGGAACCTGTTGACACAGAAGCCACTCTTGGTGTAAGCTGCTGTTGTGCCCTGTGAGGAAAGAGGAGAGAGAAAACCCAGTCAAGGCAGCTTTATGTTGGCTGGAAACATAAGCCAGGTCCTTTAGCAGCTGGTGAGACCCCCCACCTCTGCTACCACTTACCCTGGAGGCCACGATGAGTGCCCTTTTCCCCACAGGACACACCACCACAACCCACTCCTGCTCCAGATCCGAGGGTACATCCACCAGCCACTCTGACAGCATCAGCTGCAGAGAAACCGGGAAAAAGAATCAGTTAGTAACAACTCTCCTGAAGTTATGGACAACGAACAACTCATGAATAAAGCAAGGAGGTTTTGACTTGGCTTCAACAGCTACACTGGGCGTTTTAGAGGCAGCTGGCACTGCTTGTCACCCCCAAAAGGGCTCCTTCCCTCTCTCTCTCTAATCAACCTCAACCTGCCCAACACACTCCTCAAGTCTTTCTTTTGCTTCCCAGCTGCTGACTGAGTTTCAGACTACAGAATAGGGCTCACAATCCTCACTTGGCCACCTCACACCTTGGTCCCCACTCCAGCACTTTATTCTTAAAAACATGAAAGAGCTTAGATTCCAAAACATTAGGATTAAAGAGCCCACAGAAACTGACCTCCTCAAACATTGCCCAGGTGGCTGCGTGCCTTTTAGGACCAATACAGCACCCAGGCTGATAAAATCCAGCTGAGTTTTCCTTTCTTTCCTGGTGTCCCAAAGACGGGGAAAGACAGAAATCTTTAGCTGAGTGCTGCCTAATGGGGTACTAATGCTGCTAGCTGAGCTGAAATCTCCCAAAGTGGGGAATGCAGTGGTGCAGGATTAATGGCTGGACTCAATGACCTTCGAGATCTTTTCCAACCTAAATGACTAAAGCACACAAGTAGCCCATCTCCACTTGTTTTCTGTTTGAACTCAGCATGTTTTGGAGGCAAACTGAACCACAGTTTCTCTCTGAGCACCAAGTCAGGCAGGACACATTCTTCTCAGCCCCAAAGCGGCCATCACCGTGGCCTCAAACCACCCCACATCCCTCACCCTGGCCCTGCCTCACACCCACACCCCACCATGGGGACACAGGTGGCTCCTCACCTGATTGGCGTAGCGCTTGGGCAACTTCTTGCCAGCATCCACGTCCATCTCCTCTTCCTCCGCATCTTCCCCATCCTTCTCCTCGCCCTCGCTCTCCATCCCTGCCCAGTCGTCCTCCGCCAGCCTCCTGGCATGGTTCACGTAGTCCAGCCGCCTCCTGGGGGGGGGCGAGGAAACAACCCAGCGGGGAGGCAGGTCACCCACCGCACCCCACACCCAAACCGGGCCGCCTCCCCACACGCAGCCCTAGGGCGGCCTAACGCGGCCCGCCCGCCCCCCGCGCCCCCATCCCTGGCGGCGCCCGCTCTCCCGCTCCCGCGCTCACTCTCTCTGGATGCGGAGGAGGCGCTGCCGGCGCTCCACCTGCCCGGGGCCGCCGCGGGGCTTGTACGCGGCCAGGCGGGGGTGCGGCGCGGCCGGGCTGAAGGGCCCCGCCAGCCCCACGCCCGCCGCCAGCGCCGCGCTCAGCTCCTCCATGGCAACACCCGCGCGCCGGCCGCTTCCGCCCGGGCCGCGCCCGCAGCGCCCCCGCGCGGCGCGGAGGCCCCGGCGCCCCCCGCAGCCCGTTCACCCCGTGCCTCAGTTTCCCCCTCCGGCCGGGGGCTGGGAAGGGACGCCGCGGGCCGTGACCGGGCACGGCCGAGGGGAATATCCCGGCAGAGACGCAGGAGCAGCCAGTGCCACCGTGGGCGAGGATTCGCGCCCCCGGGACCGGCTGCCTGCAGAGGGCAGCGTGCGGCTGGACAAGCCGGGCCGGGCCGGGCTGCTCCTCGCTGCGAACCGGACGGCGGAGCGGGGACGCTGCCCTGCGTCACGGGAGGCTGGCGGCTGGCTCCGCCACCCCCTCCGGCAACGGGACCGGCACCGGCAACGCGACCAGCCCCGGTACCGCCCCCGGCAGCGGGACCAGCCTCGGCACCGGTTCCGCCATCCCCACTGGCAACGGGACCAGCCCCGGCACCATCTCCCTCACGGGCACCGGCATCAGCACCGGCACCCCCGCCAGCCCCACCGCCGTCCCCTCCACCTCCGTCCTGCGTGAGATTTACGGATTTCAGGGGAAAACCAAACCCCACCAGCCGCCGGGAAAGTCGGCCCGGAAAGGAAATCCCGGGATCACCGGGAGGTTGGGCAAGGTTTGGGGTCGTTCCCGGCGATTTCCCAGCACCCACCGACAGCTGGCAGGGGAAAAACTGGGGTGTTTTATCCACAGGACCCCCGAGAAAAGTCGCTTGGGATATATCTCCTCGCTGGCAGCCAGAGGTTTTCCTCACGGAAAGTGAAACCTCGGGATCGGCGTCCCAGCGAGATAAACCCTGCGTGGACATGGCAGAGCCCGGCTCTTGGGCCGGCCGGGGTTCTCATCCCGGAGGAGCCAGGGAAACGCCGCTCGCCTGACCAGGAATCTTGTTTTTATCCAGGAAATGTCGTTTTTAACTGGGGAATGTCGTTTTTAACTGGGGAATGTTGTTTTTAACAGGGGTGCCGGGATCGGGGGGGTCACTTGGACACACGGAACTTGGCGTCACCTCGTAAGGGATTTCTTCTTCACCGTTTTTTTTTTTTTTTAATTTCTCTGGGAAACCGGCCAAGCCATTTCCCACAGCGCGTGGTGGTGATCCCGGAGCCGAGCGAGCCTGTGGTATTGCCTGGGGGGGTTGTTTTGGCTGGGGGGATTGCGTTCCGCTGTCCCCCCCCCCCCCTCCTCTTCCCGACCCGCGACCGGCCATGGCGTTGAAAGCCAGAGCGCTTTACAACTTCCAGAGCGAAAACAAAGAGGAGATCAGCATCCAGGAGAACGAGGAGCTCGTCATCTTCAGTGAGAACTCCCTGGACGGGTGGTTACAGGGCCAAAACAGCCGCGGGGAGACCGGCCTCTTCCCTGCTTCCTATGTCGAGATCCTCCGCTCCCGGTCGGGCTCCAACTACACGGACTACTCCAGCAGCCCGGCCGGCTCCCCCGGGCACGACTCCTCCTTCTACTCAGCATCCCCCAATCCCGGCATCTCCTACCAGGGCAGTTTTGAGGACGACGATGATGATGATTGGGATGACTGGGACGATGCGTGCACGGTGGTGGAGGAGCCCCGGAGCGCCCCGGGTACCAACGGGCACCCCTCACCCAATCTGCAGTACCCGGAGGCCTATGGCCACCACCAGCATGCCGGTTACCGGCCCAAGCCGGCGCTGGAGAGACAGGATAGCATGAGCTCCTCCAAGAGGGGCAGCGTGGTAGGGAGGAACCTCAACCGCTTCTCCTGCTTCGTCCGCTCCGGTGTGGAAGCCTTCATCCTGGGCGACGTGCCCCTGATGTCCAAGATCTCTGAGACATACTGCATCGAGATGGGCTCCAGAGGTCCCCAGTGGAGGGCGAACCCCCACCCCTTCATCTGTTCCGTGGAGGACCCCACCAAGCAGACCAAGTTCAAGGGCATCAAGAGCTACATCTCCTACAAGCTGACCCCCAGCAACATCAACTCCCCCGTGTACCGGCGGTACAAGCACTTCGACTGGCTCTACAACCGCCTCCTGCACAAGTTCACAGTGATCTCGGTGCCCCACCTGCCCGAGAAGCAGGCCACTGGCCGCTTTGAGGAGGACTTCATTGAGAAGCGCAAGCGGCGACTGATCCTCTGGATGGACCACATGACCAGCCACCCCGTCCTCTCCCAGTACGAGGGCTTCCAGCACTTCCTCTGCTGCCGTGACGAGAAGCAGTGGAAGCTGGGCAAACGCCGGGCGGAAAAGGATGAGATGGTGGGTGCCAGCTTCCTCCTCACCATCCAGATTCCCACGGAGCACCAGGACCTGCAGGACGTGGAGGACCGCGTGGACGCCTTCAAGGCCTTCAGCAAGAAGATGGACGACAGCGTCCTGCAGCTGACCAACGTGGCCTTGGAGCTGGTGCGCAAGCACGTGGGGGGCTTCCGGAAGGAGTTCCAGAAGTTGGGCAATGCCTTCCAAGCCATCAGCCACTCCTTCCACATGGACCCTCCCTACAGCTTGGATGCCCTCAACAATGCCATCTCCCACACAGGCAAGACGTACGAGACTGTGGGGGAGATGTTTGCTGAGCAGCCCAAGAATGACCTGTTCCTCATGCTGGACACGCTTTCCTTGTACCAAGGGCTCCTCTCCAACTTTCCAGACATCATCCACCTCCAGAAAGGTAAGGAGGCCTTCTTCTCCCTGGGAATGGCCCCATGTGAGTGGGAACAGCATGGGGAGTGGGAACGGCGTGGGGAGTAGTATGGGGATGCAATGAGGAAATCCTTTGTTGGACCATAAAGGGAATGGGAAATGAGGATGGGAATGAGAATGGAAACCATTGTCTGTGGCTCCTAGGGAAGCAGTGTGGTCCCCGCTGGCACAGCCCTCCAGTCTCCCCGGCTGGGAGAGGCTGCTAGGGCTATTGGGTCCAGAGTCTGCCCCAGTGATGCTGTGGGCTCCATAACTGCTGCTGGTGGTTCCTTTGTGGGGATCAGCATGGGTGTCACTCCTTGCAGATCATTAGCAGGAGCCAGCACCACTGCTGGTGGCTCTGTGGTGACCTGCCCAGCACCTCTTGAGCATCCCACCCACTCCACTTGTCCCTCCTCATCCTCCCTCCCTGCCGAGGTGGCAGATGGGTGGCCAGCAGGGATGCTGGAGCTTGCTCTCTCGGGGCTGGGACATGGCTGGATATGGCCTTGAGTGGGCCAGAGGAGCAGAGTGGGCTGTGCAGGGCAGTGGGATGGGGACATGTCCCTGAGGGACGACACCCTGAACCTCCTGGGGACAACCAGGGTCACACTTCTCAGGAGTATGTCCCTGCACCTCCGGGTCCAGGAGGAGTGGGTTAGCACACCTGGGCTGTCAGAGGTCCTTGCATCCCATTTGTCCTAGTTCCCTGGAGTTGGTGGGGTCAGAGAGGGTGAGAATACACAGAGAAGTGTTTTCTGTGCTCTTCCTGGGGTGCGTGGCAGGCAGGGAGGACTCGGTGGCCCTTTGCACCCAGGCTGACGCAGCTGGGTGTGGGAGCAGGGCCGAAGTCCACACACTCCTCCCAGCCCAGCTGCCCATAGCAGGGAGGGGACACCCACACTAGCATCCTCAGATTCTGGGGGACAAGTTTTCCCCGGGGTGAAGCCAGGGCCGTCTGTGTCCAAGCATCCAGGGATGTCTGTGCCTCGCTGCATGTCTGGGAAGGCAAAGGGAGCAAGGAGAGTACAATCCTGCCCCAGCAGCTTCTTTGCCTTTCCTCCCAGTGTTGTTTACCCATGGAGAGGGGCTGGATCCCGTCCGGAAGCGAGGCTGCGTGGGCAGAGCGGAAGGCAGGATTTGGCCTCCAACCTTTGCTTCTTCCTCCTCCTCATCCTCTCTGCTGGGAGCAGGGCTGGTGCAGCGGGAGCACCGTAACCCCGGGTCTGGTGCTCCCAGCAAGGGGCAGGGAGAAGGGAAAAAAGCCCAGTGCAGGCCAGATCTTGTTTTTAGTTTTTTAGCCTCTGTGCTAATGAGGGGGAGGAATGCAGGGCTGGAGCCAGGCAGGATTCTTTCGAAACTGAGCTGTAAAAAAACATGGAGAGGGAAAAACTGGTGTCAGAGCATCAGCTGCCTCTGGGAGAGGGAGATGGTTTCCCAGCTGAGCTCCAGACAGCACCACATGCCCTTCCCCCATCCTGGTTCACTGCCTCCTGGTCTGGAGTCTCCCAGGGCTGCTCCTGACCCCCATTTATGGGATATCATGGAATATTTGGAGAGCAGGCTTGGCTGGGGTGCTTGGCTGTGCTAATGCTGCCCTGCATTTTTAGCTTAGCACCCAAAGCCTTGAGTTGCAGCCCTCCAGGAGCCCAGACCCCAAAACCAGCTAAACATGAGGCTGTGTGCCCAGAGATGGGATGGAAAAGGAGCTGGGGAGGCCAGAGTCCAGAGGCAAAAGGCTCCTGGTCTTTCCCTGCCTGGAGGAGAGGGATGGGTTCGATGGGCATAGGGAGATGCAGGTAGATCCCTCCTTTACTCATGTGGGGCAGCTCCGCGCCTCTGCTTTGAGTCCAGGCTGGTGCCCCAGCATGGAGGGCGGTGGGATCAACCAGGAAGGCCAGGGAAGGGGGCTGGAGGGTCACACAGATCCGCCAGCCTCTCATCCTGCTCCCTGCTTTGCCAGGCGCCTTCGCGAAGGTGAAGGAGAGCCAGCGGATGAGCGACGAGGGCAGGATGGACCAGGAGGAGGCCGACGGGATCCGCAAGCGCTGCCGCGTGGTGGGCTTCGCCCTGCAGGCCGAGATGAACCACTTCCACGAGCGCCGTGTGGCTGACTTCAAGAGGATGATGCAGTCCTACCTAAGACAGCAGATCGTCTTCTACCAGCGCGTCAGCCAGCAGCTGGAGAAGACACTGCGCATGTATGACAACCTCTAACGCCTCCACTTGCTCTGCCCGCAGCCTCGCACGCCTCCTCTGTCTGTGACAGACTGAGAACTAACAGGAACTCATCACGCTAGAGACCAAATGACTTTGGGCTTTCCTCCCCCTTCCCGGGCCTGTGGGGAAGGGCTCGCCCGCGGGTTGGCCGTGCCACCTCTTTCCCTGGGGATCTCCCACCCTGCCATGGGTCTGGTGGGGGCACGGGAGGCTCACAAGAGAGACAGATGTGGAGGTAACAGTGCTGCCCAGTGATTTTTAGCTTTCTGAAAACCCACTCTCCTGGAGCAGAGGCAGGTGCATCCCAGCCTGCTGGGAGAAGAAGTCCAAGCGGTCAACATTTTGCACACTAAAAGCTTTTCTGATGGAAAAAAGAGAAGGAAACAGATCTTTATTTGGAAGAGATTTTTTTGTTTGTTTGTCATGAGATGTTTTCAATATTTTCCATTTTTCTGCAGCATTTTTACTGATCAGTTTTTAACTAGATGCCCAGAGGCGAAGGGAAATCTCTTTCTTGAGCATGGCTGCTGACTGGGAAAAGGGAGAAAAAAAAAAAAAAAGGGAAAAAAAAAAAAAGCCCCACAGCCTTTTCAATAAAATTGTTGGTAGAAAAAACACCAACCCGCTTCCCGGAGATGTCTGTGGAAAATGGAGCTGCTTCAGGATCCTGGGGAAAGCTCTGCATCTGAGCATCCCCTGCCTTCCAGTCAGCTTCAAACATCCCTGTGCTATGGAGGGAATGATCCTGGGAGGGGATCCTACAGTTACCACCCTCCTGCTCTTCAAGCAACCCACCAAGGGGCAAATCCTGCCCCGCTTTGCACCGCTGGGGCCTGGGGCAGCGTGTGGCTGCCTGGGAGGCAGCGGGGCTGGCACGGGGGCCTTGTTTTTGAAGGGAAATGGCTGGGATAAATCACAGCGAGGAAAGTTAGGGCCGCCTTGGCCTGGCTCCAGGGATAAAATTAGCCCCGGCATGCAGGCCAGCAGGGTATTGTTAAACTAACAGCGACACTGGGAATGCGGCAGGCTGTGCTCCATCCTCCCGGAGCCCTCCCCAGCCTGCACGCTGAAGTACAGCCGGCCGTGGTGCACATCCTCCCTCCTGCGTCCGGCAGCCAGGGCAGTCCCCTTCCCACGGCCCCATCCCACATCCTACCCCAACCTCATCCCACCCTGTCCACATCCTACGTTGGTTCTATCCTGCCCCATTCTCATCACACCCTGGCACCCTCTCACCCCAAGCCCATCTCATCCCAACCCCATCCTTCCACAGCTCCTACCCTGGCCCCATTCTGCTCTGGTCCCATCCTACCCAGGCTGCATCCTTCCATGGCATTATCCCATACCATTCCTATCCCATCCCAGCCCCATCCCACTCTGGCCCTGTCCTATCCCAACTCCATCCTACTGCAGCTCCATCCTACCCTGGCCAGATACTACCTTGGCCCCATCCCACACTGGTCCCATCCTACTCCAGCCCCATCCCAACCCAGCCTCATCTCACCCTGGCCACATCTTTCCTTGGCCCCATCCCACCCCAGCAGCCATGGGAATGGTGTCTGACCCCTGTGCTAATCCCACTGGAGAGACTGGTCTCTGGCTCTGCTGGTCATGCTCTGGATGACTGTGGTGGCCTTGGCCCCATGTTGAGGCCAGATGCTGTGGGATGGTGTGTCCCTTCCCCCAGCCCCACTCCCTCGGGAAGCACAATGGGCACTGGGACTGAGCCTGCCACTGCCATCCCCGGGCAGGCAGCCAGTCTCTGGCACTGCAAGCAGCCTCCGGAGCTGTGTCAGCATCCCAGCTTCCCTGGACTCGCCTGGGCAAGAGGATTCCTCTGCCTGGGATCCCCCATGGCAGCACAGTCCCTGAGATGTCCTGAAGACAGATGTGCAGCTGGAGTGAGGAGATGTCCCAGTGCCCAGGAGTTCATCCTCTGCTCTGGTGTCCTGGCATGGGGATGGGGATGGGATAAGGTCCCTGCAGGCTGCATGCACCCCCTTGGAAGGCTTGTGCCTCAGTTTCCCCAAGGGTGCATCAGTGCTCTCTGTGGTACTTCGGCACCCACAAAGGTCTCCCTGCCCCACCAGCCATCCCTCTCTGTACCCTCATGTCTGGACCATGTTCCCAGGGCACAGCAAACCCATTGGCTGGGAGAATCTGTATCCCATTAACATTCCTACCTTTTCCCTCTGCCACCTGCAGGCAGCAGGCAGCTGGGCCCTCTCTGCCCATAGACAAGGATTTCAGGGCCTGACCCTGCCTTGGCCAGACGGGGGACTTGACTATCCTCCTGCTTCCCTCCACATCTCCAGCAGCATCCTGCAAATGTGCCAAGGTTTGGAGGATGAAACTGGCTCCGAGCATCCCGGGCTGTCCCAGTGCTCCTGCTGCTGGACAGTGGAGGGGGGCCTGGGGGTGCACACAGTGCTCCCCACGTGCACCCGTGGTGTCAGTCAGTGCCTTTATTATCTGTGACACAGGCTGTTCCCTGCTCCCACAAGAGATAAAAAACCAGAAAAAAGCACAGGGCTGAGAGGAAACGGCAGGAACACAGAGCAGATCCGCTTCCTCCTCCCACTTCCCAAGGCTGCTCCTGCGTGGGAAAGCCAAGGCCAAGGCCCTGTGCGAGTCTCACCAGCATGACAGCAGGTTTTGGAAGTGGTGGCGGTGGCTGGGGCATCCACCCTGGAGAGCCCTGCAGCCAGCACCAGAAAGCCCATTGTTGCTTCCATTCCTGCGGGTGGCTTCTGGGAGCTCCTCTTGCTTCTCTTCAGGCCCCTCTCCACCTTGGATTGAGCTCTGGGAGACCACGGTTTGTATATGGGCCAGGCCAGCAGACTGTAGGGACAACCTGCATCCAAGCCCTGTACATGCATCCTGAGACCAACAAGATGCTCCGGGGTGGGAGGACCCATTTTGGGTGCAGGATCAGCTGGGGTTCCACAGGGAGGGATGGGGATGCTGGGACAAGCAGAGCTGCTGATCAGAGGCTTGTGAACCACATGGACACACTCTCCAGTGTTCGATAATTCAGGATCAGCCACCAAAGGACCGCAGTGACCCAACCCAGCTCCTCCCATGGCGAAGGGGAGTGCAGCTCTTGGTGGGGCAGCCGGGCAGGATCGGGCTTGCCATGCATGCCATGCTGCTGGCACATGTTGGCAAGCATCTTGGAGAGGCACGGCTGCCAACGGGGAGCAGGGAGCAGTCCCGGGGGAGTAGGGAGAAGTCCTGCCTGCCTGTTGGGGCTGGCAGCAGTTCTGGGGATGGGGCTGAGTGGGATTTCACTGCCATCCCCACTGTGTCAGGAGGTGGATGAGTGTGTGCCTGTGTAGAGGAGCAATTCCAGGTGGATGCAGGCATGGGGTGGCAATGGGTCAGGCAGAGGGAGACAGCTCAGACTGCCAGCTCCAATCCTTTAATTGCTGTGCTTCTCAAATATTTCCGAAGCATGACCCTGAGTCGGCTCCTCCAGGCAAGGATACGAGCACCAGCTGGTTCTCTTGGCTGCGGCTGTAAATGCTGCCTCCTGCTCCCAGCCCAGGGCAATTGCGGGAGATCAGTAGTGCCTGTGCTAGGGAGTGAGCTGGAAACCACCTTTAGTTGGGGTGTGCCAGCCCTCCTTGTTCCCCTGCTGCTGGTTTCCCCTCCCAGCCGTAGCCAATGTGATGCTCAGGTCAGACCCTGTCCCAACTCTTTGTTCCAGCCTGGAGTCCCTCTCTGGTTGCTGGGAAGGCATTGAGCCTGGGAAGTAGGTCCTGTGCTACGGGGGAGCTGTGTTTCTGGGTGTGTTATTTGTGCAGGAGGGGTGGAGAGCCCAGGCTCTGGGATGTGGTTATCCCTCCGTCATTGTCTATCTGCCTTGGAGTTGCTGGGTGTGGAAACAGAGGTCAGGATTAATTTGTCTAAAATTTAAATTGCAGCTAGGCTGGGGAGCTGTGGTGGGCAGCAGCTGCAATGGGGGATGCTTTCTGGTGTCCAGGTCCTCACCACTCCATACTTTCCCTAGGACCTGTGAAGCTCCTCTGGCTCTGCAGCCCAAATCCATGTGCTTTATCTCTCATGGGCAAGATGGTGGGAGAGATGCCAGATTCCTGGGGACAACACTGTCCCTGTGTGGGTTTGTTTGAGGTGCTCCCAGGGTGACGTGCCAGCTCTTCCCCCAGGCTCCATCCTGTCCTGCCAGGCTTGCTGCCAGCTGAGCCTGTTCTGCAGGCTGTGGGCATGACTGGCCTGAATCAGGCAGGCACGTAGCAGGGAGAGTTCCCAGCATCCTGGGGTACTGACTTTGGCTCGGAGCTGAGTGGAGGTGCTGACTTTGTCACTCTACACAGCTGCCAGCTTGAGGTCTGGGCCTGAGTTTCCCATGTAGGGCAACTCCTAGGAGGACCTGACCCCCCCTTCACCTGCCCTGGGAGGAATAGGTGTCCTGCTCTCCCAGGAGACTGCTCCTCATTCCTTGCCATCAGGGAGTGTGACCCATGCCCCCTGAAGGGCCCCCGGGATGCCCCTCTGGGCTCCCAGTGAAGTCTAGAGCATTTCCTGAGGTTGGTGAGAGCTGCCAGGGAGGTTTTGGGATTGGGACAGGGAGGCAGGAGCCCTGGACCATCTTGCCCCAAAACAGCGTGGGGCTGCCTGCCTGAGCTCAAGGGGGTTCATGTTCTTGCTGTGCTTCTGTCCCCAGGAGAAGTGTGGATAATGTTGTCCCAAAGTCCTGCAGCTGAGGCTGGGGATATGATGCTTACACGGGTCCCAGTCTCCTGTGTTGGCTTGAAGCCTGGTTGGGAATAAAGTCCCTCATTTGTTGAACCCTGCATTTGTGTGGCTACAGCTTGCTGGGACAGTTTCCAAGCAAAAGGATCCTTACCTGCCCTGGGCGGATTCTTTGTTTGCATTTGAATAGGTGCCTGGAAACTGGTTCAGTCACCAGAGCTGTGACAGCCTCCCCTTCTGCTCTGTGTTCATCCCTACCTGTGAGCCCTAGTGCCTCCAGCTCTTGCTGAAACCTGACCTGGGACTACAGTGCTGGTGTTATTAACCCAGGAGAGGTGTTGGATCCAGCCTGCCACAGGTGAGATGGCTGTGGGCTTATGGTTCCCTTCCCACTTCCAAAGTGCTCTCTGAGGACTCTGGGGACAGACTGGGCAAACTGGGGTTGTTCAGCCTGGAGAAGAGAAGGCTCTGGGGAGACCTTCAGAGCCCCTTCCAGTGCCTAAAGGGCCTCCAGGAGAGCTGGAGAGGGACTTTGGACAAGGGCCTGGAGTGACAGGCCAAGGGGCAATGGCTTCATACTGAGAGAGGGCAGGGTTAGATGGGATATTGGGAAGAAATTCTTCCCTGTGAGAGTGGGGAGGCCCTGGCACAGGTTGCCCAGAGAAGCTGTGGCTGCCCCATCCCTGGAAGTGTTCAAGGCCAGGTCAGATGGGGCTTAGAGCAACCTGGGATAGTGGAAGATGTCCCTGCCCGTGGCAGGGGGGTGGAACAAGATGACATTTAAGGTCCCTTCCAACCCAAACCATGCCATGATCTTCCCTAAACCTCTGCGAATTTTATAGCCAGCTTGGCAGGGGAGGATGCTGGGGAAGCCAAAGGGCCTGGCCAGGAAACTTTTGAGCTTGTTTGAGCTGTGGTTTGCCTATTTCATGTCCAGACAGGAGCCCACCTGGACCCTCGGCCCTTCTCCAGGTGGGTGGATGGCAGTGGGCAGCACTGAAGCTGTGTCTGATCCAGTAAACCCTGCATAACCCAAGCAGAGCCACCAGCTTTGAGGATTTAAACCTGCAAGCAGAGCTTGGCCCTGGAGAGCCACCATCCACGCTACTGTTTTCCAGGTTGCTGCCTGTCCTCCCCTGACCTCAGGATGTGGATGTTTCCCAGCAGTGGGAATACAACCACAAGCTTTAAAAATAACCTGCTTAGCTTTCAGCGTTTCTTACAAAATAGGCCATGTTCCTTCTATTTAATCCTTGGGTGCAAGGCAAGAACAATTTGGAAGGAAAACACAGTGGATGCTACCAAGGCAGCCCTCAGTGGATGGAGGGCTTCTCTGCAACCCCCACCCCTCACCGTGGGACGTACAGATAATAAAGTGTGTGCTTGAATGTGATGTTAGTGGAGATAATAAATGTGTGTGTTTGAATGTGATGGGGAAGGCGCAGAGCTGTGAACTGGAAAGGGAGTCCATGGCAGAGGTTGTCCCAACCTTTTGGGAGCAGCACTGCTCTGGCAATCTCTCAGCTGTGACGTAGGCAGCACAGTCATGGTGACCCGATTTTACAGAGTGGAGAGGGTGTGATTTGCCTCTGAACAGAAGGAAACACCATTTCCCCCCCCTTTGGATGGGGCAGGAGGAGGGTTTTGGAGGTGGGGAGGAGACATCCATCAGCCATCCTCTTGGGTCAAGCAGGTCAGAGGTGCTGGGGCTGCCTCCACTGTGCCCTGTCCTGCGATGGGGACACAGGGTGCCTGCCTGCACCCTGATGGCTGTGGGTGCCCAGGGAATGTGCCAGCACCTGCCAGCTGAGGCAGGGCAGTTGTGATTTACTGCTCAGCAAAGGTTTGGCACCCTAAACCCAGCCAGGAAAACTGCTGGCGTGGTCCAGGCAGAGATCCCAGCTCTGCCGCAGCCTTGGAGTGGGACCACATGGGGTGATTTTTTGGGGAGGGTTCATGTAGTGGATTTTATCCTGGGTGGGGGGTGCAAGTGGTCCCCTGTGGTCCCTGAGGGCTCATGTCAGCTCCCCGTGGGTGGTATGAGAGCAGGATGTGCCCTGTGATGAGCTTTCCAGCTGGAGCACTGCAGGGTATTATTGTTGAGTCCCATCCTGAGCTCACTGCTCGGTTTCTCCTCTGCCCTTCCTCAGACAGTTTCTATTTAAGTTTTTAGGACTCCAGGCTTGGGAAAATTTGAGCAAGAGCCCAGAATATGGTCCATTACCTCCAAATGTTGCTCAGCAGCTTAAAACAGGCCTGGCAAGGGAAGCGGCTTAGGGAAACAGTGATGCACCTCGGAAAAGGCACTTTATTCTGTTTACTTTTGCCGTACTGGAGTATACAGTGGAAAACGGCGCTGGCTATGGCTCTCTGCTCTCCTCTCTGGTTTCATGCTGCCCAGGTAAACTCCAGCCCCCCCTCCCCAATAAGGGCATCCTACCTGTTGTGCAACCTCCCCAGGGCTCTGTGCAATCAACTTGACGAAGCACACTGCAAGTAGAGAAAGAGCGAGGCGGGTATTTTTCCAAGTGGGTGGGGATTCCTAAATTCTCCTGGCATTGGCCACGGAGTTTTTTCCGAGCCTCTGCTCCAGTGTCTCAGCCCACCTAGCCCTGGGGGATTTGGGCAGCTTCATCCCCAGCCTGACTCAGTGCAAGCCGCTCCTCATCCTCCGTCTCATATCAAGAGCTGTGGCAAGCATCCCTGGGGTGGATGGTGCTGCCCACGGAGGAGCCACCACTGGACCTGCCTGAGTGGCTCTGAAGGGACCAGTGCCATCAGATCCCCCCAGCACTGTGGCCACCATCAAGTAGCCCAAGTGAGCACCCTAAGTCAGCATTCCCCAGGGATGCTCATGTATTTTGCCTGTCCCCACTTGCTTATGCAGTACCCCCCTCCCCTGCCCAAAGCCACCTGGAGATGTGGGGCTCCTAGGTGGGCCAGAGCAGCAGCCCCTGCATCCTCAGGGCCTTCCTGCATCTATGGGATGCCAGCTCCCAGGGAGGAGGAGGAGAGCCAGGAGGAGGTGGCTGGTGGTGCTGTGGGAGGTTCTTGACTCCCAGGTGATCTCTTGCCCCTGCACCTGAGCTCTTCACACCCAGTACTGGTTGTTTTTCAGTGGGGGGTTGGAAGTCCGGCAGTACTGGAGGAGTTCAGGGTCTGGTGGTGCCCCAGGACCTGTGCCCTGGGGTGGGGGACCCGTGCCCTTGCCCTCCAGGGCGCTGACAGTCGTTAGGGGGATGCCTTGGTTGGGGTCTGTCCTCCGGAAGGTCTCATGGTCAGGCACAGCCCCGTTCTTGGCCTTGGAGGCAGGGGTGCCCTGGACGTGGTGCTTCCCTGTCTTGTTGCGCTTGTGCAGGTAGAAGAGCAGGGGCAGGATGAGGGCCAGCAGGAGTAAGATGAGGCAAATGGGGATGATGATGCTGAACATGTTGGCCTCGATGAAGCTGAGGAAGGTGCCCCCCTCCACAGGGCTGGGGGTAGTGGTGGCACTGGGGGCTAGCCAGGCAGTGGGGGGCATGCCCAGCTCACTGGCATTGGGGCTGCTCTGTGCTGTGCCCTGGGGCACTGGGGGTGAAGGTGCCAGGGGGGCTGTGAGCAGGGTGATGCTATAGGATTTCGAGGCGTTGTAGGGCTCGATGCTGTACTCCAGGGATGCTAGCGCCGGTGGCACGCCAGCAGCCACCAACTCAAAGACGAAGCTGTCACTCTGCAGGGGTTGGTGGGTGTCCCCAGCAGCCAGCACCTCCAGTCCCACCAGCCCTTGTTCCAGCTCACTCTGGCTAAAGGTCTCGATCGGGGTGGTGGGTTGTCCTGGGTCCCTGGATACCCTCACGAGACGGCTGGCATGGGGCGCCCTGCGGACCCTGAAGACTGGGATGCTCTTGGTGCGGTTGGCCAGCTCACTGGCATCAAGGATGCTGGTGTCTAGGAGGGCTGTGGTGCCCTGGGGCCACAGGCTGCCTGGTTGAGTCTTCACTGCAGCACGGACAGTCACATTCACCACCCCGGTCCAGTTTCCTGCCCGTGACGTGGCAAGGAACTGGAAGTCGTCCTTGGGAGAAGTGAGGTCACTGAAGGTGAACATCACCTCCCTGCGGTCCAGCTGCTTCTGTGAGAAGCCCCGTGATGGCTTTTGGTTGACCAGCACTTGGCCAAACCTGGGGCCCCTGGTGATCCTGTACATGACATTACCTGCCCCTCGCGGTGTGGTGCCCAGGAGGTGACGGTGGGACACAGGGGCTCTGTTCAGGTCTTGGGGCACTTCCAGCAGTGTCAGGCTCGCAGTGGTGCTCAATGCAGGCAGCACCTCGATCTCCAGCAAGGTCAGGGTGGGCGGGTGGTGGCCATTGGAAAGGCTCAGGGCTAAGGACCCTGGGGCACGGCTCCCAGTGGCAACAAACACAACGTGGCCAGCGTTGACATCCGCTTGGGTGAAGCGGTTGATGGGCTCCCGAGGGTTGTGTGCGCTGGCCAGGTGGCCGGCGAGAGGACTCCGGAGGATGCTGTACACCATCTCCTGTGGGGACACCGATGGGTCTGCCACATCCAGGTACTCCCGGGACAAGGTGACCACAGAGCCTGGTGGGACCTGCAGCACTTCTTTCTGCTTCACCACCTGCGGTGACTTGGTGCTGCTGGTCACTGTTATATTGAACACTTCAGAGATGACCACCCCTTCCTGTGGAGGACGGACAGACTGCTGTTCCCGGGGGCGGAGCCAAGCCTTAAAACTGAAATGGTCTTTGGAGATGCTGTCCCCACCATGGGCATATGCCAAATGCCCTGCTGCCAGGTCTGACTGCAGGAAGAACGGCTGTGACCGTTCCAGAGGCACGCCGGCCACCAAGAGCTGTCCATGAGCCGGTAGCTCCGTCACCAGGAAGACAACATCATATCCAGCTCTCTCAGAGACCAGAACTTGGCTCAGGAGGTTGGAGGCATCCAACACTGAGGTGTCAATGTCAGCCCTTTGAGCCCTTGTGAGCTGGAGACCTGGGGGGAAAAGGGAAAACCAGGGACGAGAATCAATTTGGGGAAGTTGGCGAGAGTTTGGGGTGATGGAGGAGGGAATTGGATGCAGTTTTAGATGTTTGACACAATATCAACCATGGAAAACAACACAGTGGTGTCTCCTTCAGCCTAACAAGCCCTCCTGAAGAGGAGGTTTGTCCCACGCTTCTCCATCCCACCTTTACCTGCGTTTTTCCATAGCTGAGTCAAGCGCTGGGGACACTTTTCCTCGAAGGAGATCAGGACGAGGAGGATGAAGGAATCTGAGATAGTCATGGGAGTGACAATGCGGAAGCGGATGGCATCTTGGGCCAGCCAGAAGGGCTTATCTGGCATCTCATGCTGGTAGAAAATCAACTTGCTGTCCACCTAAAAATTAAAAAAACCCTCAATGAGCTCCTATATTGACTTTGGATGGAGCAACCAAGCTCTAATTAGGTAAGAAAGGGGGATTATCACTAGCCATGGCGTGGTAGCCACTATGGAGGGCTCCTGGTGTATCTCTACCAGGATAAGTTGTGGATAACCCATCCCTGAAAGTGTTTAAGGCCAAGTTAGATAGGGCTTGGAGCAACCTGGTTTAGTGGAAGGTGTCCCTGTTCATGGCAGGAGGGTTGGAATGAGATGACCTTTAAGGTCCCTTCCAACCCAAACCATTTTGTGATTCTGTGATGTTTCTGCCTGGCAATTGGGAAAACTGAGGCTCAGATGAAGGGTTAAGCTTGCTCAGCATCCTCCAAGGGTGAGCACAGCACAGAAGAACTTCCAGGGTGGGCAAACCTACGTGTTTCTGAGTGATGGAATAAAATAAGACCTTTGCTGTGCTCTGCAAAAGTTTGGCCCCATGGGAGAAAGGTTTTCTCGGAGCAGGGGTGCTTGGCTCTTCCCTTCAGCAGCAGCCAGCCAGGCTGGCTGGCTCTGCAGCAGGGAGATGGCTCAGGAAAGGGGATTATAACTCCATCAGCCTCCCCCAGTGCTAAATCCAAGGCTGGGGCGGCAGCTTTTAATCCGTCTTAGCAGCTGTTGGCAGAGCTGGGAAAGTCACAGCACGGCTGGAGCCTCGCGTTGCCTCCTGCCTGGGATCAGGTGCCCCCGCCTGTCGTGGCAGTGGGGTCAGACTGGGACCCCCATGCTGGTGGGGGGTGTTGATGAAGGGCTGTGCTTGGGGTTCTGGGGGGCTGGAGGAGGTGAAATCTCACCTGGGCTTGGGTGAAGTTCCTGATTTCCTCCCCCTGGGAGGTGCTCAGCCTGCCGAGGCGTGGGGCTTGCTCAATGCTGTAGTACAGAGTGGTGGAGCTGGCGGGGCTGTTGCTCACTGCCTGCAGGTTCTGGCTGGTGATGGGCTGCCGGGCACCTGGAAAAGACATGCAGTATGGATTTCAACCAGTCACCTTGGACCCATCTGCAGCGTCTGCCATGGGCATCTCGGCAGTGCCTGGGCAAGGGTGGGTGGTTCAAGGACCCCATTTGCTGTTCTGCTGAGAGAATAGGGAACGTGCTGGTACCCACCTGGGCAGATGGTGAGGCTCTGCTTCTTGGCCAGGCTGATGGTGGGCTCTCTCTGGGCCCTGATGAGGAAGAAGTGCCCAGGAGACAGGTTCTCACCATCCCACAGGTCAAAGGCGAAGCCTCCATCCAGGGGTCCTATGGAAAGCATAGACCAGGGCATTTGTAAGGGGCAGAGGAGATGCAGCCCCCCATTAACCTGGCAGGGGTTGGATCAGGGTGCTGTGCCATGGGGTTGGCATCCACCTTGATGGCACAGTGTCCCCATCACCCTGGGGTGGTGCAGGGGGACTGAGGCACCTCAGTCCTGCCCTACCTTGGTGCACGAAGAGGATAAGGCCGTTGTCTATCTGGGCCTGGGTGAACATCTTGACCTCAGCACTGGGTGCTGACCTCAGCACAACTTTCCCATTGGCTGGGGGCTGGATGGAATAGGTCAGCTCCTCTGCTGGGGAATCCTCGTCCTCGGCGCTCAGGATGTGGGGGCTGATAGCAGCCGTGGCACCTTCCTGCAGCTGGGGGATAGGGAGAGGCTGTAATCCCCCTGGGATACCCCTGGCAACTCTTCCCCATCCCAGCTCAGACAGGTTTGCTGTGTGCTGGAGCACATCCCAGCCCAACAAGGGTGCCTTGTCCGTGTGTCGGGTGATGCCTAGATCATCTGGCCTCTTCCCAGCTCTGCATCACTGCTGCCGTGTTTGCCAGCACGTGCCACACAGCTGGGTCTGTGCCCCTGCACCGCGTGTGCCAGAGGGCTCACTCCTCCGTGCCTTAGTTTCCTCACTTCCCGAAAGTTGAAGAGGGCGGGGTGCCCTGGGGCAGGGGCTGTGCCTTTGAGACACTGCTTTGCAGGGGAAGGGATTTTGTGGGGGTCCACAGGCTGACGCTGGGTGTGTGTTAACCACAGCCCCGTCTCTCCCTGGCTGGTGTTTCTCCTCACTCCTGCTTCCGTGCCCCCTCGCAAGGCTACAGTGAGGCTGCCCGCCTCTCCAGCAAACCCTCCAGGAATGACAAGTATGTGGCTGAGTTCAGAGCGACTGCGGAAGTTCCCAGGACCGCTTCCCCCCATCCAGCGCCGCCCACCCATCCCTGGGGACACTGCCACCCTAAAGCTCTGGCATCTCTCATCTCCAGCTGGAGGCAACAATTTTCCCCACTCCTAACCCTGTGCCATACCTCGATCTTGGCAGACCACGGGGATGAACCTTGTGCTGCCAGACAGGTTCTGCCCACACACCCCAGAGCTGCCCTTTGCCCTCAGGATGCCCTAAAATCATGGTGTGCATGGATGGAGTGAGCCTTCCCGTGGCTCAGCTGGGGTAGAGGGGCAGGATGCACTGCATCCCGTGGTATCGTGAGCCTGGCCTGCATCTTGGGAATCCACAAGACAACACCTAGGCAGGCGCTGGAGGAGCTGGATGAGCTCTTTTCTGCTGTTTTCAGCTGGCCTAACCCAAAACATTGCTTGAGTGGGTGTGGGTGCCGACAGGGAAATTAAATCCATCGGCAGTCCCTGTGGGATGATGAGAGGCAGGCTGAAAAACACAGCTTTGGAGAGATGGGGTGGGGGAAGTGCTGCTGGACACACAGCCAGGGCATGAGCTTTGCTGTGTGTGCACCGAGTTTTTTGGGCTGCTCCCTCTCCCCAGCAAGAATAGCAGTTGGAATTGTAATTGTACTCGGGGCTTGGAGCCAAGGAAAATGCTCTGTGGGCAAAACAGAGGGGACTGGCAGCCCCAGGGCATCGCTGTCCACTGGGAATGGATAGTTATAGTGGCTGGAGCAGCTTTGCTCCCAGCTCAGAGCCCACGCCGTGGGAGCTGACCCACTTCTCCATGCTCCTCGTCCTCCCTGAATTATTAAAGCCTTCCGCCTGGGTACTGCACTCGCCTGCTCAGGTTATTGTGTTTGCTCAGCCTCTGTGTCACCTCCTCTCTCTGGGAGAGTGTGCTGGGAGGTGACGGAGCAGTGCCAGAAGCATGGCCGTGTGCTCTGGTGTGGCAGTGGGAGCCTCTCTCTTGGTGGCATCCAGCCATCCTTCCTCCAGATCCAACCCAAAAATGGCTGCTCCTTCCCAAGGGGCTCTACTTTTGGGTCTAGACCTATCCCATTTCCCCCCCAGCCCTGCAAGGACTGGCATCCCTGGAAGCCTTTGTGCAACCCGTTCTGACCTTTAAATGCTGAAGTCATCCCTCACCAGAGCACAAACACACAGGGCTGGGCCTCTCCCATCACTCCTCCTCCAGGCAGGAAGCCTTTCCCAACTCCAGAGCCCCTACGGGCAGCTGTGGTGACTCTTCTCAGGGTGTGTTGTGTGGTGGTGTGGGGGGGATCCCAATGGAAAGGCAGACAGATTGCTGCCTCAGAGTTTATTTTGGAGATTTTTCTGTCTTTTCGCTCTTTTTTTAGCATGGTGACTGGGAGAAGGGAAGGTTGTGCTCCCATTGTGCCTCTGGAATGGGGAAAAGGGGCTGCTGTGGGCCCAAGAGCCGAGAGGTTAACTTTTCCCTGGACTTTGGCCCAGGTGGGGCAGATCTAGAGGCACCAACTAATGCTTTATAAAAGGGATTTGCTGGGAAGCTTCCAGGGGCTGGAGGGGGAGAACTGGAACAGACACAGAGCTGGGGATAGGGGGACTCCCCTAAACCCCCCGAAGTGGCTGTTTCTTGGGCTAGGCAGGGCAGCCCCTTCCCTTCGGGCATCTCCTCCAGAGCCCAGGCTCACAGAACCCTTCCCAAAGCCACTGTATCATGGTCCTCATGGAAGGGGCTGCTTTCCTGCTGCCAGCCTAGAAATGGATGCCTGCCATCCTGAGATGGTGAGGGTAGCTGAGAGGTGGATGATTGTGCTTGCATGTTTTCCAATAAATTCTTTGCTGGAATTTTGCATTAGTGACCCCGAATGGGACAGGGAGGTGTTGGAAGCAGAAGGTGGGAGTTCAGCAGCAGGTGAGACCTCTTTGCTTCTGCCTTTTTCTGGTATGGGCGTGACAGGTGTGAAAGCTGCCCAAATAGTTGAGTTATTCCAGCCTCGTGTTGGTGAAACGTGGGCAAGCTCCTCTTGGAGCTGCCAGGAATCATCCCGGGAGCCGGGGGTGAGGAAGCGCTGCCTGCCGCCGTGGCAGCGACCGCCGCGAGTGGGACCGCGGGGCGATGCTCCCACCTCGCGGCCGGTCCCCGTATCGGCGGCGGAGAAGGAGAGGGAGGACACCACGCTCCCCGCCTCCGCCAAAGCCTCGCCCCGCCAGGAAACACCGCCTCCTTTCCCCAGCGCCCGCTGGCCGCCTCTGGGCGGCACCCCAGCTCCGCCGAGCCCCAGGTCCCCGAGGCGAGCGAGCGGGCGTGGGGGGCGATCCCCGCGCTGGGCGATCCCCGCGCTGGGCTGGCCGCCCCCCCGCGTGTCCCAGCGCTGTGCACCCCGGCCCCGCGAGAGTGGCCCCCTATCCCCGTGGCGTCCCACCCTTACCTGCAAACCGGCGTTGACCTTCAGCCGCGGCCCCTTGGTGCTGCGGGGCAGGATGGTGACGAAGAGGGTCCTGGCCTGGCTCTGTCGGGATATCTCGGAGGCGTTGGCCAGGACGGTGAAACTGTCAGTAAGGGATCGGGGGCCGTCCTGCCTATACTGGATCTGCTGGTTCTCCACCTGCGGGGCAAGGGCCAGGTGACCCTCCGGGGGGGACACAGGCAAACAGCCCCACTGGGGAGGGGACCCTGTGCCATCCTGGGAGGACGCTGGCAACCCACCACTTGCTCTGGGGCATCTCTGCAGGGTGAATCCTGCAGGGACAGGAGCTGGGTCCCCATGGGAAACAGACCTGGAGCCCAGCGTGGGTTCTGTGCCTGCATCCCCACTCTGTATCCCCAGGCACATTTAAACACACCTTGGTTGTTGGGTCCACAGGGCAAACCCACCACCCCAAGCCCATCCATCCTCTCTGATTGGGAGAAGACCCCTACAGCCCTCCTCAGCCTCCCAGTGTGGCTGGGGGCTGGAGCACACCCTGGGCTCTCCCCAAACCCTTGAGAAAGGGCAGGTGGGCACATAGGGATGCTATACCTCGCTCCAGGTGAAGCTGTCCAGCCCACCCTCCTCAGGCCGCTCGCTTCTCAGGAGAGTGCCAAACCGGGGGGGCTCGAGCACCCTGAACTCCATGCCCAGAGCCGGGTAGTACGCGTTGGGGATGCTGAGGATGCCTGAGGAGAGGGTAGCAGAGCCACCTCCTGGCACTGTAATGTTGTGGACATCCAAGGGCACGTTGATGGGGAGCACAACCAGGCTCACTACCACCCCCTCCAGAGCGTCCACACCACGGGCTGTGATGTCTGTGACAAACCGGTCACGCTCCTCATTGGGCTTGGAGTGGAGGTAGAGGACTCTGCCACTGTTGATGTCCTCCTGGGTGAAGGACTGGATGGGGTCCAGGCTGGGCTGCTCGTTCACATCCTGGCCGTCCTGAAGCATTGCCAGGAAGCCAGAGGCTGGAGGGCTGCTCACCAGGTAGACTATGTCTTGGGGAGGGATCTCTTCGTGGGTCACCTGAGAGCATGGGGAAAGACAAAACAAGAGTGGGAGGTCTGGTGCCTGCAGCTGGGCTGCCCCACAGACTACCTGCTGTGCTTTCAATCCCTCAAGGATGATCTGCAGGAGTCACCTTCTTGCCATGGCCATGCCTAAACACCCCTCTGCCCCTGGGCAAAGCCTGATGTGGACACAAGACCTTTGCTCTGAGCCAGTTGGAGTAAAATGGAGTCTCACGGGTGGCCATCCTGGTTGGCCAGAGAAGAGATGCAGGCATGGGGAATGACTAGAGAATGGGATACTCACCAGTAAGTATTCCTCCTTGATCCCAGCTGCTTCCCCCTGGAAGACATGGATCTCCTTGTGGTTGACTATGCTCAGGGGACTGGGATGGGTGTCCAAGAACACGCTGATGGCCAGTGTGTCCTCCACTGCCACCTCGTTTGCTTCTACAGTGAACTGGAGCTCATCCCGGGTGTTCCTGCTGCCGTTGTGGTGGTAGGAGATCTCTCCTTCAAGCAGGTCCTTCTGGGAGAAGGCCATGACCGGCTGCTCCCCTCTCAGTATGGTCCCCCACCTCGGGGGGGTTGTTATCAGGAATCGTATCTCTTCATCTGACCTAATGTCCATGTTGGTCTCCAGGTTGAGAACAGAGGAGTCAATGCTCCCTCGGGTGCCCTGGTGGATGACCAGACCAGTATTGTTGACTATATTGATGTAGGGGTCTGATGCCTGCACTTCCAGGAGGGCTGTGGTTTGGTGGAGACCATCTGAGACCTGTAGCTGGATCCAGCCACGGTCAGCCCCTGAATGGACAAAGAGGATCTTCTTCTTCCTCAAGTCATCCTGTGTGAACCGATAGACCTGGTGGCTTCTGTCATCGACAGACACGATGCTGCCAAACAAGATGTCCTTCCTTGCCAGCACCAGCTGTGTGTCAGAGAAGCCAGAGTCCTTGTCCGTGAAGGCAATGTCATCAGTTGTCAGCAGGTGTTGCCCATTGCGCACCACATTGAAGACTTTGTTCACTGCCCGGACAGGGATGTGGTCATTGATGGGTTGGATAGAGACCCTGAAAACACCCCTCACCTCCTCCACATCAGCCTCAGCGCTGCCCTCGCCCTGCCTGATGGCTACAAAGGGGATGTCATCCTCCAGTGTCTCAGAGTCGTCGTGCTGGTACAGCAGCCGGCGGTGGAGGATGTCGTCATTGGTGAACTCTGTGATCTCTTCTCTGGAGGCCCAGCCATGGGAGGCAGCCCAGGCCAGCCTCCCGTGTGCTGGCCCCTCAATCACCTCATACAGGTAGTCCATGCTGTTCACACTCTGCACAAACAAATGATCCTTGGAGATGATGGCCTGTCCCCCTTCTGGCACGGTCAGGAGGACATTGGTCAGCACTGGCGCATCAGGGTCCCCACCGATGCTGATTGTGTAGGTATAGACAGGAGAGTGCTGCTTGCCGGCATGGACACGGTACTGGAAGGTGTCCTCGGCTTGTTGGGAGTTCCTGATGGTCACACTGTAGCTCAGGTGGTTTCTCTGCAGGTCATCTTGGGTAAATCCAAAGCCTTCGGTCAGCCTGTTGCCAAGCAGCTCCAGATTTCCCTTTTTGGGAGCCTGCGTGATGATATAGTGGAAGGGGACCGGGGCAGAGTTTGGATCTTCCAACATTGCCTCCAGCTCCTCGCTGGTGATATTTCTATGCCGCTTGTTCTTCATCTGGAGGGGAACCATGGTCCTCATCTTAATGGTGGCTCTTTTAATCCTTATGAGAAAGGTGTTGTTTGGCAAGACCTTCTGCCCCACTTGGACTTCAAATCTCAGCTTCTCCACGCTGTCTTCCAGCCGGTGCTCTGGGTCTGTGCTAAAATACTGGATGCGCCCTTGCTCCAGGTCCTGCTGGTGGAAAGACTCGACTTTTTTCCATTCCCCTCCCATGCTCCCTTGCTTCTTGACCTCGCCATACCTTAGGGGCTCTGTGAGGACGTACAAGATGGTGACCCATTGTTCCACAGCGTTCGTCTCCACTGACAGGTTGGTTGTGGTGATGCGTGCGGCCCCTCCTTGGGAGATGGAGAGGCCGGTGTTGTTGACCAGGCGGATTTCGGGGTCAATGGCGAGGATCCTCAGGGTGGCCATGGGGCTCGGGACTGTGCCGTCGCTCACTTGCAAGGTGAGCTGTAAGTTTGTCCCACTCTGGTGCACATAGACTACGTTGCCGGCTTCCAGGTCCCTGCAGGAGAACTCTTCAATGGGCACTCCGGGGTGGAAGTCGAACTCCACATAACCCTCCTCCATCTGCTGGCCACCATGCACCTGGAATTCGAGGTCATCACAGGATGTGTCATCATCCAGGACCTGCAGGATGTCTGTGGTCAGGTGTTTCCGTGTGTGCTTCAGGATTGTCATGTGGTTCCCACGGGGAAAAATGACCTGTGGGGCATCGTTGAGGGGGTTGATCATGATGGGCAGCAGGTACATCTGCCCCTGCCGCAAGCACTCTGGGACCCCTTGCTGGGTGGTCACTGTCACCTCCAGCATCAGCTGGTCCATGGGTCCCTCAGAGCCATCGTGAATGTATCTGACTTTCCGATTCACAATGTCCAACAAGGTGAACTTCCTTCTGCTCCTGGACCCGGGAATGTCCAGCTCCAGCTGGCCATGCCTCGGGTCATTGGTGATGCTGAAGAGAATTTGGGACTGACGGATGTTTGCCAGGCTCAAGTCTACTGTTGGCTGTGTGTGCTTCCACTCCAGATAGGCCATGCCCCCTTCAGAGACGATGAGGGGGCTGACATGTAGAAGGCTGCTGATGTTGGCAAAGGCAGGTGGGAAGCTGCTGTCGGGCCGGCATGGTTCCACCACTAGGCCCGGTGCTCCCGACCACACATTTGGGGGTGGGGAGGTAGGTGCCTCATCCTGCTCATACACCTCCTCATAGTCCCAGTAATGGTCCTGCTTCCCACAGCCTGATGTGATGTCCTTTGTGATCACAGCGTCTTGCAGGCTCCTTCTCTGCAGGTTTATCCGCAGGTCCTCCAGGCAGCCAACAAACGAGTGGTTGGTCATGGTCCACACTGAAATGAAAGCAAGATGATGCTCCCTCAGCCTTTGAAAAGCTTTTTCATTCATACCTCCAATGAAGAGGTTTCCCTGAAGGTCCAGGTAGTTGTTGATGCCCCGGTTGGATGTGGATGAAGCGTAGTAATCTACCAGTATCTCAAACTTGTGGATGTCTGTGTAGACTTTGACGTAGTGCTGCTGCTCGTCACTGATGAAAACGTTGTTGTGCAGGACGATGATGCCATTCCCCTTCTCCACAAACCCTCGCAGGCGCCCGTTGGAGATCTCCAGGTAGAAGAAGTCGTTCTCCAGCCCTGCGTGGTAGATCAGGGGTGCCTGGGTGATGCTCGTCGTTATCACAAACTCGATGGTCGCTTCCTTCCTCGCATCCCACGTGGGAAACGCGATGTAGGAGTGTGGCCCCTGGAACCCGAATGGGTCCTCAGGCTCTGCGGAGAACTGTGTGCTGCATCCTTCCTGGACATGATGGAAGATCTTGGAGCTGCCATCAGAGGACAGAGGGGAGAGAACATCCAGGCCATTGAATGTTACCAAGTGGAGGCAGCCCCTGAAGGGAGAGCTGGCCTTGGCAAGGTACGGCAGGTCCAGGCTGCCTGTCCCACCGGCATAGAGGCCGTGCTGGATGTCCAGCTCCCTTGCTGGCCCTGTGATGTCCGTGGAGCTGTTGAAGAGGCCATCGATGGTCAGTGTCATCCTGCCATCTTCCACCAGCAGCTCCACGTCGTGCACTGCCAGGTTATTGAGCTGCAGCCCTGCTGGGGACTGCAAGGTCACCTCCTCTGAGCCCAGCTGCAGCCTGGCCTGTAGGGAAAGACACAAAGTTCTTTTCAGGTGACACCTCTCCACCTGCCCACGGACCCATACCCAGGGACTCACAAGGCTTTTGGTCTCTCAGTTCACTCCTTCATTTCTGGATGTGCTCCTCCCTCACCCCCCCATGGACATTCCCTCTTTGTCCCGCTCTCTGAATTTTAATCCTTTTTCACTCATTCTCAGAGAACTCCAGTCTCAGGGCTGGGATCCTCCATCTCCCAGTCCCATAGCTGGGCTTCTCCTCTCCCCCCACAGAGCAGCCCTGCCAGATATTGGCTCTTTCTTCCCTGCTCCATCCTGCCCACTGCCCTCCATCCCTGCAACCTGGGCTGCTTCCAGCCCTTTCCCTAGAGACTGGCAGGGGAAATAGCAGGCTTTGCTTCTGGTGGGCAGCAGCCTGGAGCCTGCCTAAGTAGAGGGTTAGCTGGTGGGACACATGGTCTGCATTATGGACACCTTCAGCCACCGGCTTGCTTGCTCTCCTGCTTTGCTTTAATGTGGTTGGTGGCCCAGCCCAAGCTGCAGAGAGGCAGGATGCGTGCCCTGCTCTTTTCCTTCATGGTGGATGCCAACACCATAACCACAGCAGGGAATTTTATTCCTCTGTCTTGATTGCTTGCTTCCCATGTCCCATCTGTGACAAGAGAGACCTATTCTTTCTCTGGATCCTCTTATCTCACCTCTTCTCCTCATTAACCCCTCACATCCAAAGGTGCTGTGCACTGCAATCTGACTGCACATGGGGTGCCAGTGTCTGGGTGTCCCCATGATCCCCCCCCAGCACCCCCCAGGGCAGTGGGTGAGGAGCTTCCCTAGATGGAACCTGTTTCTCTATATTTAACCAATTCTCCCAAGACTCCTCTGGTACTCTTAGCATCCCCTGGCAGGGGTCCTGGCAGCTGGGCTGCCCCTTCATCCTTGCACCGGATAAAGCCATGACCCACAGCCCGACCCACAGCCTGCAGGGGGGATTGGGGTGCCAGGGTGCTGACCTGCAGGCTGCCGTCTTGCAGCTGGAGCAGGAGGTGGTCGGGCTGGCCGGCGGCCAGGAAGAGCAGCCCACTCCCCTGGCTGGTGTAGAGCTGCAGGTGGAGCCGCACCGTGCGCGAGGCGTCCGCCAGGGGCATCTCCACAAAGCTGTCCCCGAAGAAAGAGACTGGGGAGAAAAGGGAGAAAGAAGGTCGGGCAGGGAAGGACACCTCCTGCAAGCCCTGTCTGTGTGGGTGCTGTGATTCTGGAGCCTCCCAAGCCCATCCCTCAGCCCTCTTCTCTTTGCCCTGTGACAGGGTGTTGGAGCTGAGGAGCCTGGAAAGATCCTTGTGGAGTCTGTTTTTCTGATTTTCCTAGAGGAATCGCAGAATGGTTTGGGCTGGAATGAAAAGCTCATCTAGTCCAACAGTCCTGCCATGGGCAGGAATATCTTCCACTAAACCAGGGGACTCCAAGCCCCATCCAGCCTGGTTGAACACTTTCAGGGATGGGGCAGCCACAGCTTCTCTGGGCAACCTGTGCCAGGGCCTCATCACCTTCTAATTAAATAAATTCTGCTTCTCCTCAGTGCTAGAGGAATAAACGTGAGTGCTAGTGATCCATATGTGGCCGTGAGACCGTACAGAAACCTTGGCTCAAAGCAGGCGCCTGGAGATACAGTTGGAACGTGTTCAACACCCAATATACATCAGCCCTGGAGGGACTCATCTCGATGGCATGCGGTCGTGGAATGACAGACTGTGTTACAGGGCAGAGGCGGGAGAGGGCAGGATTAAGAGTACAGGGAGTGTGCTTAAGTTTTGAGTGCTTATAGCTTTTAGCTGACTCGATGCACGCGTGTGCATTGCACACGTGTTAAATGCACGCAGCCACCCGTCCTCCTTGGCTCCAGCTCAGCCTGTGGCAAAATTCTGTGCTTAAGCATAAACACTCCAGCCCTGTAAGCTGGAAATGTTTGGGGAGGATGTCACGGAGATGGGGGAAATGCACATTTTTCAGTCCATATGTAGTCATAGGCTCTGCTGGGGTTTATATGTGTGAAGCTTTCCTGCTATGCTTCACTAGAGCATTTATCAAGTCCACCCAGCTGCTGACCCACACTTGGGTTTGGGGTCCCAAATCTGCTTTGCTGAGGTCCCATGGGGCAACAAGAGTAGCATTTGCCTTTAAGGGTCCCAGCCCATTCCCTATTTGGAGGAGGCAGGGGTGGAGGTTGGGTGCCAGGGTGAAACCAGCCTCCTGCACAGTGAGGTCTGGGTGTAAACACTCATGTCTGCCCTTACAGCTGCTTCCCTGGTTGCATTTTCCTCATGCCCAGCTTTCTGTGGTGACGACAGGGGTGGGAGCAGGCAATGCAACTTTGCTCACAGGCTGGTGCAGCAATTGAAAACCCAACCCTGCAAGACACAGCCACTCTGACTGAGGGTTTGGAAGGAGCCCATCTGTAGAGGTGATGGCAAGGGTTAGCCTGGCAGGGAGAGAGTTGGAGCACTGTGCTTTGGCTTACTGCATTTTTTTCAGAGTTGAGCCCTGTGGTGCCCAGTGTAGAGGATGCTCTTCTGACACCTTTGGGAATGGGGAGACCTCCTTGCCCTGGAGACCACAAAAAAAATCACTTCCTGCCACTGGCAGCAGAAAAAGTGCCTCAGCTTTCCCCTGGGGTCCGAGAGGATGACGTGGGTGTCTCAAGGACTGTCACTTCACCCGTTCCGGGCAGGGAGGAAAATGGCACCATGGAAACATCTGGCCTTTGCTGTAACACTGAGCCCTTTGCTCAGCTCAGGGCAGGGCTGTCAGGGTGCCTCCTCATTCCCTGGCCCTCATGCCTGCTGCTGGCACGGGGCACTTTGGCTTCCTTGTCCTCTTCGGCCCAGCCAGTGACTCAGAGGAGCTGTGCTATTCTTTGCAGGGCTCTGTCCTCCCCTGACCCGCTCCCTCCTTCCTGTGGTCTTGGCAAAACCAGCCTTGCCCAGTGGCCAAGGGTGGTGGGTGCTGGGGCTCTCGGCACCGCCTTGTCCTGGGGTTTGGTGAGTAAGGGTGACGTGGCACAGCGGAAAAGGGGCTCTCCCTCCTCGCACAGCCACAGGCACACATGTGTGCACATGTGCTCCCCGGAGACATCCATGTACATTATGTGCTGGCAGCTCCTGTTGAGGCTCCCTGTGTGTGCATGCTCTGTGCTCCAGCTCCCACTGAGATTTTGCTACGTTTTGGTTTTGTGGCTTCCCCTAATTCAAAAAATGTGTTTTTCAGAGGGGTTCTGAGTGGCTGCTCTCATGGGGAGGGAAAGCTTGGCCAGACTGGACCCACCAGCAGCTCCTGTGCCAGCCCAGGGGCCTGGCAGTGTCTTGCTGTGGGTACTGGGGATGATGGTTTGGGGCCACTACAGCACAGCCAGTTTGTTTTCCAGTGTGCCAAGGGGCATCAGCTCCTGCATTCAGCACATTTTGTCCTGCCTCCACTCTCCCAAAGTTGCCAGAGATGTTTTTCTTCTCCTTCTCTCATAAAATGCTACTAATAAAAAGCTCCCGGAGGTGCAGATGCCCAGGGGAGTGGTGCCGTTTGTTGGGGAGGAGGAGGGACCCTTGCCTGGATCCAGGAGGCGCTGGGATTTTTCCCCGGCAGCAGAGTCCTTTGAGTTACTGCTGTTTGTCTTCCCAAATCCCTGCTTTATTTCAGGGCCACTCTCCACCTCGCTCAACAGCCCAGCCAGGATGTGAACACCGCTCGGCCTGTGACGTTTCACTTTCTCAAGGGACCTGCAGCTTCTCACCCCCGTCTCCCCTCTTCCTTGCCCTCTATGTTGGAAAAGACATAGAAAACATGGGTTTTTTTGGGTTTTTTTTTTTCAAATGCATTTTGCCCTGGAGGAGCCTTCATGGCACAGGGTGCCCCATCCTGGTCCATCACTTGGATCAGGCAGGGACATCCTATCCCCATCCATGGGTAGGCTCAGCTGAGCATCCTGGGATTGCCCCAGGAGGATGAGCTCTGGCGTCCCAAAAACAGCTTCCCCAGATGATCTAAGGATGCCACAGGGGGTGTTGTGCCCCAAGCTGACTCTCATCCCTGGATGGAGAAGCCCAAGCTGGCCCTTCCTCTCCTGTCGTGGGGAGCAACAGGTCCCCATGTCCTGGCCACGGCTTGGAGTGCACATCCCACTTGTCCCGGATTAAAATAATGGATGTTCCCAGCTTGCTGTATCCCGCAGGAAATCACTGTCCCTGCCTTGCCAAGCCGATGGAAAGGCGTTGACGAGGCGAGAGGAGCCTCCGTCACAGTTTCCGAGCAGCCAGCCAGCAGCCAGCAGATTATAGACTGCAGTGTCATTTGGGTTTGGGGGGTTTTTCTGCATTGAAAAATACAAGGACATGAGCCAAAAGCTGTCAGGAAGGGTCTGGGAGTGAGGCCTGGGGTGTGTTCAGCGCTTCCCAAGGCCAGTGAACAAGCAAGGGCTCTGTGTGAGCCGGTGCTGCCCCAGCACCCGCCCCAGCCGCCGGCCACGCGCCGGCTTCGGGATGCTTTGGCCCTCTTCCCCTGCTCCTCGGGTTGAAAACACTGCAGGTTTGGCCTCTCCAATTGCTGTTTTTTTGGTGTTCAGGGAGTTTTTTGACACGGGGGAGCAGAGCCTGGGGCTGGGGAGCACCACAGTGGGGAAGGGATCCCCATCCACGCAGGGGGCTCTGAGCTGGGGGCTCCAGGAGTGTTTGGGGCTCAGCAGGGCCATTTGGGCTCTCCTCCATGTTTTAACATCTCAGCACACAAACTTCTCCCATCTCCTTCCCAGCACGTAGGAGGATGAAGGAGCCAACTCCCAGTCCAGGCAAGGGGAAATACTCAGAAAAACTCAGTGTCAGGGTTTGCAGAGAGAACCAGCACCAGACACGAAAGGTTTTCAGCGTGGGGAGGTATCTCCTGGGTGTGCAGGAGGATGTGAGCTGGTGGATGGATGCTTCCCTGCCTGCAGGCTCCTACCCCAGCGTGGGGCATCCCCAACCCTGCCACAGGAAAGCCAGCTGCGTTTTGGGGCATGCGGGAGGTGCTTCAGCGTGTTAGGGGTACAACCCAGTCCCTGAGGGGCTGCAGGAACTCCCTGCGGAGCAAACCCTGCCTGGGGATAGGGGTGTGGAGCTGAGGAGGAGCTGGATGCTCAACAAGGCTCCATTCAGGCTGTGGTGGGGGGCAGGTGGAGACCAGAGCTGGTGGCCGGCTGTGTTTGCAGGGAGGGGACTGGAATTCATTAAAGCAGCTCTGTAATGACCAGAGCGGGTGCCAGGAGAGCACCGTGCAGACACACGCGCCCCCTTGAAAGACTCCCTGTGTTCGCAGCCTCTTCCCGCCCCGGCCACACCGGTTTTCCAACGGTGGAAAAACAGCTGGGAAGTGAAGGCTCCTTGTTGCCCGAACAGCCCCGGGCTTGTGCGGCCGCTGGTGCAGCCCAGCCCACAGGCTGCCCTCCTTCCTTCCTGCCGCCGTGTCAACAAGCGGCCTCTGTGCCAGCAGCGTGCCCCGTGCTGGGGTGCTGTTGGGGCAGCCCATGGCCAACCTGCTGCACTTCTCCGCAGCCTCAGGAGCTGGTTTTGAGGCCCTCTGGGTTGTTTGGGGTTGTTTTTTCAAATTTAAATGACTTTATAAGGTAGCGGAGTCACCTGTTGTGCTGCACCCACCCGCTGTGCGAACACCTGAGGGGCTGGGGGGGATGTGAATACCTGAGGGGTGTTCAGAGGGATACAAACACTGGAGGGGCTGGGGGGATGTGAATACCTGAGGGGTGTTCAGGGGGATACAAACACCAGAGGGGCTGGGGGGATGTGAACACCGAAGGGGTTCAGGAGGATGCAAACACCAAAGGGGCTCAGGGGAATGCTGGAAGGATTCAGAGGGGATGCAAACACTGGACGGGCTGGGGGGATATGAACACCAGAGAGGTTCAGGGTGGGTGTGAACACCAGAGAGGTTCAGGGTGGGTGTGAACACCAGAGGGGTTCAGGGGGCATGCAAACTGGAAGGATCCAGGGGGGATGCCAGCACTGGAGGGGCTCAGCAGGATGCAAACACCGGACGCTCCCGGGGGCAGCTGCCCAGCCCTGGTGATGCTGCTCAGCAGCTTGAACTGCTCCTGCTCCCACCACAGTGTGTGTATGAAGCTCCCATCCCACTCCAAGCACAGGCAGGGTGGGCAGAACCAGCCCTCCTGCCGGCACCCTGGGTGGTCCCAGGGCTTAAGCTCCCTTGTCCCCAGCCTGGTCTGCAATGCCCAATGAGACCTGCAGCCCCCCGGGGCTGGGGCTGGGCTGTGCCCCCATCCCCATGCAGGGCGGAGGGGCCAGGAGAGGCAGGAATTCGATGGGCTTTTGGAGAAAGGCTTCATTATGTTCCACATTCCCTTCACTTTACGGTGTGGTTTTATTTATGGCCGGCGGAGGAAATGAGCAGCCTGTGAGGAGGATAAGGCAAACACAGCGGCCCTCAGCTTTGGCTGGGGCTTTGCTTGGAGGAGGGGGTGCTGGGGGGACAAGTGGAGAGCTTCTGCCTTCAAAGATGCTCTCAGACCCAAGCTCAGCACTGATCCAGGTCTCCACAGTGAGGAAATCCCAGTGCAACGGAGATGAGCTGGACTTGGTCTGCAGCAATGGCATTCAGACCCAATGGGGACCTTGTGGACACACCATGGTCCCCTTGTGCCTGCCCCAGGAAAGCCTCTCCCCACTTTCCTGCTCCTGGGGTTCTGCCTCGAGATTTACAGGAGGGGGTGTCATGGGCATGGATACATCCCTGCTGTGATAGCTTTTGGCAGAGAAGGACTTTTTATCCCCAGTCCCAGTGACTCCAGACAGTGATTGCTGCTCTGACATACTGAGCCAGGGCTCTGTGTGTTTTTCCAACCCCGACTATGGGAATGAGTGCTCTGGTTCTTTCCTCCCACCCTCCACCTGGCCCTCCCTCGCAGCAGGGCTCCTGGGGGCTGGGGCTGGTGCTTTCCAGGAGTGCTGGCCAGCAGAGATTGCTGGAAAGCAGCACCCAAGAAACTGCCAGCAAAGCCATGAGCAATTACCCTGACGGGGCTGCCGACCATCACCCTTGTTTTGGGTGCAGGAGGAGAGTCCTGGGCTGGGGTACTCTGCTTCACCCCCATCCCACCCAGCTGGCCTCCACCTCTGGCTGCACCGTGCTGCTTTGAATCCCTCTCCTATGTTTATTCATTCAGTTACTTTCCCAGTTCCTCTGCCAGCTGCTCTCTGCTCGCCTTCCCCTGCCTCCTGCCTGACAGCTTCAGGGAAAAAACAGCCTTTTTACAGCCCCTTTTTACAGACTTTGGGGTCAGGGGAAAACATCAAAACATGCCCCCTGCTAATTCTGTGCTGCCTGGGAGGGGGCTGGCTGTGTCCTGCCTCCTGTGTCCTGCCAGCCCCCAACCCCCTGTGCGGTGCCTGTGCCTTCTCCTGCCTGCTTTCCCCAATCCTCACAGAGCAGCACTAGGAGCTGTGATAGCTGGAGGCTGTAAAGCGGGGTCCAGGAGGCTTGGCTCTGGAGCTCCATCACTTATCCAGCGTGGTTTCACGATGATTCAAGCAGCCATAAAGCTGATGGTATTTCCTGAGCTCTCCTGCTCGGCCAGATGCAGAGCTGTGGAGGGGAGGGCAAGGAGCTGGGAGCCAGTCTACAACCCCCCACAAAGGCCACAGTGCTTTTGGGAAGAGCTGGGGGGATGCATCCCAAGGCAAGCACCCCCAAAACCTGGTGTGAGCAGGAGCAGGGATGAAGAGCTTTTAATGATGTGTGGCTTAATGGCTCCAGAGGGACTTAAGGAATAAGCCCGAGCTGGAAGCAGTGTTTGGAGTGTTTGCCCTGGGAAGCGAAGCAGGGGGAGAAAGTGGGAGGATTTGGGGAAGCGGGAGGCTCAATGGGACTTTTGTGCCGTCCCCTGCAGCGTGACTCAGTCTCACTCAGGCTCCTGCTGCCAGGAGAAGTTGGCCTGGAAATATTGTATCAACCCCAGAGGACATGGTTTCCAAACCATCTCAAGCCGGGTTTTGTTCTATTTTTTCTTTCTTCTTCTCTCTCCCAAGCCCTCTCCCCCTGCCTCACTGGCTGGCAGGTTTTCCAGCTCCACCCTGCACATCCTGGCACCCACTCCCACAGCTTTTCCTACCTCATCTGCTTCCCAGCCTGTGAGGAAAGGGCTTCAGGAGGGCATGTGGTGGCATACGAGAGGACAATCATAACCAGTCCAGTGCTGGAGGAGCAGGGGGACCCTGGGGAAAGCCTGTGCTTGAGGCTTGGTTACTGGGGTGTGGAGCACCCTGGGTGCACATCCCACCGGTGGATCTCTGAATCCCATCCCTGTAGGCACAACAGTGCCTGTTCCCAGGCTCATCCCCAGCCCCAGTGAGGGGAAAGAGCCTTCCTAGGAGCTGGCGGGGGATTGGCGTGGAGCTTGGCCAGGGGATGCTCACAGACATCCCTGGAATAGCCGGTCGTTACCGGAGTGATCCTCTCCTGCTGTCAACAAACAGCTCAGCGGCTGCTGCTGGAGAGGAGCACGTCTCCGGGCGCCCGGGCTCTGATGTTTCCCAGCCTCACTGGTGTCAAACAGCTGCCAAGATGGGGGGAGTTATCGGCCAAAATTGTGGGGGAAGGATGGGCACGAGTGGGGGTGCTGAAGCTCTGCCGGGAGCTACCTGCTGGCCTTAACTGCAGCATCCAGTGCTCAGGGATAGGGATGTTAAAATGTGCAGCTGGGGTGTAAAATGTGTAAATCGGGGTGATCTGTCTTTAGTTGTGCTGGTAGGGCAGCAGCCACAGCATCCACAGAACCCACAGAACTCTGCACCCCATGGGGCTACAAGGGCCATGGACGGGATTGGCTTTTGGTGATGCTGGCTGCTGTGAGGGGCAGAGAAAAGTGTCTCCACAGACAGGGAGGGGGGCTTGCAGCGTGAAAGGAGAAAGGATATTTTTTGCTCACCTGGGGTTGATGTGCTAAACTGTCTGCAAAGAAAAGGAGTATTTTCTTTCCAGAGCTGAAATCTCTCCTCTCCTCCTCTCCCTCTCCTCTCCCCCATCCTTCCAGAGATCCCCCTCCCTGCCCTGCCTTCCCCTCCCCACTGCTGTTATCCCCTGACTTTTCCATCTATGAGAAACACCCGGCAGGGTGATGTTTACAGAGAAAATAAATGCCTGCTCTATTTCTAGCGCAGGGGGAACACATGGCTGGCGCGGGGGCTGTGGGGGTGTGGAAGCGGGTGCTCACATCCCCTCCCAGGGCTGCAGGGCAGGACAGGAGGCTTTTCTCAGCCACATCTACCTCGGTTCCAAGACTTCCCTCTCTTCTCCCCAGCTCCCAGAGGAAATGACCCTGGTGGGCTCAGAAATTTCTGTGGGATGGGACGCTGAAAACTTTGAAGCCCAGATGGAGGCTGGGAAAGAAAATGGGAAATTCCTCCTGACCTCTTTCTGCCACGGCACTGGGCAGCACTGCACAGGGGTTATGGCATGAAAACGGATGGGGAGCATCCTTTAACATGGTTGGGGATGGCTTCACAAGCAGTTGGTGACTTCAGACCCCCCTCCCTTGCCTGCCTGCAGCAAAGAGGAAAAACAACTACCAAAAAGCCAAGATTTGGGCAAAAGAAGCAGCAAGGATTCACGGGGCCATCCCGAGCTGACTCACAGCTTACAACAGCTCCTTCCACAGCCAGTGAGTCACGCTGATGGATGAATATTGCTTTGCTCTCCTTGTCTGGGAGACACGTGGTGGGCTTGGCCACCTCCAAACCATGCTGTCTGCCCCATGACTTTCTCCACTCATAGCAACTTTTGGCATCCCTTCCCTGGGATGCTTTCCATCTGCCACCGGCTGTCTGTCCGGCTGTCAGGCAGCCAAGTGCACCCAGAGGTATTGCCTGGAGCAATGCACAACGGGCACAATGGGTGACACACCACGGGGAGGAAGGATGGAAAATGAGAATTTATCAGCCTCTTGGATCCACAGCTTGGGGCATAAACATCTCCCATCCCACCCTGATGCCATTGGAGGCCCTGTTTGGTCTGCCCTGAGGATGAGCAACAGCAAGGCAAACCTACATCCTCCACATCCTGGGGTTGGAAAGAGCCACCATAGTCCTGCTCCTCTGTATTTAAGCCTGGCTTTGCAGAATTCAAAGCCGCCCTCACTCTACTTTGCAAAGCAAAGGCTTTGTGAAAGAGCAAAGTGGGTTCTCTGACTTTATATATTTAGAATATACTTTATAGAATATATTAATATTCTATCAGTATAAGTAATATAAAAATATTCTCATATAATGATATGTAACAATATTTTGCTATATTGGTCAATATAACATAAAAACTTGAGTTCCCTTTTTCTGTTCTATTTACCTCAGAAAAACTCTGAGGTGTGTCCCACCCCTGTGCAGCATGGCAATGTCCAACCAAGCACTGGGCATGATGGAGACAGCTCAGGGAAGGGCTGATTTGGGAATGGGGATGCTTCAATGGGCACCCTCCTTGCTCCATGTCTCCAGGAGGTTTGGAGATAGGATATGGTGAAGGGGCTGGTGGCAAACCAGGCTTGGGATGCCCAGGCAAGGCCTGGGAATTGTACAGATGTGAGTAAGGAGTTCCTGGGAGTTTCCCAGCTGAAGGCTGGGGGTGATGCTAATGCTCGGGGAAGCTGGCTTCCCAAAAAGGAGACAAGCCAGAGCCTGGCACCTGGAAAGGGCCAAGGAAGCAGCCCTGGGGAGCCGAGACTGGGCTGGGCCAATGCCTGTTGTGAACAGTCTGTGCTTTGAGCTTTTTTTAGGCACACAGACTGTTAGCCTCCCTCCTCTCCAGCCCTGTTCCTGTCCAGCTTTCAAACTGACGTGAGCTCCTCGGGGTGAGCTTAACCCTGTCCTTCGATCCTACAGGAATGTGCATATTATATATTTGCCCGCAGCCCCTCTGTTGCTAAATATAAGGGTGAGACAAGAATATTCCTCCCTGATTCCCACGATACCAGTTTACCACTCTCCCCCCTTTTCAGCATTTTTCCTGTTCTTTCCCATCAGCTGGAAGCTTTTCCAGCTGCTTTGAGCTATGACCTTAGAACATGTGGTGCGATCATAAAAAAGAAAGTTTCACTAAATCAATCAGATTTCCAAAAGTGGAGGTAGGAAGAGCTGAGGAGGAGCAGACAAACCTGGAGAAGGCAGGAGGGGTCCTGGATGGGTACCCCAGGCAAGACACTGCTCCCTATCCATAGGCAGGTACCCTGGACAAGCCAGTGTCCCATTTGCCTCCCTAGGACCCCCATCACCACTTCTGGAGGTCCACCCAAGCTTGGGGGGAAGTCACATTTTTGGCACCAACTTGCTGAAATCTTGGGGTGAACACTGCTCACACAGAGCCTACACATCCAATTCTCTCATCTCTCCTCATTCCAAACCCCCAGTAAGAGGGATTTTGGGGAAGGGGGAGGACAGCCTGCGGGTGGTTTTGCTGGGAACCAGAGGGGAGCCAGGCTGTCTAAAAACAGTTTACTAAAGCTTTACACTCTGATGTCAACAGGGTAAGTTTTATGAGTGTTTTCCTTTTTTATATAATCCTGTATCTGATGAAGTTCATGACGACTTTTCCCATTCTGTGCTGGGCAGGAAGCTCCGGGTCCCTGAACCTGGGCTTGGAGGGAATGCAAAACACAGGCTTCACCCCCCCAAAACCAGTCTGTCCCCAGCACCTTGCCTGGCAAGCTTGTGGCTCTCCCTGATGGAGACAGAGGAATATCCCACTGTGGGCAGCCCATGGGAACAGCTGGAATCAGTTCTACTGGTCTCATCAGGGATGTTCTCAAGTGGATGGGGCTTGTGGGAAGCTGGTGCCCAGACTCAGAGTCACAGCTGGCACATCTGTTTCAGTCCAGTGCAGAAATAGTCCCTGGCATTGGAAAATGGGTGTAAAACCCCTTTTCTTCCCCAGCCCCACACGTCTGTGCCAGGCAGATGCCCATTTATCCCTGGAGCTGTGTCCCAGCCATGGCTAGTGTTATTTGGGGGGAGTCTGAGGGGGTTGGCGTGTGCCAGTGAAGGCCATGTGCTCTTTTTTAGGTTTCCTCCAGCCCATTCACCATGAAAGAGTTCAGGAGTGCTAGGGTAGCCCTGGGACCCATTCTGGACACCAGGCAAGCAACGGTTCCATGTGGGAAAACCCCCGCCCAGGATGGAAAGGTCAGGGCTGGGAAGGAGACCACTCTGTGCATTAACAAAAGGGATTTTTTTCCACTCAGTTTGCCAGGCACCCTCCTATTTTGGTACGCAGAAAAAAACAGAAGGAACAAGGCCTGAGGTAAGGAGAAGAGCATGTCCTAGTGGCCACCTGCTCACTGGGAGAGAAGAGGGACATCAAGGGACATACAGCAACCTTGCAGGTGCCGAGGGCCACAAGGCTGGGTTCTGGGATCATCCTCCTCCTCCTCCTTGCACTGACACAGGCTGGGATGCAAAAGATGGTCAGGAGCAAAAGTCTAGAGGTGGCCAGTAATTCTTTGTGAACTGCTTGGAGCAAGCTCTTGCCCACTGGTCAGAGCCCTGGTACCTGGAGGGAGCTTTGGGGAAGAGAAACTGCTCAGTGAGAAACTGCTCAGTGAGATGATATAGTATTTTTGGGGGAGTTAGGGAAATAAAAGTGCTTTTTCAATTCCCTTCACTTTTGAAGCTGCTGATGCTGCTGACACAGTGCATCAGTCAGATATCCCAGGCACAGCTTGGAAGGTCAGGCTAAGGCACAGACCCATCCCAGCAGGATGAGACCCCTGTCCAGACCTGCAGAGCCCACTGAGGCTCAGACAGTAGCAGCTCTGAGCATCCTGGAGCAGGGGAGGGAGCAGGGAGGGACCAGAGTTGTGGGATGGCTGTCAGGATGCTGAGGCAGGGCACACAGCTATGCCAAGAACTGGATGGGCAAACCTGGTTGCTTCTTTTGGAAAACTGGATGTAAATCCCAACCGCTCTTTCCTGAAGTAACCCCTCTGCCTAGCTCTGACCCCATGCAGCAGCCAGTGTCCCCTGTCCTCCCAGGCCCCCGGGGTCAGCCTGCCCTGTGGCACCATGGGGGTGACCCTCATCCCCAGCTGGCCCTGGGTGCCCTGTCACTCCAGGGGTGATTCTGCACACCTCTGGGGCTGTGCTGGTGGGAGAGGTGAGCCCCTCACCCTTTACCCCACACCACCAGCCACAGGACAGATGGACGGAGAGCCAGGAGGTCACACACACACTGGCAAATGCTCCAGCTCCGTTCTTCCCACCAAACCCCTGCTCCTGGGATGAAGAGCGGTTGCCCTCGCAGACAGCTACGGTGGCAAGGCCAAGCATGGCCGGGAGGGTTGGCGTGCTCCCTCCCCACGACGCGGGGCTTGGCGGAGCAGGGGCGGTGCCTTTCTCCCACCGGCTGCCCATGGCGCCAACCGAAGCCCTGTGGCTCCCCCCAGCCCCATAGCACACACCAGCACATCCGCGTGTCCCCCTCGGAAGGGACACAGAGGCACCAGCACCCTGAGAGCCACGGTGGGCGAGCAGCCCCGTTCCCGCCCTTGGCTTTCCCCAGACACCGTGCCCCAAGACAGGCAAGCTGCTTCTGCCAGCTGGGCGACAGGAGGGACACCCATGGGTGCCCACACCACGCCGCTGTCGTTCCCCAGCCCTCCCAGGAGCCGTATCCCCCAGGGTTTCCCACCCACCGCTCCATCCCTCGGGTGGGCTGGTGGGATGGACGGGCGCTTACCTCCGGCCGGGAGTCCCGCTCTCAGGGGATGGGAGTAGCCGGCCAGCAGCAGCAGCAGCAGCAGCAGCGTGGAGATGCCACCTCGGGCACCCATGGTATCCCGCGGGGCTGGAGCAGCGGCGAGGGCTCCGGGACGGGACACCACAGCCTCCACCGCTGCCTGCTCCCAGGCGAGGGCTGCTGCTACTACTATATTTAATAAAGCGGAGTGAGGGAGGGACCTGTAACTTCTCCCGCCTGTTAGAAAGGAGAAGTTCGCTCAGATTACAACGTCAGATTTCTCTCTTAAAGGGCTAAAGGCCCTCGCCACCCACCCACCCGCTCCTGAAAGGCGCCTTGTTCGTGCCGGGGCGAGGAGTGGGAGGAGCAGGGAAGGAGCCCCACGCAGGGTGCGAGGGGCGGCTCTGGAGGCACCGCCTGCTCCGGGCGAAGTAGTGCGTCCAGAAAACTTCTGGCACAAGGCTCTTTTTGGGAGGAACGCTAGCTCCTGCTGTCTATACAGACTTAGATAAGTGGCTCGATCCCAAAGCCACCCTTACCCATCCCTTCCCAAAGTGGCTCTCCAAACCTCACACCTCTCTCAGCTGGCAGTCAGGATGACCCTCGGCTTTCAGGGTCCATAACACTCCGACTGTGTTAGCACAACACTGGAGAAAGAGCTTTCCAGCTTCTCCTTGTGGTGCAAAGCTGATTCCACATGTGTTCAGGACAAGGTCACAAGCCTTTGGAGACACAGCATCCCACCAGCCTGGATCCCCACTTCTTGCTGGGTTTCAGAGGTCTCCTAGCTCATATCCCATCTTTCCATCCCCCTCCAAAGGTGCTCCCATCCTCCTTGCCCCTTGTGCAGCACACTCCTCCTTCCTCCTGGATGTGTGGATTTCAGGTCCTTTTCCCCTCGCCCCGTGCCATCTTTTGCTGATGGATTACATGCAGCTTCTTTCCTGCTGGGTTGTTTCTAACCCCTTTAGGGCCCTCAGTGTGACTTTGCCGTCTTTGGCAGCATTACAACACCTTCCAGCTTACAGTCATCTGCAAACATAATTAATTTGTTGTTTACTCTTGCTTTCAGATCATTAATAAAGACATTAAATAAACCTGGGATGTGCTGTTTTTTCAGTAACTTTTCCTGAGTAATTACCAGGGGCTTGGTAAGTTCATTAGCTAATTCTGTTTTGTCTGGGGGTTAAATATTAGTTAGGCTGGCTGATTTGTACAGATTCAATTTTGCCAAGTATTTCCTTTCCTGCTCTTTTATCTTGGGGTCTGCTGAGGACTCTGGGAGGCTTTTCTTTGTGTCTGTCCCCAGCATTCCCCTCTCCTGGCCCTTTTAAGGGCTAATGGAGGAACAAAGGGGTGAAGGGCTTGGGCCTTCAGGGTGGAGGTTGATCTTTACTGTCTCCATCATAATTCATGGGTAACAGGTGGGCTGAACATGTGCACTCCTCTCTGACCTACTAGAACCATCTCCAACCCACCAGAACCACCCCCAACTCACCAACAGGCATCCCTGGCTTTGCTTCTGGCTCTCAACCCCAGGTCTGCTTTGCTCACTGGGGCATGGGAAACGAGCCACTGTTTGCCAGGGGAACATCAGCTTGGATGAGGGCAGCAAGTACGGCTTGAGCAACGAAATGGTTCCAAGCAACCTGAGTATCCTCCACCTCAGGGATTCTCAGGATCTGCTCCTGGCTCCATAGGCAGGAGGCTGCTGGGAAAATATCCGAAACAAACCACGGTGAGGACAGAGAAAAACCCCTACAACTTTTAAAATTATCCTTGTTTTTCCACACTCCAACGAGGAAAGCACAGCCTCTGGCTGAAACCTCGTGTGTTATCCAGAGGAACCATGGCAGCCCTGGTGCTCCTGCCACAGGTGGTTTCAGCTGCCCCCCTTGCTGGAGCCCTGAGCACAACCCCGTGCCCCACATCTGGCCAGCACATTTCCCATTCCTCAGCCAGGCCCTGGCAGCAGGGGAGGATTTGTTTTTCCCTTTCCCAGCCAACATGTGGCTGAGTGGTGGAGGGGCAGAGCCAGCACAGAGCGGTGCCTTCGCTCTCTGGGCAGGGCTGGCAGCCTGGTTATGCACCAAATCCAGTGCTGCTGGGGAGGGACCCTTGCTCTTCCCCCAATGGCAGCTTTAGCTGTGGGGAGCCAGTGCCAGGGTGCCCCAGCTCCGTTTGCAGGCAGCAAGGAGCTGCCCTTGCCCTTTCCTAAGTGCCCACCATGCGGGGTTGGAGGCTCTGGGGGCTTTGGGGGAGGAGAAAAAATAAGAAAAATTAATTTCTTTCCTTCCCTCACAGCCCAAGGGCTGCTCTTTGATGCAGCCATGGTCCCCATCCCTCCTGGTGCAGGGCTGCTCTCCTCAGTGCTGGCTGACCCACTGGCCTCCGGATGCATTTATTTATCCTATTCCAGCTTTATTTAGGATATGTTTCCAGGGTAGCCGGTCAGGAGGGAGGTGTGGAGGCTGCTGAGGGGCTCCACTGCTGCAGCCCTCCACCCAGAGCCCTGCCATGTGTGCAGGGCACCCTGCTCATTTGGACACCTCTCAGCCACCCCATCTCTCACAGGAACCCCGCTTCGTCTGCTGCATCTGAGCGCTGCGTGGGCTGGCCAAGCCCGGAGCCTTTTCCATGGAGACACTCTGTGCACCCTTTAATAAGTAGAGCTCAGCTCCTGTGCTTGGCTTTTCCCCCCAAACCACATCCTGCACCCTGACTGAGATGTGTGCCAGCCCCAGGCTCCCACCCTGCTGCCCAGCACTGGCAGAGGAGGGGGTTGGCCACCCACAGAGCGAGGATGGGGGTCCCGATGGCTGTGAGGGGCTGCAGCTGGGGAAGCAAGTCTGCTTGAGGGAGGAGAGCTGCAAGCGTGCTTGGAGCTTGCTGCGAGTGCCTGGAAGGAATATCCCATCCGGTGCTGGCAGGAGAGAGCACATTCATGAATGCTGCTGGGATTTAGCTTCTCAGCATCTGCCTTCCCACGTGCTGGATGGATTTTAAAAGGAAACAAAGCAAAGCCTTTAGATCTGACCTGTCTGAAATGCCGGGTGGATCCGGCCTGGGGTGGCAGGTCCCCAGCCTTGGCCATGCACCCATTCTCCCAGGAGCAGGGCTTTTCCCTCTGTGTGTACAAAAGTGATGTAGGCTTTGTGTCTGTGGTTCAAAACATCTGGGCAGACATGCTGAGCTCCCCCAGGGGAGTAGAGTGGGATGTCACAAGGTTTGTTCGGTATTTCTGGTGTGCCCTGTCTTGGGGATGAGCTCAAGGAGGAAGTGGATGTTGTGGGGAGTTGGAGATGCTTCAGGAAGTTGGGGGAGCTGTGGGCAACTGGGATTGCTGCAGGAAGCTGGGGATTTTGGGGACAATCAGGGGTGCTGGGGGAAAGATGGTGATGCTGCCTGCCTTTGCATTAGGCAGGAGAAGCACAGTCCCATGTTCTCCCAAGCCTGCCTCAAGTCTCTGCAACCACAAACAAACCGGTCTCTATGGCAGGTACTTGTGGTGCTGTTAATTTAAGGAGACAAACAGCTCGTGGTCCTGAGTGCTAATTGCCCTGACAAGCTGCATCTGGGCTCTCACCCCCCCCCTTCCCTCCTCCCCCCACCCAGCCCCACCCCCTGCCCGGCTGCATTTAAGCTCAGGTGCCTTCAGCACAGAGCTGTGGTGTTGGTCAGATGCTTGTCTTGGGCAGAAGGGCTGCACCTTTTGTTAAATTTGCGGGAGTCCCTTCACCTCTGAGGACCAGGATGGGGATGAGGATGTGTCCCTGGCACGGTGAGCAAACATCTCCTCTTTGTTGACTTGGTGCTACTTTGGGGTGTTCCCACCTGGGCACATCATATGCAGGCTCTGTGCAGGGATGGGGTTTTTAAGTCCTCAAAAAGTCGCCTACTGGGGGGTTACCTCTGTGCTGGGGCTTTGGAGCTGTGCTGGACCATGGACAACCCCTGTGGACCAACCCTGCAGCTCTACTGCTGTTTCCCCAGGCCTTGTGTAAAGGGTTTGGTGTGAGATGGGCTTTATTTACATCTGGGGGGGGGGGGGGGTGGTTTGGAGGGCTGTGACTGTACTTCCCTGCGACTAATACCCTTTGCTCTTCTTTGAGCACAGAACACATCACTCCCCGGCATTAGTTTTAAAAATGCAATCAATATAGCCCATTTATTTTTAGCCTGGATTTAGGGTGCTTTGGTAGAGGAGCTGAGCTGTGATTTGGAGCCAGCAGGCTCATTGGATTCTCCAGGGCTTGTCAGACAGAGGAACCAGCTTTTAACACTAGATAAATATTGACTGATGTATTTTCAAGGAGCAAGTTCCTCACTGAGTGAATGAGGGCTTCTTTAATGGTGTGGGGATGGCTTGGGGCATCCAGGGGAGCAGCAGTGATCTGAGCTGGCTGCTCAGGCTGATTTTAGGTGTCCAGTGATGTCTTGGGATCTAATTGGGCTGTGGCAGAGCTTAGCTTAGTCTTGGGGACCTTGTGATAGTGGAATTATAGAAGGGTTAGGGTTGGAAGGGTCACACAGATCCAACCCCCTGCACCTTCCACTAGACCAGGTTACTCCAAGCCCTGTTCCAACCTGACTGTGGAGACTTCCATGGGGCAGTCACAGCTTCTCTGGGCAGCCTGTGCCAGAGCCTTACTGCCCTCACAGGGAGGAATTTCTCCCTAAAATCCAATCTAACCTTGCCCTGTCAGTTTGAAGCCATTCCCCCTTGTCCTGTCGCTCCATGCCACAAGCACAGTGTACGTTTGAACAAATATTCCTCTTTACCAAGCTAGACCTAAAGCCCACTACAACCAGCCCAGGGCCATGGTAGGCTCTGGGTAGTTTGAGTTGGCAGTGCACTGGCAGCAGGGTGGAAGGTGAGGAAGACGTAGGCACTACTGGCGCGGGAGGATGTCTGGGGCGGGGCGGCTCGGCTGGATGCGGCACCAAACGTGTTCGTGATGCCCTGGTCTCGCAGGAGCTGTGGGGACCCTCCTGCAGCGGGCAGGGGTGCGGGAAGGGCTCGGGAGCCGCTGGCAGCGGCCGCAGCCCAGGAGGTGGCACCAGCGCTCCGCGTTCGCGGGCGGGGGACGGGAGGGACGCAGGGATGCTCCCGGAGCGGAGAGTATGGATGCTCCGTGGGGTTTGGGATGGGCAAGGGCCGTTCAGGTCCCGCTGACAACCCGGGCCGTTGTCTCTCCCAGGGCTAAGTAGAGGGCTAACCTTTGGGACTGATCTCCCTACTCCTGGTCTGGCAACCGCGCTAATATGGGAGGGTCTTCCCTCTAAGCTGGTGTGGATGAAGGGCTTGGAGCACCCTCCTTGCTGCCGGGCTTCTACCATGCAGCAACCCCACCCTGGAAAATGGGAATGGGAAGAGATCTCGCAGCTCCAGCCCACTCTGGGGAGTGACTCTGGAAACCCAGAGCTCCTTGTGCTCTGTTGCTCTCCATCTCTGGAGCAAGCAGGGGATGCCTGGGCTCCAGTCCACCTCTGCATTAGCCAGGAGGGAAATTAGAGAGTAGTTTAGATTTGGGAGTCCTGGTGTGCAGGAGGCGCCTCTGCCTGTGCTGGTCATCCAGTGCTGGTAAAGGCTGGAGGTCAGACATGTGCCTGCAGATGAGTGTGTTTTGGTGGGGATGTAGGGCTGCACCAAAGGGAAAAGGGAGGAATTGGCCTGATGGCACAGTGCCTGGCCCTGCAGCCCATTCCAGCCAGGACAGTATCCTGATAAGGGGTGAGGTATCCTTTCTTCAGGGCTGAGCTATGCAGGGGTGAGTGCTGGAGCTGTTGTGGGGACGTGTCTGCTGGAGGGAAGGTACTCAGTGGAGAATTAAGGTGATGGCAAGGAAAAAGGGGAGAAATAATTGGGATGGAGCCAGGTGGGATGGGCTGCCAGATCTGAGGCCAGCCCATTACCAGGCCCTGTAGTGACTCCCAGTGTAGGTGACACACAGACTCAAAGCCCTCAGGGTCTGTCCTGTCTCTGTTCTTAATGCAGGTGCCCTCATGGCTCCTCCACTTTGCAGGCATTGATGGCAGCTTCTCCCAGGAAAAACCACCCAAAAATGAGACAGGAGAGCAAAAATAGGGGTTTGGATGGACACAAAAGGCTCATGTGCTGTATTTCCTCCCAAACAGCCTTGCTCCTGTTTTGCCCCTTGTTGTCTGTTTCTGGTGTCACCAGACTGGACAGGTGTGAGACTGCAAGGACCTTCCCTCCCAAGCACATGTTTGCAGGTTGCCAGGAGCACACACTGGAACAGCAGCACTGCAAAGCCCTGACTCTGGAAAGCCCTGGCTGCTGCCTCACCTGCTGTTCCCCATCCAGTTTCTCAGAGAAAGATGGAGATGGTTTCTTTACCTGTCAATGTGGTGGCTTCTCCAGGTGTACCAAGCTGGCAGAGATGCTTGTGCTCCATCCCGGCTTATGGTGCCTGAAGCCCCCAAAGCTCTCATTTATCCACATCTAATGTGTGGATGAATAAGCAGAGAAAAAGATGTGATGGCCCCCCCCACTTTCCCACTGCCCCAGCTTCCAGTGCTGTGGTTTCCCAGTCAGGCTTCACTAGGGGATTTCTCTCCTGGCAGCGGAAACCATCTGTCTTGGAGCAGATTAGAAAGATGTCACTTTGCCGGCACAGCCATTTATCACTGTGGCTGGGGAAATTAGCAGGGCTCGAGGAGGGAGGAGGGAAACTGGGCTTGTCCTGGCACTCTAAGTAGAGGTTGTGGGGAATTCTAGACTATTTCCAGCTTGGCGTTTGTTTGTCCTGAAAAGGAAACCAGTGCCTTGGATTTCTGCCTTTGAGTCCTGATGTGGTGGAGACTAAGAAATTCTATCAAAATTTACAGGGCAGAACAGCTGGGAGCTCTCAAGCATTGGGTTTTTATCCAAAAGCTAATATCCTCCATCCAGTTGTTAATTCCAGAAGCCAGTGTATAAATGAAGCCTTCAGGCTTGCCACGAGGTGAGACAAACCACATCACCCTGTTGTGGTTTGCAGGGTTACCTGCACCTCTCTCTGTGTGCGTGGGAGCAGCCCAGGGGACAGCAGTGGGACAAGGGGCCTCAGTCACTAGTTGCCAGCTGGAAACACGGCAAAACACAGGAAAGGGAATAAAAATTTAAAAAAATGCTGTTTTGCAGCCCCGGTGCAGCAAACAAATGAAGAGTAAAATGCAAATTAAACCGGATAAAAATTCCTTGGCAGTGTCCCCTTTAAGCATCATATATTTTTATTTTGCTCTGGTTTTATTTGCTGGAAAGAGAAACGTAAAGAGAGAAATATTCAATTAAACCTGCTTGTCAGCTGGAGCCTCTGAGCTTTGTCACTGAGGGCTGAGGAGGGTTGCTGCCAGGGCTCTCCTCTGCTCCATCCCCACTGGGGAGGGCTTGGGGCAGCTGGGACAATCTCTTGTTGTCAGCTCACCCACCACTGTCACAATTGTCTTGTAGCACACAATTTGTATTTGCAAGGCAATACTAATCACCACAGTAACAAAGGCCTTATTTCTAGCAGGATCTGTCCCCCTTGGCTGCGTGGCAGAGTGGGGCCACCTCCTCCACTGAGCAAGGCTGGCTGTGGTGGGTCCTCGAGGACACAATTTGTTTCTTCCTCTTTGTAACACCACCCACACCTTGCCCCTCACCTGCAGCTTCTTTCCTGGCTCCTCTCTGTGCCCTCTTCCTCCTCTCCACTGCAGTGCCCACATAGGACACCTGGACTGATGGTAGAAGGACCCAAGTCCTGCAGTAAGGAGGCTGGCCCCATATATCCAGGGTCAAAACTGGGACTTTTGGGGCAGTAACTGCCTCTTCAGTAGCATCTGGGGACTCTCTTGTGTCCACACTCCACTAACACAAGAGAGAGATGGTCGCAGGGTGGTTTCTGCTCAGATCACAGGCTTCTCCTTCTGAAAGGTGAAATTTTGGAGTTTCCAGGAGCTGTATTGGTCTACAAAGACATGCAGAGGTTTCTAGATGGCAGGAATGAGGGATGATGGCCAGCTGTGAAGCCCAGCATGTGACATTTTCCTGTGAATATAATACCTGCAGAAAGTCAGAGAGAGAATCCTGGAGATAAGTTTCTTTCCCAACCAGGCAGGGCTTCTCTGAACATCCCCTGCCCTACCAGCCAGGGCTGATTCCCAGTAGAAACTGGTGATGTGGAGGATCCTGGTCATGTGCTGGTGGGAAGGAACCAGCTGCTGGCTTTTTTTCTGTGAAGGCACAAGGCAGCGCAGAAGATGCTCCCAGAAATATTTCACGTGGGGGTACTTTGATTTGTCTTGGTGGAAAGGAAATCTTGCCACAGTAGAAGATGCTGGTTAACAGTGGTGTGATGGGAGCAGCTGCAATGTGGACACGTCTCCTTGTAATGAGAGGGAGACCAATGCCTTGTTCCCTGCAGGAATTCATCAGCTGGCAATGACTCTGTTGACCCTTGGCTGGAGCTGAGCCAGTGATATGGAGGCAAAAGGGTCTATTTACCCATGAAAAATACTCCTGAGGCATCTTAAGCCTCTTCAAGCTTCAAATACTGGTGCAACCACAGATGTGCTCTGTGTGAGGAGGTGCTGGCAGGACTGGAGCACCCCACAAGGGTGCATGGATCCTCACTGAAACCACAGGTGATGCCTGTGAGAGATGGGAGAGCTGCTCTCTGGGCATATAAAAAATGTCAGAGTGGCAGTTCAGCAGCCCAGGGTCAGGCTCTCCTCCTGCTAGGATCCTGCAGCCCACTGGCAGCTCCATCAAGCCCCTGGAGAACTGTCATCTGCTGATGTGGCACAAATAGAGCTGTTTCCCTGAAAAAAACCCCAACCTCTGTTGTGTGTTTTGACTTGATGTTTTGCTGCTGCTTGGTGAAACCCCTGGCTGAGTGCACTTGGGTGTGTGCCTGGGTCACAGTGTGGATGGAGAGAGGAAAATAGAAATGGGACAAGAGCCAGGAAAGATTGACTAGCTGGAGAAGAAAATGGGGCAAAAATGTTTTGGGTGAGAGAAGAACCCCCATCCTGAGTCATGGGGTGGCTTCAGCCCCTCTTCAGCCTTCTCAAGCTAGTGTCCCTCAACTCCATCCATTCCTACGTGCTCTCCATTTCTCCAGCTGCCCTGGCACACATGGGTCCCCCTCCCCATCCATGTTCCCACCCTGTCTTATCAGTTCAGGAACTGGACCCATTTCTGCAAAATCATGCATCCCTTTCCCCATGCTCTTTCCTTAAAAGGATGAAAATTCCCTGTGGTTACTGACTTTGCTCATTCCACATACTCTCAGGGAGGCACATCAAATTTAATTCTTGTACAGTTAATAATTATTTTTGTTTTCTGTCTTGTCATAAGGGCCAGGTACATCCCAAAAGACTTTCACGTGAAAGCCAAGGCTGCCAGGGTGTGTGTGGAGAGAAGATCAAGAAATCAGGTTTTCTGCTAAATGCGGAAGATTCCCAGACAACCCAGACCCTGGGAGGATTAACCACAAGAGGAAGAACACAAGTTGGAGGAGGAAGAGTATGGCAGGAGCCAGTCAGGAAGAAAGGATGAGAGAGCAGGCCAGGTCTCAGCTGTGAGGATGGGTTTTTGGAGTAGCCTTGGTTTGTATTTGTTGGAAACTGCTCCTTTGTCAAACAAAGTGCATGTGGGGAAGATCAGGCTTGATAAATCTCCCCAGTTTGAAAGCAGGTTTTCAGAAGTGCTCCAGAATGTCCCATTCCAGTGATTTGTAAGTGGCCAAAATGTGGGAGAGTTGGTTCAAAATATTTTTTTCCTTGGGAAATGTGAGTTTGCAGTGCAACATCTAAAGACAAAAAATGAAGCAAGCTGTGATGACTGAATCTAGTCAGAATTTCTGGTGGGATGGGTTTGACTCCCATCCTTTCCTTGCAGCCCTTCCTGACTCTCTGTGTCCTTGCAGTGTGACTCCCTGAGGACAACAGATCTTTTGGATGACAAAACCATTTCCTGCCAGCTCTAGCAAGAAAGTGGCTGAAATGCAGTTGAGAAACCTGAAAAGGGGATTCAGGAAGCTGGGAATTCAATCATATTGAAAGCTCAGTGTGTCTTGTTCAAATTTTGGTTTTGAGGATGCTGTCACTGATTCCCTATCCCTAATGTTCCAGCCCTGGGGCATGGGAAGCGTCCTCAGACGGAAGGGCTGGCACTGGGTAAGTCACTAAATTTGGAGAATCTTTAAATATTCTGTGCTGGAGTGACTTGTGAATATTGTGTGGTTAATAAGGGTTAATAGAAATTAAATAAGACTGGTAGAGAAGCCTGAGAGGACTAAACTGTTTTGGGAATAGGCATTATGGGGGGAAGTGTTACCTAGAAAGTGCCTGGGGAGATGGTTCCTAGCATGGGATGGAGTTGAGTGTAGGGATGGATGGGGAGTGGAGCTGGGGCGTGGTGTGAGAGAGAAGCTGCTTGTTGAGAACATATTGCAAGAGCTCTGGGAGCAGGGCAGGGATGCAGGAGGTAGAGCTGCCTGCAGCCCCACAGCCACCTTCCCCAAGTGCCAGCCTTCCCAGACTGGCTCGGCTCACCTCTGAATTTGGCTTTTGTGTGTTTTTTTTTTTTTAATCAGGAAAAGTCTCATGGGGGCAGCTGTTGAGAGGCAAAGAAGCTGAATTGGATTTTTGTTCCTGCATGAAGTAGGCCCTGGTTACACAGTCTGAGAGAATAGGATCCTAAATTGGATTTTGCTGCTCACTTGGAATGGGCTCCAGTCGTGTGGGATTATTTGGGATTTAAAGTTAACATATAGGAAATGATTATGAAACCATCACCCAGCCAAGAAGCTGGGGAGCTGCTGCATTGACAAATGAGGAGGAATCTCCCAAGTAACACCCAAGCTGTGAACAAAGCATTGCTTGGGATGCTGCAGTGGGAATCAAAGTTTACAGGATCACAGGTAGTTATCTCCTTCCCTGATGTGGAACTAAGGCATGTGCACCAGTATGGTCAGCTCCTTCCCACTTCTGTCCCTTCCATGCCTTTCCCAGCCAGGCTGACCCTCATATAGGGTTTGAGGAGACAAAGCAAATCCCTGTGTTCTCTAGTAAAATCAATGATGGATATATATATATATATATATATATATATATATATTTTTTTTTTAAAGAATGAAATTTGGGATGCTTAACTGGCTTTGCCTCATGCCGAGATTTAATGTCTCTGATTTGTTTCCCCCTCCTCTGCCTCCCCCTTGTTTTGGCCCCAGAAATGTCAAGACTAATTGCCAGCATTATTTCTCCTCTTGTTTCAGCATTGCCCTCTGGAGCACTGGGAAACTGGGTGGTGTGTGCCAGCATCACCACCTGGTGCTGGTGTGGGCAGCCCCTGCTCTGGGGCAGCCTTATTTGGGGAGTGCTCCTGCAAGCTGCTTGGCCAGAGACCACGGCTGAGAGCTGGGGCATTGATCGGATCCTACAGCTCTCTTTCTGTAGGCATAACAGAAGTGGAGCTGTGGGAGCTGATTTGGTAAAAGTGGGGTTTGGAGCCTATCAGCAGGTAGGATTTTTGGGTACAATGGGGTTTGAGGCTGCCGGGGTCCCTGCAGAGGGATCCTGCTCTGGGGGACCAGCACATTTTAGGGGGATCCTGGTGGGATGGGGAGCAGGGCTGGATGCCAGCAGATGGCACTCCTGATTGTACTGCAGACTCTTGCTTTGCAGAAGCTGCTCTGAAATGGCTTCCCTGGCTTCTGTGGGCTGGGCTGATTGCTGTGGCCCAGGACACTCTTCCGTCCCTGCCCTCCATCCTCCTCACTGCCTGCAGCCCCTGTGCCCCACACCTCTCACTCCTCATCCAGGTCCTTTCCCAGACTCTGACTTGCTCTCCTGGGGTGGTGGGTGCAAGGACATGAGGCCAGAGGTCCCCTCCTGCCAGAGGGGGCTGCTCAGGGACTCCAGCCCCAGGTTTTGTGGCTCAGGTTGGAAAGGGGAGTATCACGGGAAGGAAGACTGGGAGCAGAATCAAGCACAGGCTCTTTATTTTCTGTCCCTTGGGTGGTAGGCTTTCACCTCTGCCTCAAATTACAAGTCATGTCACATCTTGGGAGGCTTGAAATTGTGTTTCTCAGCAATGTTCCCAAAGAGATTAGAAGCACTGAGATGGCTGAAATACCCTCTGAGCCCGGAGCGGAACAAGCCACTGAACACAGAGGGGAATAGGGAAGGAGCTGCAGCATCCTCACCAGGGTGGAGAGGAGACCAGGGGCAGCTCAGCCTTGGCCCTTCCCCACACCCCTCCTGGCTGGGGATTGTTTTTTTCGGTGCTGGTTCATACTGGTGCCAATGGGATGTGGGAAGAGGTGGGGTAGCCACCTTCCCTCTGGCCTGGAATGGAGAGACCCAAGCACCATCCCAAATAACATGAGGTGTCTTTAACCCATGGAGCACAGGGTGCTGCTCCCCAAATTTACAGATGTAAAGTGAGGAGCTCTGATTTATGGGAATTAAGAAGGACCAGGCAGCAGCTGACCCTGAGCCATGGAAGGGATGAGCATCCCAGGGCTGATCTAGAGGAGGTAGAGATCCAAAACTTCCTGGTACCAGGCAGAAGCTGCCTGCTTTTCTGAAGCTTGTCTGCTTATTCCCAAAATTGCCCAGCTCCAATTCTTAGTGTCCTCTTTTTGCTTCTGGAGCCCCTGCGATGGGATGCAGACGCAGAGAGCTGTGTTGGCTGCGGGGTCGCATCCTGGTCCTCACCACTCCCTCCCTCCCATCCTCATCCCTGCTCCTGGAACTGCACTGAGCTGTCTGAGATGTCACTGAAGTGAATCGTTCCCCAGGTGCCACTTTGAGGGCTTGGCTGACGGAGTGATTGGTGATCAGCCGGCTGAACCAACACATCACACTGCAATTAGAGACCTGGTATGGGAGAGATCCAGTAACAGAGCTGGTCACAAATATTGGAGGAGCCGTTAAGGATGAGAATCGTTATCTCCCAGGCAATCCAACACGGCTCAAGAGGACATTAGTGTCAGAGCAGCACATAGGGATGATGAATGCCTCCATAGGTGTGGGTCTCGTGCTATGGATTGGACAGAAAGATGAGCTGGATGACAAACACGTCCACAGACGTGGTCATCATCCCAATTACAGCCTAGGATGTAATTGGGATGATTCCTCACATGAGGTGTGAGGAATAGGAATGGATGGAAAGGGTATCAATGGAATGGGGCAAACTGGGGTCTGCTGCAAGAAGAGGGGACCTCCAGTGCTGAAAAGCCAGAGAATTGGTGAAGGAGGAGCTGGGACTGAAGGAGAAGCTTGAATGGTTGGGTCTATTTGGTGAAGATCTGCTCCCTGTTGGAATTCACTGCTCTGGACTCCATTGGCTAATTGCATTGCCGTGTTCTTCATGACTTGTGAGACTCAGCCTTGCCTCTGAGGTCAACAAAACTAGTTGAATTCAATGTCCATTGAGAGTATTTATGTGGCTATTTTCAGAGTGGGTTTTTTTCATATCTCTGGAAAAATGAAAACTGAAAAGGAACTGTCAGCTTCTCTGAGGCTGCTGGGACCTGCTGCTCCAGTCCTGGCTGCAGGTGGGGGGAAGATAGTCCCTCAGTACATGTGGTGGGAGAGGTGCAGGGCAGCAGGATACTGGAGGTCTTTAAATCTTCCTTCTCTGGTGAGAGAACCTCAAACCCATTTTTATCTGGCTGTGCAGCTTTCTCTCTGCAATAACAATGTGCTCAGTGTGCAGAGGGAAATTAATACAGAGCCACATTTACCTTGGGAATCTTTGAGCAAGTTTTTAAATGAATATTCATTGGAATTTTCATGCTCATATGTCTTGCTTGGCCCATCATGGCCATAATTGGGCAGCTGGGTCACCTCTTTCCGGGGCATCATTTGCCATGTCAGAAATGCTAGAAACATCCCAAAAGACTATATCCACCACTCAGTTTCTATGAAGCCCGTGAAGTTGTGGATATGATGCAAATTCTGATGTTGACGTTTGTGCTGTGATAGAAGAGGAGCTGTGCCTGTGGTGCAGCCTCCTGCCTCCCATCACAGCAGTGCTGGCTGGCTGGAGGAGAGGGAGTTTGCAGCCCTGAAAGGGAAGGTGTCAGGCATCCAGGAGCCAGGTCAGAGCTGTGGGATACGTGTAGAGTCTGCAATTGTATGTGAGCTGACCTGTGGCCAATTCCATAGAGAGCTCTCAGTGCTGCAGCTAAATGAGTTAGTGGCAGATTCAGGCAAGACTAAAATTAAACCAGGTCAGGTACAGGGGTAGTATCGTGGAGTTGGGAGCCAGGGTTTCAAAGGATGCTTACTCTGAGAGAGGGAGAGCTGGAAAAAAACCTTCCTGCTTATGCAAAGGACATTTCCAGAGCTCTAGTCCTTTGATTATAACAGATCTTAGGAGAAACTGTTTTTTCCCCTCCCCGTCTTCAAGGAGTAACAGCCATAACTATTCTGAACTTATGGAATTGGAGCTGCTAATCAGTGCAGAATAATGGTCAATTTATTGGATGTGAGGCATTTAATGATGAAATACCAACTGTCTTTCCTAATTCCTGTGACTAATGGGGAAGGACACAGTAAAAAAAAGTGCTGGAAGACATGCCAAGGTGGGGCAGTGGGTGTTTATACAAGGACAAGGAGAAAGCATGAACCAAGGGCTGACAGCAGGTCCAGGATGGAATGGGGCTTCCAGGCTGTATTTCAGGAGAGGGGAATAAAAATACATCTATGGATACAGCTGTTAACCAGCCAGGGGAGCTGGGGCTGTTGGAGTGGAGCATTGGCTGCTCATGCAGAGGCTGCAGCACCTTAGAGTGCTGGTGGAGTGGCCCTGCTGATGTCCCCTTCCTTATCCCCTCTGTCCTGGCTGCAGGGACCCTGTCTTGGACTCTGGGTGGTGAGTAGGGCACGTGTGCCAGTTTACTGGGGATGGCTTGGATGGCTCTGGGGGGTTGTGCTGGGCAAAGCCCCCGAGCCACTGGACAGAAGAGGTGTGACAACTCTGACAAGTCTGCTTCACTCCTGGAGCTGCACGTGCCTCTGCCAGTGCAGTAGCAGAGCCCGTAGCTAGATGCCACTCAGTACCAAGGTGTCGCTATTTTTTACAAACTAAGAGAACATTCCCTAATGTGCCTTGGAACATTATCGTAAATAATTAAATCTGAACTGCAGTTGTCACAGTAAATGAACAAAAGATTGTTCCACTTCCCATGTGCAAAGTACAAATCACAGACTTTTAGTCTCCCTCAATTTTTACTGCCAATTTAAGGAAACTGGCAAAGAACCGATATAAAGTCTCCAGGTTGGGAGGGAATCCAAAATCCCTCCTAAAAAGTCAGCATTTGGGCAGATCAAATCAGTTTCTCTCTCTGCAAGGGCTGAACAGGTTGGGAAGCTTGTTGTGGTGACTCAGATCACAGAATCTCAGAATGGCTCAGATTAGAAAGGACCTTAGATATCACCCAGTTCCAACCCCCCTGCCATGGGCTGAGAACCTTCCACTAGACCACGGTGCTCAAGTTTTCAGGGATTTGCAAGTCCTACCTTAAAAGTAAAGCTCAAATCCCTCCCTGGCTGAAGAAACACTTCCATGTATGCTTAAGTCTAAGGAATGTAATAGGGCACAATTAGCGTGTTATTTATGTAACTAAGGTTTTGTTTAGCTCTTGGTCCATCCCACTGGTCTGCTCCTAAATCAGCTGCTATGGAGCCAAGCAGACAACTGATGTCACCAAAGGGTGGGGTCAACAGGTTGGCATGGCCAGGATTTAAGGTGAGCAAAATACAGCCTGTGTCTGGGGAAGATGGCTCCTGTATATCACAGGGACCTCTGAGGCCACCCAGGCTGAGCTTTGGAGAGCATCTCCTTCCCCTTCCCTTGATTTAAGGCTGCTGGTGTTGAGGACACAATGGTTTGATGATGGATCCTACTGCCTGTGATACCTGTCTGAGGTATGTCTCACCTCCCTAGATCTTCCTGGATGGGTCTTAATTCAGTATGGAGTGACACTGTAGGTGTCAACAAGGCCGGGTGCTGGCTTAGATGGGATCCCCAGGCTGGCCCTGCACACACCACAGGCCTCCAGCAAGGGAGAGTGAATGGCAGAATAATCACCTTACTCTGCTCCATCCCGGGTTTATGATGCAAAACGTTTTAAAAGGGCGAATAATTAAGTGCCGCTCGTAAAAGAGTTACTTGGCAATGCTGCCAGACTCCTCCAGCTCCAGGATCTGGAATTCAGATGGGGCTGTGCCAGGAGCTCAGACCCATCTTCTGCTGGGCTTATCCCATGGACAGAGGGAGGGATGAACATCCCAGTTTTCTCTGACAAGCAACACAGAGACTTTCCATTTGCGGAATGTGTCCCCACTGGTGAATCCATTTGCAGACTGTCCGGTACAGGGGGTGTTTCTCTTGGCAAGACCCAGCCATGGTAAATAATCTAGAAATTGTGCCTGATGGATGTTTGCTCAGTGCCAGCCTGTCTCCTGAGAGTTATATAATTCCCTTTCCCACAGCTCAGCTGTAAATTCAAAGTGATTCATGGCAGGTCCCCACACCGAAGGCTTTTACAGCCCTGCCACCCCTGGGCAGGCAAGGACAGAGCAGAGGCAAGGACAGAACAGGGATGGTGCTTGCCCAGGCATCGTGTCTCCTAGTGCTGAAGCTCTTGAGCAGGGTGGGCAGAGTTGTGGGGACAGAGGAGGGTGTCTCTGAGTGGCATCTGATGTCCCATGAGGATGGGACAGTCTCATCCTCTTCCTCTGGCTGACAGCAGCCTCTGTTTCTTGTTCCTGGCACTGTGATGTGAGTGAGCCAACCTCTGTGGCCCTGAAAGGGTCCCATCAGCTCTGAAAGTCCAAGAGTAGGGGGAAGCCAAATCCAAAAGCTGGATTTTTGGAGGGAGCAATCCCTTATTCTGCTGTTTAAGCTCCTGCCTGGTCATAAACCTGACTGAGGTGGTGGGAGGCCCATGGGATTTACAGTGTAGGGGGTTCCCCTGGGCATCAGGCTGGCCCCCTGCTTGCTCTGGCATTGCTGAATGGTGCTGTGGCACCCCAGGGATTGGAGAATGAAGAAGCAACTCTGCAAATATTCCTGTTGCAATTTGTTCAGTGCTCAGGGATGATATCCCATCTGCAATATTAGGACATGTGTAACAGTATATCCATATCCCCCCCCCACTTAAATCAGATGGACCCTGTGGTGGAAGGAGCTGATAAATTCCCCAGGCAGTTATAAAGGCAGGGAAATTTAATTAATTCTTATCTCTGAGAGGAAGCGAGCAGTAGGCAGGGAAAGGGATCGTTTTGGCCTCTTTTCCCTGCTGAGGAGCTGGAGGGCAGGGGAGCCTGTGGGACTCTGCCCAGCACTGTGGGCCTGCATCCCCATCCTGGTGCCTGGGCATGAGAGTCTGCTGGGAGGAGAGGAAACAGAAACCTGCCAGCCTGCTGCTCAGGGGCTTGACCCATCAAAATCCAGGCACCTAACCATGTCAAAACACTGGGACAGTGTAAATAGCTATTTCCAGGTACTGGAAATATGTCTAAATGAAACCTACTTGGCTCAATTGCTTATCCCAGACAATAAACACCTGTAAACTGTGAGGTGTCTGTGCCACTGCTGGAGCACATCCATTCCTGCTTGAAAAAATATTTTGGAGTGGTGTTTGTTTCTGATGGTTGGCTCTGGGGCTGGGAAAGCACAGCAGGGCTGGATGCTGCTTTGAGGGGCAGATGGGGTGCCAAGAGCAGGGGGCAGGGCACTGGTAGTTTTGGGGAAAGGGAGGGTATGTGCTGTTGGTGGGATGGAGACCCACTAAAGTGTCCTGTTGCCAGCATCTTCTGCAGCTGGTCCAAAAGCTTCAAAGCAGCCTGAGGCATGAGGTTTTGAACAGAGCCAGTGTCAGGGGTGGTGTGCTGCAAGGGGAGAGCTGCCACGAGCACCCCAGCCTCCCACCAGCTGCTCACTTGCCCCTGGGGAACCCCCCCTTTACCTCTGACATTCTGAGAATGGTGGGACCAGGTCCCAAGGAGAAACCCCAGCCATGCTGAAGCTGTGGTGCTCTGCTCTGGCAGGAGAAGAAGGTCCCTGCCCTGTGCAGGGCGTTCAGACTCCATCCACCTTCACCAACACTGATCAGTTCCTCAATTTTTAATGTTCCTGTCCTCCCAAAAAGCTTTGTTTTCTTTTTTCTCCTCCTTTTCTGTCACTGGCCATTGCATTTTCATCTTATTCTGCTGATAGTTCATTTTCATTTGACATATTAATCTCTGCTTCTTTCTGTAAAGATAACTCATCCTTGCATGATGGCAGGAGTGCATAACCAGCGCCATGCCGGGAATATTTTACTCCCTTTGAAAAGACGATGGAATAACAAGTAACCAGAGTTGAGCTGGTATCACCCATCCATTTTAAGAAGGCAGAGGTCCCTGGCAAGAGACCTGCTGTGAGAGCTTTGCTTTGCCTTGCAGGTGGGTGAGATTTGAAGCAGGAGCTGAGAGTCACGATGCCAAAGTGGGGCTGGATGCTGGGCCCCCCTGCCATCCCTACACACACTGGAATATTGGGATAATGGCACTGGGTTCATTTATTTGCTGCCGTTTATCAGGCTTGTGGCTGGCTGGCAGCTTTAATGCTGTTTATATAAGGAATGGCAACAGTGTACAAGAACAATTATTCCTACCAATGTGCCCTGGGGAGGAAACTGTGCTGATTTCACCACCCCACCCCTGGCAGCAGGGACATGGGAGGTACCTCACAGGGTGGCAAATGTCACCGAGAGGAAGATTTTTACAGCAAAAGCTGCCTGGCTTCCCCTGAACCCTTCTGCTGAAACCACACAGCTCTGGGGATTCTCCTGGTGCTGTTCCCTTAAACACTTAAAAGGACTCCATCTGGTTTTAATTATTCAAATGAGCTGACAGGGTAATCAATATAAATGGTTAAATGTGGCCAGGACTAGTGTCAGCTCTGCTGCAGCACCCATAAAAGCTCTGGACAGGGGGTATTAGCTACTGGAGACCCCTTTGCCCGTGGGGATAGGTGACACTGCAGCCTGGGCTGAGGGGTCACAGGGAGAGTGTGTGCCCACAGTCATCCTGTCAGATGCAGGATTTAAAACCATAACCTGCGGTACTTCTGGCTCTGGCTGCTTTTTTATTGCTAATATACTGCTAATTGCACTCTGCTGTGCGGTAATACTAATAAAGTGAGATTTAGAAAGCAGGAGGCTGGAGAGAGTAAATCAAGGGCATGGCACAGCCTCAGCTCTCTGCATCACAATTACCCACAGCTCCCTGGCATTGGGGAGGGGTGAGGGACCCCACTACCAGGACCTGCATCTGGGGTCCCCAGGGCACCCCGAGCTGCCAGGGTGGAGGGGTTTTGTGGGTGCCACATCCTGTGGTGGGAAACCCAACTTCTCTCTGGTGCTGGAGGAGCTGTGTCCTCCCCAGCATCAAAGTTTCTCCTGACCCCCTTCTGCTCTTGGAGCTGTGGCCGTGCTGCTTTTTTGTTGTGTTGCCATGGTAACACCGCCTGCATCCATCCATGGTCCTGCCTGTATCTCTCCCTGCATCTTGCTCTGGTGCTGCCTGTGTCTGTCCCTGGTCCTGCCTGCCTGGATCGTACCCTGGTCCTGCCATACCCATCCCTGGTCCTGCCTGCATCCTGCCTTGATACTGCCCTCATCCTTCCTGTCTCCATCCTGCCCTGATCCTGCTTGAATCAATCCTAGCCTGGTCCTGGGACCAGGCTTGCATCCACCCCTGTCCTGCCTGCCTCCCTCCCTGGTCCTGCAGCTGGTGAGTGCCACCAGCCTCCTCTCTTGGGTTTTGAAGGGGGTTCTCCCATCTGTCTAACACTGGACAAAACATTATTAACAGACAAAGAGAGGGAGGAGGTGGGCATTGCCTGGCTAGTCAATCTGTCTCTGCTGGTCCCTTATTGCAGCTGCCAGTGCTCGTGCCTCGGAGGTGCTGTGCTTCATCAAGCCGGCGCCTGCCTCGGGGTGGGGTCACGCAGAGACAACCACTGTAATGAGAAGAGCTGAAACTGCTGCGTGTAGCAGGAGGGGAGTGACATCCCCGTACCCACCAGCAGCCAGCCACAGGCTTTCTAGGCTTGTCTGGCCCAGAGCGATGGGAGAGCTGAGGTGAGGCTGTTCCTGCTGCTCCCTCTCCTCCAAAACCCTCATTTTTGCCTCATGTGATGCCATGGAAATGTTTGACTTTACAGCCTTAGTTTATATTGCTGGGAAGTAACTTAACCATGCTAAGTGTTGAAGCTGCATTTCTTTTTGATGATTTCAAAGATTTATTAAGTTCTCCCAGGGAGAAGGAAGGAAAGAAAAAAAACCCAAACCATGCCAGCAAATAAGATTCAGTGGTAAGCCCAGTGAGTAAACCCAGAATATATGTGCAGTGTTTAGAGATTTTGCTGGAGCATTTGCTTGCTGCTGGCTTCTGTCGACAATAGGATGTAGGAGCATCCAAGATGCTCAGCCTTATCCTTGGCCATAGAAACTTTGATGCCTGGGAATGCTGTTTTCAGGGTTTCCCCTTTATTTTGTGGGTCAGATACAGCAGCTGAACACGGGCTAATTGAAGGTTTGCTGTTTGCTAACAGCTGGAACACTGGAAGTGCTCATCCAAACCACTCAGCTTAAATTAAAACATAGTAAGTGCTTCCTGAGCAGGAATCTAGAGCAGTTCCTGGGCAGTCTGTGAACATGAGAGATGGGTCCAGTTCACCGCACAAGTTAGTTGCAATTAATTAATGAACTGGTTCTATTAATTTACTCCCAAATCCAATCACTGGGGGATGAGGTCACAGCTGGCAGAGAAGTACCAGCAGATTGTGGAGTTTTCTGCAAAATAAATTAACAGCATTTAATTTCAAGAGTTCAGGGAAAAAAAAATATGTTAAGAAGTGATAGGGCCTGGAAATCAGATGGGGCTGGAGCCAGCAGGGGCAGGGCCAGCTGTGAGGTGGGTGAGAGGCAGAGCCAGGCTTCTATCCAAGGGTTTTTATGTACCTGCTGCATCAACCTGCTGCTTCCAGGACTGATCCACACATGTACAGAGGAGAAAGTCCTAGGGGAACCTAGTCTAAATTATTGTCTACCCCAAATAGATGTGATTCCAAGCAATTTCCTGAAGTGTGGGATTATTGCAGGTAGGTGATGTATTGATTTTGAAGGCTTTCAAGTGAGCAGAAATATTCTTCCCTTATTCCAGAAAAGCTGAGGGGTTGGGGTTGGGGTTTTTTGCCTTTTTTTGGGAGATTTTTTTGTTTTGTTTTGTTTTTAAGAAAGAGGGAAATGCACCATAATAATGCAGAAGTGAGGCATGGGAAGGCAGCGATGGGTCCAAGGTTTCCAAAAGATTTCTAGCCCCCGAATTATCTTCAAAGAGAGGTGGAAAGCAATGAATTGTGGTTCCCAAGGTCCCACAGATGTTTTCCTTGCTCCCTCCCCCCCCCCCCCCCCCCCCGTATCCTTCCAACTTGGGCAGGTGGGTGCTTACCAAGGGGAGTGCAAAGATAAATCCCTGTTAATCTCTGCTCACTGTGCGTGAAGACTAATGGTTCTGAAGGTTGTTTGCTCACCTGTTTGATGAGCTGATGGAAAATGAAGTCATATTCCTTTTCCTGTCTCTGCTCTAACAGAGGCCAAGCTCCTGTGTTTGGGTGTGTGATGTTTCAGGGAGCGGTGGGAAGATGGACTGGTGTAATTATTCACATCATACCAGCAATCCACCTGCCCTGGGAAATGGTCTTCTAGATGTAGCTGCAAAAAAATTCAGCTTTCCTCATTAAAAACTAGCCATTTATGGGACCTGGGCTGCCTAGATCCTCCCCAGTGCTGCTGGAAAGGGGTTCCCTAACATCTAACCCATCCCTTTTTCTCCTCCACACACTGGATGCAGGGAACAGGCTTTCTCTCCCACTTTGCAGCCATCACCTTCTGTATTTGCAGACTCAGTTTTGCCCTTGACAATCTCTTCTCTGGGTTAAGCAACTCAAATTCATTCAACCTTTTGTATTTCCCAGATCTCATGGACTGACTTCAGTGAATTCATTAGCGGGCTCTTAGGCCAGGAGGAGGGAAGGTCCTGCCTGAACCCCAGGCTCATCACTGGAGGTGAGTATTCCTCCCTTGATGCCTTGGGGCCCTTTGGGAGGTACAGAGGATGTTTCCAGAAGTTCTGGGGGCTTTTTTGCCTCTGCCTCTTTCACAGAAGGCTGGCAGCACCACTGGCAACTGAGGAATCAGCTCTCAGCACCTTTATCTGAGGCCATCGATTTGGCTTTTCCTGAATGCAATCTCGCCAGAGCAGCTCAGTGCTTCTCCCTCCATGTATATATTTAGGTATTTTCCCATATCCAATTAATCCAGCTGCTGCCTCGATCCATCCTGCCTTTCATCCTCCTGCAATAAAGCATCTTTTGTTAGCAGCTCGCCGCTGGCCATGTTTCTCTGTCAGGCTTGTGTAAAACACCCTCAGAACCTGTGGGACAGGGACGCTCACTGCCCTCTTCTGCAAACTTTGGCGCTGGTGAGGGGAAGGGAAGAGGTTCATTTTATCCTGAGCCTGAGCCCCCTGGATGAGAGGCAGCTGGAGGGAAGGAGGGCTAAAGCATTGCCATGATTAGTAACCCCAGGAATTGTGAGAGAGCTCACCAGAGCATCAAATCAGTTTTTTTCATTACTGGACACTGTATTACTGTTCCTGCATCTCAGCCTGGCCACCCAAACTGGGTCTGAGGGAATCTGCACCTTTTTCCCCTTTTCCCCATCAAAAACCCTTTGAAGTAATGCAATTTTTTCCCACTGATGATGTGTTTTTATTTCCATTCTCTCCTCTCCTTTACCCTGCCAGCCCAGGGCAGACTGGCCGGAGGGTTCAGGTGCCTCCAGGGAAGGAGATGACTCTGTAGGGTTCATCCTACTCCTGATGGGGCTGGAGATGTCCTGTTAGTATGATCTAGTTCCCAGGGGCTTAGGGAGATGGGATTTGGAGATACAGTTCTTTCCTGGCTCCATGTTCCCTTGGCCAGCAGCGCAGAGGTATTTTTTTGGGAAAGGTGCAATTGGGATTGCAGTCATTGGGCTGGGCATCACCTTAACTCTGCCCCTTTTGAGGTGTGTTGTACAAAGCAGGGACATTACAGGACATTTGGAGATGGGATATCTTCTCCAAAGCCCTGAGGGATGCAATACTCTTTGCCCCTTTCCCAGCAGAGGCTTGTGAGCAGGTCATTGCCATCCCTCTTTTTTCCCTGCTGATGAATGCTTTGCTGTTCCAAGTTTAGCGTCAGTGGGTCTGTCAGAAAAATTAATTTTTTAATTAAAAACATTTTTTTTCGGTGGTGCTTTAATGTCTGGATCTGGAGTAATTATTAGTAGCTCCAGGGAGACTGTGCTTTAGAAAAATTGTTGGTGCTACTGCAAAGGAATTTATCTGATTAACGTCAGCCTTCACACGTGGCTGTTGGGGGGGGTGGATGACGGTGGGAATCCTGCTGCTCTCAAGCAAAATGATTAATCATGGAAAACAAGGCAGGGTTCAGCAAGCGCTGATTTTCCACCTCAGAGGTGGATTGGGAGAGGAGGAGAAGCTGGGAACCATCAGTATGGAGCTCCCTTGCCATCCCTTTCCCCTGCACGTGGGTCCTGGGATGTGGCTTGAGTGATTGGAAAGGTGAGGAGTGATGGCTTTGTCCCTTGCTGGAATAAAGAGGAGGGAAACACCTAAAGAGGGCATGAGCAAAACATTGGCTATTCTTGCCCCCATCCTGGGTGGGAGTGGAGGGGCTGCTGCCACCCCTGAGGCTGGGCTTGCTCAGCAATGCCCCCAGCCAGCCCCTGCTCTGCCGCGACCACTCACACGGGGGTTTAGGTTTCCCAGGGCCAAATCCCTCTCTCAGCCAACTGTTCCCTAAAGAAACCAGCTTTCCCCCCAGGTCTTCCTTCCCAGCTCCTTATTAGAGGCTTATTCCCGTCCTGTAGTGTAAAATTCCTGGCTCTGGAGATTTTTGCTGGTTTAATCCCTGTAGCCCTGGCGGTGCTGGCTGGTACAGTTTTGGATTCTCCTGGCTGGGGGAGATTAACTGGAGAAAGTGGCGTGAAGGCACCTGTTTCCTCGTGCATCCCACTTCTGCAAGTACTTTCTGGTGACAGGGTCCTCAGGATGGAGGGAGGGATGGATAGAAGGACAGAACAACAGAAGAAGGGATGGATGGGTGCAGCAGGAGGTCCAGAAGCAGGAGGGGCCAACTCGTGCACTGCTCAGGACCCCCTTCCCCTTGCTGCATCCGTTTGCTGAATTTCATAATAACATTATCATGTGCTTCCCTAATGGGTTCTGCAGGCTTCAGGCAGATCCTACCCTTTGTGCCCAATTAACAGGCTGTGCCCTGCAGAGTGGGAGGCAATATATATATTTTCCACGTAGTAATAGGACTTTTTTATTTCCTTTTTTTTTATTTTTTGGCTGTGGTGCTGTCATTATAATATTGATTTGTCATCCAGGTGTCAGGAACAGCTGGGTGGCAGAAAAAATGGCAACTTTAATTCGTTTTGCAGGCAGGGGAGCGGGGGGAAGAGTTTCCTCCAGGCTTTTTTACCCCCACCCCCCCCAAACCTTCCCTCTGTGATGCTCCATGTTCCACCCTGACAGGAACATTTATAAACTGCCACTGTGGGGCGTATTATTAACAGCTCGATTCCTTAAAGATGCAATTAATTATTCACCTGCCTCCAAATCAGTTTTAAGCACCTTCCAAGCTGCAGCGTAAATAAACCTTCCCAACTTGCCTCTCTTTTTTTGCACATGTATTCCTGGTATTCATAAAGCTGAGCTATTTAAATTGAGCCAAACTAGCAGCTATTGTAAATTACTGCAGCTCCATTGGCTTCCCAGGCTCTCTGCTGAGTTACACCAGCCAGGATTTTAACTCATCCTTGTGGGGTTGGCAAATGTCGCTATTTTCTCATTTGCCATGTTTTTAGGCTATTTTTGCCTTGCTGCTAAATCCCTCCTGTTTTGTTGTGCCTCTCCCCCTTTAGCCCAGTCTCCCTTTTACCTGTTTGCTGTTTAATAAATCATCCCCTAAATGATCCCCTGACTTGAGCATCAGCTACAAGGCCTTGTGGAGGGTTTATTTATATTTTTTTTTCTTCCCTTTTAGGAAAGATGTTGATTGGGTCTCAGCTGATGGCTGCTTTTGAAGGAGAAAATGCCGACTGTTCTCCAGGGGGGTCTGTGAGAAAAAGGATCGTTTACTGTGGTTAAGTTTCTGGGCTGAAATTTAGGTTAGGCAAGTGGTAGATATTTGGGGAGAAAACATTTTAAGAAGAGGTTTGGACTTCTTTTTCTCTAAGGGAAAGCTGAGACCTGCAGTGGATTTTAATGGGAATGGATGGGGCAGAGCTCCTGAAATACCTTGTCATGACCACCCAGAAACGCTGAGCACCCAGGGCTGAGGGGACAATGGAGTGAGCAGGAACGGCTGGAGGATGCTCACCTCCACAAATAGTCTCTACAAAGAAAAGAAAGTAATTAAAAACAATGTTAAATGGATAAAAATCCCCTTTTCTGTTGCAGGGTCCATCTCCAGCATGAACACAGAGGCTGCCTCCTGCACTTCAAGAGGCCGCGCCAAATCTTTGCATGGATTAGTCGTTAACAATGGGGTTAATAATGATAATGACACAAATGTCCTGTGCCTGCATGAGCTACACTTAGGAAAATCTGCCAGCACCAGGTAATCACCATGTTTCATACTGTCAACGAGATCAATCATGTCGAGAGCTCATTCATCAGTCAGCTGTGCCAGGGGCTTAGCAGGCAGGGGGGAGTGCAGGCAGCTCACAGAGCCCCAGAAACCAGATCTTGGGGGAAAAGGGGTGGTCTCCCAGGATTGGAGTGGAGGTGTCAAAGCCCTGGCGGGCTCCAAACCCAGCTGGGTGCCAGGCAAAGCCTCTCCTCCCTTCTCCTCTCAAGGATGCTCTCACTGATGCTCCCCTCTCCGAGGTGGCTGGGGCTGTCAGGGCTTCCTCTGCTGGAGACAGATTGTTTGTTGCTGTTTCTCCATCTGGCTGGAATCACGTCTGTCTTCCACTGTGTTGTTTGTTGCCTGACTGCCACGTGTAAGCCATCTTTTCTCCTGTGCTTCCTACCAAGGAGATGTCCTCAGTGCCCCAGCACTGCCCTCAGGTCCCGCTTCCCCACATGGGATCCCAGTCCACTAGTGCTGGAAACCCTGCCACAAGGGACTTTCTGCTCTGAAAAATAGGACCTCGCCTCAAAAATCATCCCTGAACCTGTAGTCCTGGCAGTGAGGAGCCAGAAGACAGGGAATGGGCAGCTGTCCCAAAGCAGCTTTGCTCCAGCAATCAGTGGGAGGTGATGGAGAGCCTGTCTCCATCTGTGGCGAGGCCAGAGCTGGACCCTGCCTGAGGGCAGTCAGTCAGGCACAGCCTTGCAGAAGGGAGAACAGGCTGCCAACAGCATGTTATGGGCAGCTTGGGGTTTGCAAACCCTGCTGGACAATCCTTTATGGCTGGTGTGTTGGCAAGGGGGAGACACCAGTCCTCCAGCCTCCCAGCTCCTCTCAACACCAAACCCTGTGGGAGCAAGGCACCCCGGTGAGCTGTGGTTCTGGGGTGGGCAGTCCCCACCCTGCCCATCTCATGCCTGTGCATCCTCCTTGGTGGTAACTGATAGGTGAGCAGACTGGGAGCTGGGAAAGGACTCCAGGTGCTGCCAGCTTGGAGCTGCCATGGCTGGCAAGGCTGTCACTCCTGGTCTGCATGAATCAGACAGCCAAAGGCGTGGGGACATGGAGGGGACACAGCCCTGCCTGTCACTCTGCTGGCCTCTCCATCCAGCACCAAACCACCCTTCCTCTGCCAGCTCTGCCTGCATGGATCTGCTTGGCCTTCATCCTCTGTGCTAGGTGGGGATGCAGCCTGGGGACCCCCTTGGCCAAGGGGGCTTTCAGCTTGCTGCCAGAGCAGGATTTTGGGCAAAAGATTGTACCCCTTATTTTGGGTCTCACAGTGAAAAGGGAGCAAACCATCCTACCTATCTCACCATTGTGCCAGGTAAGGAGAACTGGAAAACCCACCACAGGCACTGCTGATGCCCACCTGCAGACAGCTAAGAATGTGGCCCAAAGGACTTGGCACTCAATTTTAACTCCATTACCTGCATGGAGGCTTTGCTTGTGCAACACTTTTATAATTCCTGGGACAGATATCATTGCAGAGCACAACTTGTGACCCCAGGCTCACAGTGTCCTCTCCAGAGGTTGACCTGAACTTTCTCAGAAGCTGTAAACCTTCCTTGCAGTGCTGTGGCCAGCATCCTCACCTTCCACAGTGTGGTACCCAGCTATCTCAGCACCTCTGCCAAGGATGCTGCAGATGTTGTCCAGCAGGTAACAGCACCTCTGTCCTCATGGCTGTACCAGGAGGGGATGCAGGGCTGACAGTGGGGCAAACCCCAGGAGCCCCTCATTTGGCTCTTCCCTCCCTTCTTCCAGTCCTGCCTGGCCCTTTCCCCTCTTTCTCACAGCAGCAACCCTTTCTTCTTTACCTCTCTTCCTTTTCCCCACTTCTGGAAGGCTGCTTGATTGCCTGGCTCCCTTCATTAGCATGATACCTCCTGGAAAACTGGTAAACAGAGGCGTATGAATGAGGTGTTGATTGCAATCAGCAGGGGAGAAGGGGGGCTGAGAGTGCTGGAGAGGCCGAGGATGCTTCTCAATCACCCAGTGGTCCAGGTCGGCTGCTGGAGAGGATCCACTCCCCAGCACGAGCTGCCTGGGTTGGCCACCCCACATGGCTCTCCAGCAGCCACCTGAGCATCCCTCTGCAGAAGAATACTGCATGCTCACACCCTTGCCCTTCCCTCTTGGGACTGTGGGGTGTGGTCTGGGAGAGCCCATCCTTGCTGCTGGGGTGTGTGGGATGGCTGGGTTCCAGGACATCCTGTCTCACGGGATGCATTGCTGGGCTGATGGCAGGGTGCAGCAGGGTGAGAGCACCCTGGGGCTCTTGGAAAACAAGAGCTTAAAGGCATAAGCATGATCCAAATCACATCCTATTATTAATCTGGACATGCTGCAATGGAGCTGGTCCCTAGCCAACTGTTCCCATGGTACCATTGGAGGTGTGGCAGGGGCAGGCAGAGGTTACAGGGCTGGTATCTGATATCACAGAGGGGAATTTGCCTAATTTCTGGCCTGTTTCAGGGTGAAATGGCTGAAATCACCTTCCCCAGGGCAGCTCCAGTGCTGAGTTAATGCTACCTGGCTTTGTTAGCAGCACAAAGGTGTTTGGCATCTTAGAGGTGACAGCTTGCAGAAGTGATGAGATGTGGGTGCAGGTCATCCCCCACCACGCTGCAACATCACCAGGGGAGCAGGGAGCGTGTGGAGCACTCTGTCAGGAGCTCTGTGCAGGAACCTGGATGCACAGTGAAGGTGGGCAGCAGGGGCAGTGATGCCCATCACCCAGCTTGACAGTGTCAGGTTCACCCTGCTCCCAGCCCTGGGCTGCTGCCAATGTGCTCACCCACGAGTGTCTGTCATTAAGCATCTATTTAGGCATGCAGAAGTTGCCTAATTTTTCAAGGGTGCTGCAAACCCCCAGTGTCCTTGAAGTCAGTTGTTGCTGAAAGTACCTGATACCTCCAAAAATGAGTCATGGGGCACATGCATTTGATGCCCAGTAGAAATAGGTGGGCAAAGGGTCAGCCTGAGTGTGGAATGGATGTTTCCCTATCAGCAAATGGGGTATCAGAGCATATTAGAACCTCACTGGCTGTTGGGAAGCGATGCCCTGACTGCATGTAGAGGCAGGCTGCAGCCCTGCATTGCTAGAGTAACCCCAAGAGTGATGGGAAACCCCTTGGGGAAGCGCCTTTCCCTGTGGAACATTCCTGTTGCCACCCAGGTAAAGTCTCTGCTCCCTGTCCACAGCCCTGATGCTCCACAAAGGTGGCCTTTGCTCATGGGAACCAAACTTCCTGCAAAGCCCTGCCTAGAAAAGATAGCAGAAATAGGATGCCAGAGGATTATTCCCCAGCCATGCTCAGCAGGAAACATGACTGCTGAGGATAAAGGCAGGAATTAGAGGAGGACACCTGAACACGGGGGCTTAGGCTGGGAGAAGGATCCCTGCAGAAGGAGGCAAAACACTGGCATTGGCTTTTACTCCCCTGCATCTGTTATTTGACCTTATAAAACTCCATTTGTGGAGGTGGTTGTTATTTTTCGTTAAAACTTTTAATCTAAAATCCCATTAGGCTTAGCAGTGTGTTCATTTGTGAGCAGAAGAAAAACAGTTCAGTGTTTGCTCATTCCTGTATCTTCCTCACTTCAAACAGATGTAATAAAGCATTTTCTCTTTCCCTCTTGTTTCCCTTTGTGGTTTGGCTTTTTTTTAGGAGCCTTCGAGGCAGTTCAGCTTGGTTTTGCCCACTCCCAGCACCGCACATCTCTTCCAGCTCTGCTGCTTTCATGTCTGTTGACATGAAATAAAATTCGCAGGATGTCCTCTGAAGTGGGGACTTTTCTTTGCCTGGCTCTTCCGCCGGTGGGGTTAAACCAGCCCATCCAGACCAAATTGTCTGACTTTAGGATAAAACAACATTAAAGATACATCCAGGGCGTATTTTTGTGTGTATGCTCATCTCTGCTGGGCAGCAGCAGCCTATGGAGGGACAGACTGGTCCCCACACTCAGGGAGGCATCACAGTGACCGTTTACAGAGTTTTTTCTTCACTCTGCTTTCTCTGTCATCTTTATTTCAGGAATTGCTTTAAAACCAGGCTTTGAATAATTCACTGGGAGCATAAGGCAGTCCACCCTGACTGCTTCGTCACAGCTTCCCTTGACTTCAATAATTCACTTTCCCACCAGGAGCTGATGTGCTTTCCTTGTACGTGGGTTTGCTGTCGAGCACACCCAGCTCCCAGCCAAAGCTGGGCATGAGGAGAAGTAAAAGGGGATTTAAGGCCGAATGCCTTTGTTTAACACTACATTTCAGGCAGGGCAGAGGGTTCACCAGGCAGCTTTTCCAGCTGTGGGAAAGGCAAGAAGGTGAGCTGAGACTGGTTGTGGCTTGGTGACAGAGATGCTCCTCTTGCTGCCAGCATTGGTGCCAGGTTCCCATGGGAGCAGAAGGCATTGGTCATTCAGCCCCTTCCTTGATGTGAGGCTTTGGGGCTACAGCTCCAGTGGGTCAGTATCCACCCCCCAAGAGCCTCCCAAACCCCCAGCCACCAGGGATGTGCCCCAGCCCCACTGCTCCAACTGTCTGGGAGCTGCACCACACCTCAGCCTTCTTAATGAGGTACCTGGGCTTGTGTTTTCCCCCAGAAAATCAAGCCAGCATGTGTGAATGACCTGGCGACGGCCAGGAATAGTGAATAGGAGTGGGAATGGCAATAAGGTGTGGGGATTCAGTAGCCTTTCCACCCAGACCCTGCTTATCTGGATAAATTAGGGTTTAATTTAAAGGAAACGCTAAGGCTCCTACTGCAGCGTATTGACGGAAGAAGGTATGATATGCATGGGGAGATGCTAAAATATATAATGTACAAACTCTTTATAACAGTGCTTTTTCTGTAGGTCTCTTTTCCTGCCATCTCAGGAGCAAGGCTGGTGAATGATGTGCAGCAAGGAATCACAGCTGTGAACAACCAGCAAATTCCTGGGAGGAGAGCCGGGTACCAGATGCCGTGGAACACGTCTTTGCAGTGGTGCAGTCTGAGGCAGGTGATGGTGAAGATGCTCTGGTGCCTGCGTAAGAGCGTGGCACGGGGGAAGGGGCTTAAGCTGATGCTGAGTGTGGTGGATTTAATTTCCTCCCAGTAGCACTTCGATATTACAAGGCGCTCCAGAAAAACCAGAGAGGGCCTGGGGCGAAATGCAGCCGAGTCAATTGAAGTTAACTTCCCTGGGCACGAGGCCAGGCCCCTCTTTATAGACTATTTTTCCAGAAAGGCTGCAAAAATGTATTTTCAGTTGCTTTTGATTCAGCTGCCTTGAGCCTGCTCAAGTGAACTGCGTGCAAAAAGAACCCTGAAAGCTTGGGCTTGCAGGAGAGGGTGCAGACTGTGGGGAGCTGGCCTTATATCTCCCCCAGATCTCTTGAAAGAGCCCCATGAGTACTACAGAGGCACTATAGGGCCCTCCAGCCCTTCCCTCCTCTGGCATCACTGAGGAAGACTAGTGGACTAGGCAGGCTGGAGGAAGGTGGGGGATGCCTCCAACCTGTAAGGCATGGAAAAGGGTTTGCCATCAGGCAAGGCAAAGCTCCCCCCATACCCAATGCTAACTGGGGGCAGAGAGGCCCCCAGCACTGAGGGACCCATGGCTGAGAAGGGAGGCACCAGGCAAGCTAAGATTTAGGGACAGAGGGTCTGGACAGATTTGCTGCAGGTCAAGGCTGAGCTGAACTTGTGTCCAGGATGCCTGGGGGGCTTGAGGCTTTATGTCCTGGGGCTGATAAGGCAGAATATCCCCTAGCTCCGCTGGCAGAGTTTCTCTCCCTTAAGGCTGTGCTTCCCACACTGTGGTGTGGGGCAGGAGGGGTTTTCACAGCTTTTCTCCTCCTTCTCACTCTCCCCAGTCTGCTGCTGCCTCCGCTCTGGATAGCTGCTGCCTCTCTAATTGCATTACAGCTGATGGGGGGAAGGAAACCACTGTTTTGGCTTCAAACAAACGACGCCCTAACCCAACTCATTATCCACCTGACTTGCTCCCCAACCTTCCGTGACACTCCCGTATTTGTCACGCTGCTCCAGCGCCGCTAACGAGCAGAGCAGCCGAGGCTGTGGCCGGCGGCTCCCCCAGCACTGGACCGGGGCTCCATAAACGAGCTTGTGTCCAGGACCCCAAGGGGATGCTCTGCCTCTCAGCTGTGTTCATCCTTCTCTTTGCCATCATCCTTTTTATTTGCAGGCGCTTCTTCTGGCCTACTTGCATCCAGTTCATTTTCCTTTTGTTAAATAAAACCTGACTCCAGGCCTTATTTGGCAAATAGATCTGGGAGAAGCTGGGCTGGCTCTTTCTTCTCCTGACAAACCTTTCAGGTTTGGGGAGATGAGATGGAAAGAGAGACAGATGAATAAGATGCAAAAGCAGTGAAGAAAAATAAACAGGAGATAAAGGGGGTGTGGGAGAGAGAAAAAAATGAGGCAGATCCATAGCTGGGATGGGAAGCAGAGGCAAGACAAGGAGATCTGCTAAACCCCAACCAGCCCAACCCCTGTGCATGAAGTGAGGGACTGGGGGGGGGCAAACTGGGAACACACTGTTATAATGTGTGTATAGTGTGTCCTTTCCCAGCTCCTCCTGGCCATGCCTGCATGGGGATTTGGGGAGGGGGACCTGCTGTGGTGAAGAAATGGCCATGCTTCCTCACAGTAGCTCCTCTCTCCTCTCCTCCAGTATCCCCTAACAATTTTCCCCCAAGATGCAGGTTGTTCATGGAAGCAGACAAGCACTTTGGCCTGACTCTGTCTCCAGCTGTCAAATGCTGTAAATATCCAGGAGGTGGTTAAAGCTGGGAAACAGCGGAGATGCTTTAAACACAGCCCAGAGCCAACCCCACTGCTGGTAGGACTCATAAATATCCCCTCTGTGTTCTTGCTCTGTCAGGAGGCAGCAATAAAAGGGAACAAAAGCCAAAGCCATTGTGGGGTGGCTTCAGCATCTCTAGTGCCTCCTTACCCCTTCCAGAGCATGTTGGATAGCAATGAGGAGTAAAACCCAGTTAGCTGGGGGGAGCTGATGGCATGGGGCTGTTCTCTGCTGTTCTCTGGGCACAGCACTGAGATGGTGAGGTTGGGAGCTGGTACGAGAGGCTCAGTGTAAAAATCATTGTTTTTTCTATTATTTCCCCATTTTCATCTGGCTGAGTAGCACTGAGCATCTGCCTTAAGGCAAGTCACCTGGCCCAGCTCTTGAAACCACCAGCTTCCTTGGCAGCAGATGAAGTCCTTGGCTGAAGGGAGAAAGTGGGGGCTTAAAATTATCCATGCTGGAATCAGGTGAGAGCGAATGCTGTTATACAGGGCATGAAATGAGAAATAGGTAATCCCCAGCAGGAAGCAAACCCTGGGAATCGCTGGGGAAGCCAGGGAAATGTCCTTCCTTTATCAAGGGGTCACACCACCCCATCAGCCCTAAAAGCACAGGACCTGTGAGGCAGCAGGACACATGCTCAGGGAAGGTGGAAGCCTCATCTGGAGGCAGCACTGGCGGCATAACTCTGTCCCAGTTGTGATTTTTATAATAAGCTGAATTCTCAGCTGGACCCAGCAGAAAATCAATAGTGGGACTTGAGAAAGCAGTCAAAATCCATGGAGCTAAATTGGCCAGCCCGCAGGCAGCTGGGTGGCTTTTTGGGCATTGTGATGTGTGGCTGCACTGAAAGGGGAAAAATAGAACAATTTCAAAAATTCTTTGAAATAATTGCCTAAGATTACTGAATTATCTTAAAACACCAGGACAAGATGCAGAAGTGGCTTTTAAAAAGTTCGTGGTGGGAGCTGGAGGAGCGAGGGAAGCCACCTTCCCACTGCCAAGGGCATCTGGGGACAGTTGAGGTGGGTTTTTCCCTTTCCCAATTAGATCCAAAGGATGCCTTCCACTCCACCTGCAGAGCCTTATCTGCAGAGCAGCACATCGGCTTTAGCAAAAAGCCTCTCATTCTCCAAAGTCTCTTTAATTCCATCCTTTTAGATCTGCCTTTTCAAGCGCAGCCCCAGCGCCATCCATCTGCCCTTTCTATAGAGACGGTGTCCTGAATCGTTTTATTTTTGGCAGCTTTGCCTTCATCTCCTCGTTGGCAGGGGAGCAAGGAGAAGATATCCCCCCTCCCTGCAGCTGCTGAGGGTGCTGTTGGATTTGGGGCTATTTTGGTCCTCAGCTCCTGTCCCACTGGTGGATGCAGGACTGACGGACGCTGTTGGGCAATGGCTGTAGGCACCTCCCAAGGCTGTGAGAACCTGTCCATGAGTTACTAACATCACATGGCTTTTGCTGGTTCTGTAGGGACACCTGGCTATGCCATGTGCATCCTGCATCCCACCCTGCATCCACCCCGTGGTAGCCCAGGCCCGGGCAGGTCTTTGAACATTCCCCACTTGGAGCTGGGGAAGGCATGGGAAGCCTAGCCTGGAGTTTTCCATGCCTATCAACCTGTTCCAAGCTATAGGAAAAAAAGATAGATGAAGAAAGCGAGGAAAAATATAAAGAAACAATTTTCTTCTGACATTTTTCTTTTTCAATGTGAGCCCTTCTGGGAGGAGGTCTTTAAAATTAATAATGTTCTTTCTTTTTCTCTCTCTCTTCCCGAGACTCCTGTTTTAAATTAATGAAAAGTCAAATACTATTAAGTTCTGATCATGTGTTTGTGATAATGAAGGGACTGATTTCCAGCCAGTTTACAACTCTGATCCGTTTCTCCATCCCCCTCTCTTTTTTGGCTCTCTCATGGGCTCCCTCTGATTTCCAACATTTGTGGTCCAAGGCTAGGGAAAGCCTTTTCACTGAGCAGATTTGAAGGCTTTTTAGCATTCTGGTATTTTTCTCCCATGTCTGCTTAGACCAGGGGTGATAGATGCTCTGCCAGGAGCTGGTGGGTGCTCCCAGGGGTCTCACCTGGGATGCTGCAGGACACAGCACACATCAGGGCTGGACCCTGCTAGTGGGATGCAGCTTTCAAGGCTAAGCTGGGTTTTCCCCTATGATGACTTTACCAGGACACTGTGAAAAGGAAAAAAAAGTCCTCTGATGGCCACAAACTGCCTTGGGAAAGACCAGACAGAAATCTCCAGGGAAGGGTTTCCCAAATGCCTGAACAGCTAGGAATTGAGGCAGCGCTTGCTTTGCTTGCTTCCCTGACAAGGTCATATAGTGAGGGTTGCACAGGTGGCAGAATGTCTAGAGGGATGATTTAGGGAAGGACAAATGGATGGCCTCAGAGCTAGATGGGCCCATCCCCTAACGGATGGGCAACAAGGTGACAAGGTGCTCTTGCCGATGGCTTCATTAATCACCTGTCTGCCTGGGTTCTGCAGCAAACTGGAAGAGCTCAAAGGGTTAATCTGTAATTTAGGACTCAACACCAAAGATACAGTTGTTGGGAGAGAAGAAAGCCCTGTCGAAGGCTTTGGGAAATAATTTGCCTTGGCACTTTCTTATAAGAGTGAATTGATTTTTGCTGGGCTGTGTCAGGCTGAATTATGAATGGGGGAAAATAGGGCTGGTGCTCCTAGAGCTGAAGGTGTGATTAGAGGCACGTGTGGAGGGGGCTGTGGACTGCCTCCTTCCAGGACTTCCCACGTGAATCCAGGACTACAGTATCATCGTCCTCAGAGTCCTTGGAGAGATAGGTTTTGCTTCAGCCCCAACACAGAGGTGACCCCCATGTCGATCCCCCCAGACTGGGCCAGAAGAGGCCTTTCCTGAACCATCCAGGACCATCTCCTCTCCCTGCCCAGCCAGAAGAGCAGAAGATCCTGGCTGCAAAGCATTACGATCATCCTGGGAGGATGTGGGAGGGTGCAAGAGGTGATCCCACTACCCTGCTCCCAGTCCTGCCCTGCCCGCTGCAGTGCTGCTGGGAAGGAACCCTGTCCCCAAGCACTCTTCTTGTCCTTAAAAACTCCTGGTGCTGCCTCACTGCCTGCATCCATCTCCATCAGTCAACACTGAGCCCGTTCCCCCCCAAGTGCTTTTTCGTGGCCCGTTTGATGCTGCTTTCCAAGGCAAAGGTTCTCCTGCAGGCTGCTGGGAATTGTAGTGCAGTAAAGCCTGCAAGCAGGAGCGGGGACAGAGCCAAGCTCCCGGCTGGCTGCTGGCCTGGCCTGTGTGGCTCCCCTCAGCAGAGCCAGCACCAGACCTTGCTCCCAGCATGCAGAGTCCCCGGGGAGCCTGCATCTGCCTCCAACACCAGCCGCCTCTCCACAGCTCTGAGCATCCTGCCATGCAGCTTGGCTTTTGTTTGTCAGCTCGAGGGGAAGCACTGGGAAGAGAATGAGGTCTGGGCTTTTTCTTTTTTCCCCTTGCCCTTTTATTTATTATCCTCTATTATGAACCAGATCCAGCTCATCAGTAAGATCTGGGAACAGCAATTCCTGAATAAGAGAGATGCTGTAGAAAAGGCTACAGCCTGATCGCAGCCACTTCCCAAACAAAGGGGCTCAAACTACCCACTTCCTTCCCTGCCCCTTTTCCCAGAAAGTCTCCCCCAAAGAACAGCTTGTTCAATAAGCCATCTGCTCCGTCATCACAATAACCCAGTAATAAGCACCGAGCTCATCCAGCTCGGCACACCTCCCCGGTTCCTGGGAGGATGGAAATGCCCTGCTCCCCAGGGAAACAGGCGGCGCAGAGAGGCGGCAGCTCTCACACGGCACATCCAGCACTCTGCGAGGGGGAGATGGGGGCGACCCGTCCCTGTTGCCTCCTGTAGCCGTGGTTTAGCCCTCCCCAGGTAATTGTGCATGGAAATGGATTCCCATTTCTCTGCTCAATCGTCCTGTTTCCTGTCACAGCCGAGCGTTTTGCATGTGCAATTACCCGTCCCCGCACATATCCATGGGCACGCTCAGGTGTCGCCTGCCAGCCTCCGGCGGCCGCTGTGCAGCCACGTCGCGCTGCATTTGGGCTGTGATAGCAGTCAAGCAGAAGCCATTTTCCATATGAAGCTGCAGGACCTATGGGATAAATAAATGAGTTGGAAAGCCAAGCAGCGTAATGAGTTAATTTAAAACCTGCCTCCTCTTCTTGTATATTAATTTACTTGGCATTATGTTTAATCTTTCATTTACTGGAGTTACACTGATTTCTTTCTCCCCTTCCCCCTCTTGGCAGCTCCCTGGGATGTTCTGCCTTCGGCAGGAGCAGAAGGAAGCTAAGCCAGGGCTGTAGAGTGTGGACCAGACCTGGGCCAAGAGGACCTGCTGGGTCCCACAGGAGCCCGGGGTGGCACCTCACAGGTTTCTGTTCTTGAGGATGCCCAGTGGGGAGGTGTGTACTGAATTCCCTGCAATGGAAGGGAGACCACCACTGGGTATCCATGCTGCTGTTCCCAGGGTGCTAATTACTTTAACCAACTGGGAGGGTGGCCCGGGTAATTAATCAGCTCTAATCAGGACAATTGGAGCTGACAAGACATCAGGAAGTAGAAGCAAAGGACTGGGTGGAGGAGCTGAAATTTGGCTGGGGGTGATCCTGCTGGAGCAACCACCACACTGCTCCTGTCCTCCTGCCAACAGCCACAAAGCCTCGGGTGTGAGTGGATGGCACTTCACATGAGCACCTCTCTGAAGGGCACAGGAGGCCAGCACAATGAATAAAAGGCTGCTGCAGCCAGGGAAAGCAGGACAGAACTGGCAGCAGCAGCTTTGCTGGGAGAGTGAACAAGTGAACACAGGTCCTGGGCTTTGTGTCACCCCGTAATCAGGCTGTGATGCAGCCTTGTGACCATGGCTGGCCTGGATCCCCACCAGATTGTCTGCTGGTCCAGTTGAAGAGAAACTCGAGGGTGAATATTGCAGGCAGTGGGAAGTGTGGAGGGAAGGAGAGAGGGAGGGAGGGAAGGAGAGAGGGAGGGAGGGAGGGAGGGAAGGAGCAGCAGACAGGGCTTGGCAGGGCTCACCAGCAACCTGATGATGCTGCAGCAGTGAGTACCAGAAAGCGTGGCAGGCGTGTCCCATGGCATCAGGATGCTTCACTGGGAGTATCCCTGACCACTCCCATCACCTGTCTCTGAGGGGGATTAGCTTACGCTGTTTCTTAGAAGGACTGATGGATGATCTGAAAGAAAGAGAGACTGTTGTGGAGTTTATTTCAGATAGGCTGACCTGACAGACTGTACCTGAGGCCATCATGGAAGGGTAGGCTAATGCCAGAGAGAGGAAGATGGATGCAGGGCCCTAGGGCTGCATCCAGCCCGTGCAGCAGGGGTCACAGTCAAGAGGTTTGATCTGTGCCCACTGCCTCTTTTGTTTGGAGGTGCATGAGGAGCATCACAGCAGCTGCTACTTGGAACATCCCCCTCCCTCCCCTCTTGCTAACGAACGTAGGTGAAACTTGCTGTGCCATGACTTTAATCAGCAAAGAAAACTGCAAAGGCTCTTTTTTTCCCCTTTCCCCACCTGCTGAATTCAGCACTGAATGCGAATTAGGTGGCGTTTGGGCTTGGCTGTGTGCCCGCTTCCCGAGCTAATGCAGGGAGCCAGACTCTCCCGCACCTCCAGCCTCTCAGGCTAATCCAAGGCGTGCCTAGATCAGCCCCTGGCATTTCACACTGTGTGAAATAACCCTTGGAGCTTAAGGGCTGCTTGCCGCTGGCTCAGCCCGTGCAACTCCTCTGAGCATCCACCGATAAGATCATCCTGTGCCAGGGAGTGGGACCGGCCCTTGACACCCAAGGGTGTCTGGGCAGACTTGCTTCAGCAAGGACATACCTTGGGAGCCAAGCCCACGGCTCTGGGGAGCGTGTGGTTGCATTATCCAATGGCCAGTGTAGTCAGCAGCAATGGGCAGCCCCAGGAAGGGATGCAGGAGTCAGCATCCTGGAGTTCTGCCTGTGTGGGGTGCTGGAGAAGTACCCCGGGGCTCACACCTGTGGGTCTGTGAGCACAGCAGGAGTAATTTGTGGCTCCATTAGCACTGGGAGTCAGTATAGCAGCCCTGCAGTGTGCCCATTTGATAAGAGGCAAGTTCCACTGAATAATGAGCAGTAATTGGATTTCAGGGTTAACCAGCTTGCAGCAAAAATAGAAAAGAGCAGAGAGCCATTGGATATTTCTGTTCTGGCTCATCAGACACTGGAGGTTTATCTCTGCTGAGAATAGCACAGGAGAGGTAAAGTTATTAGTGACCATCAGAGCATGGTGATACCATCTTCCTCTTGTGTTTAGGGATGAGTCTGTGCATCCTCTGAGTTTCATTTAAGGCTATGGAAGTTTATAACCGCCTATGGGAGAGTTCCATAAGTACCCCATTGCAGTGCAGCAGAGAAGAGAGAAACCAGCTCTCCTTAGTGCTCAGGAGCACCCAACTTCCCTGCTGCTGACCAGAGGCAGAAGGCAAGGTCTCCTGCCAGTGTCACCTCATCCAGATGACAATCTGGCATGGGAAAGGCCAGCAGATGTGCAGCACCACCATGCTTGGAGCTGCAGTTGCATCCTTTGGGGTGGCATCAGCAGAGGTGGAGCAGGCACTGATGGCAGTCCCAAGCACTGGGAGATGCACACAGCCACGATGGCCCATCTTCCAACAAGATGAATTTGTGCTAGAAGTGGTGTGGAGAAGGGCTAATAGCGTGGTGGGGGAATGGAGAGCCTGTCTTATGAAGCTGAAAGCACTTGGCTTGTTTAGTCCAGCAAAGGAAGGCAAAGCAAGAATGTGATTACTCTCCATAAATATATGAAGCAAATAAACACCAGGTACAAAAAGGAACCATTTAAGCTGAAAGACTGTGCTGGCATAAGAACAAATGTGCTTAAACTGGCTAATGTAAGCTGGAAATTAGGAGACAATTTTTAACCATGGGAGCTGCAAGACAGTTTTTAGCCATGGGAAGCAGAGGAGGAAACATACCTCATTGCTTTTGCAAATGGAGCTGGACCAGCATGTGAAGGGAGCAGAAAGCAGGCTGCCTGCAACTGCAGGGGCCTGGAGTGGGAGCCAGCAGGGTCCTGCCACTCCAGGCTCCTTCCAGGATAGCTGGGTGCACGGTGCGCTGCCGGCATCTCCAGAGGTCCTCAGCTTCCCGAGGTAGGGAGCACTGTTCCCACAGGCAGGGCCTGCTGACACCAACCTCCCTCTACTCAGGGGCTGGCAGGTACCCAGCACTTGGGACAGCCCTCCAAAGTGCTCGGGGTGCAAGGGATGATGAACCAAAGGTAGCCAACGTCAGCCACCAGCCTGGAAGGTACCACAGGAGCAAAAGCTTCCACCTGAGCAGGGCAGCTCACAGCACCTGGATTTGGGCTGGCAACCTGCTGCTGCCATCACTGCTTGTTCTGGATTTTCCTCAGGGAATGGCACACAGCTGGGCCACCAACTCCAGATTTTACTTTGTGCATGAAATTATTCTCATTTCTCTTTATATTCTAGGGCCTGCCTAAAGGATGGGTGAAGAATCTGCTGATGAGGACTCTAATCAGTTTTGAGTATCTCAGGTAATTTCTCAGCTAGAGATCATCTCCAAACAGGAAATCAGATTCAGGAGATAGCTGCTTTATATAGCACATCATGGTGGACTCAAGCAAAGCTTGTGTTAATAAGCAGAGCTGGAATAAGATCATTACTAATGTTATTCATTAATTGCTTTACAATCCTCCTACCAAGTGGGCTTTCCTATCTCATTTATCTCTAGTGCTAATGGAACAGGAATCATGCTAGACCCAATCCTGACATCTGGGCAGGTTTTTTCATGATGCATCTCCTTCCTGAAACTGCAGGAAAGATGTTCCCTGCCTTCAGCATGTTTTGAGTCTGGCAGCATGCCTGGGATCGTAGTAAGACACAAAAGCATCTGATGGAAATGGCCACTGGATGGAGCCTTAAAGGTCATAACAATCCCCTGCTCCGGTACAGATGGTGTTCACTGATGGAAAACATCGAGCGGGAAAGCAGTGAGCATCGGGACTGAGGGATGCTGCAGAGCTGGGCTGGGCAGTGGTGTCCAAACTCACCGCCCTGATCCCAGTTCCAGACACCTGAGCGAGCTGCCAGCACCTCTGCTTGCTTCTGCCCTCAGGTCCTGACCTCGCTGTGGTGGCTGTAGATTCCTCGGGGCAGGGATGCACTCACTCCCGGAGTTGCTCTAAAACACCTCACCAAACACACTGCTTCATTCCCAAGACAAACAGAGATAAAGTGACTGCGTGAAGAGAATTCCAGTTTTGATTAAAACCCACAGACCTGTAAGCCTCGGCTCCCTCTTGAATAAGGATGAGGATAATATTGGCAGGAGAAAAATGAAAACAGCTGATGATATCTGAAGCAGAAGCGTGGCAGGGTGTCAGCTTTGGGAAAGGGGCTCGCAGTTCTCTCCTGGACAGGGTCTGGCGTGCCAAGCCTTTGGTGGCTCCGCTCCCTGCAGCCCTGGAAAAGGGGTAAGGCAAACCAAGCCAGTGGGATAAGGATTTTATGGATGAATGAATGAATGTGCTCACTAAAAGGGGGCCTGCCGAGAGGGCGAGGGCCATCAGTGCATCCAGCTGTTGGGACTTATCGTCATCGCACACCCAGCACTCCAGGGAGCCCGAGGGGGTGATGGTGAGCCAGGAGGGGTGCGGCGCATCTTGGAAGGGATGTCAAACAACACGTTGTCCCCGTGCTGGCTATGCAGGCGCTCTCCCTTTAAAGCAATCCCGGGGTCGAGAACGGGGAGGAGGCGGAGGCGGGCGGGGGGCGCGGCGCCTCGTTACGGCGGCGGCTGCTGCGGGAGGTACCGGGCGCCGCGGCGGCGAGCGGAGCCCGGCAGCAGCCGCCAGCCCCGGGGTATGCGGGTAAGCGGGAGAGGAACGCGGAGGAAGGCGAAGAGCGGCGGGGAGCGGGACGAGGGAGCCCGGCCGAGCCCTCCCGAGCGGCAGAGGATGCGCCGAGCCCCGGGGAGTCGAACCCAGCTGCAGCGCGGCGCGTCCCTCCCGGCCGCCGCCCAAGCCCGCGGAGGTAACGGGGGCGGAGGGGATCGGGGGCACCGGGATGGGGCTGGGGGGAGAGGATATCCATCTTCCCGGAGGCAGGGGGGACACCCATGGTCCCTGGGGTCCTGCGGCTCTGCAGCGCATCACTCAGCAAGTGGCACTTGGTCACCCCGCAGCGGGGCTGGGATGAGGGAAGGGTTCCCCCGCGGAGTGAAGGGCTCCCTGGTGCAAACAGCTGGGGCAGGCAGAGGTGGGGTCGCCGTGCTCTGGGGTCCCCCATTGCTCGAGGGACTGGAGGCCCAGCTCGGAGTAATGGCAGATGCTCAGCGCCAACCTCAAAACCGCCCCGATCGAAGCTCGGCTGTGAGGTTGGATGCATCCAGTAACCTCAGGCAGCTGGCATGGGAGATGGGCAGAGGGCAGCATAGGGTGACAGGTTCCCATCTTGCCAACTGCTCCCTGAAACTGGCCAACTTTGGGGCACCTGGCACCCTGTACTGCCAGATTGGGGGGGCAAAGGGAGCCAATCCTTGCTTGTGCTTGAGCTAGAGGAGATGAGAAGGGTACCTGGATGCCACAGCTGTATCACTAAAGACTGACAGCTCCATCACGGATGATACCCCAGGTTTAACAACAACAGGGGTTCAATTTGATCCCAGACACTTGGTTTCCAGCTCTTTGTTCACCAGATGATCTGCCTGGCTAGGGAAGCTGCTTGTGTGCCTCTTACATCTTGCTCAACTCCCCTGCTAAATTAGGGAAAATTGCCAGGCTGGCCCCCTGCTCCCTTGCCCATTCTCTGTTGAGAAACTGAGTCTTATCTCAGTTCCTTGACTTGTGTAGGAGCAACCCACTGCAACAGCAACCAGAGGGACCCAGGGCTCTCCTTTAATCTGCTGTGCTGCTAACAGAGGAGAGAGAGAGAGAGAGGTTTAATTATCCTCAAGTGTCAGTTCGAGATAGATCTGCTGGGACACAGCTCTTGGCAGGTGCGAAATAACAGGACGTTTTCATGCATGGGAGGCTGAGCTGGGAACAGTTCAGCGGTTTAATTGGAAGGGTTCATATCAGGGTACAGAAAATGGGATGGTGCAGGCTCCAGCAGTGATGCTGGTGCTGCAGCTGTGGGAAGGGAAGATGGATGTCGAAGGCTAAGAACTTTCTCTGGTGCACTGTTTCGGGGGCTCAGAGCAGTGTAGGTGGTCTGGGCTGAGAGCACAATCTCAAGTCGGTGCCATCCTCCGAGGGGCTGATGAGTTTGCAGCCTCGCTTTGTTTCTGTTCAGCTTTTCAGTCAATTCCCAAGAGAGTCCTTGTGGGGCCATTAGGAGACATGCCCCTGCTTCATGGGGCATCCAGGAGCAAAAAATGAGGGAATTACTCCAGAACCAGGGCACTCTGGAGCTGTTTTTTAGGCACGTACAGTGGGATGGCCTCAGGGATTATCAGACAGCTTCTCCTCTCTCCTCCTGCCAAAATCCCTGAAATGGTTTACAGGAACTCTCAAGATAATCAATTGAAGAGTTTCAGTTCTTTGACTCCACGGGGAAAAGCCTCTTCCCTCTCTAAATGGCTGGGAGTTTGGCTTCCATGGAGAATGTCCCCAGTCCTGCCTGGTCTGCAGTACTGGGATGCATGGACCATCTGTCTCCTCATCTCCTGTCCTGTCTGCACCATGGTTGTTGGCCCCTGGAGCCAGCTTTGGATCAGAGAGCAGAATCTCCTCCAGCTGTGGCACTGCACCATGGCCATATTGCTACCACAAAATGAGGCCTCTCTCTGTCCAGACCCTGTACCATCCTGGTCTGGGACCCTCCAGTGGGATGAAAAAGGACATAATATTTCATTGTTCATCCAGATATGCTGAGCTCTTCTTTGTCCTCATTCCCAGGGGACCATGGGACATAGGTTGTAAAGAAATACTGCCCCCATCCCTGCTGGCTTGTTGGAGGGGATGTGGTATGAGGACCTAGTGCTGCTGCTTTTCTGGGTGAAGTCATGGTGTTGTGTTATTGTAGTTATGTTCATTGTTTTAGGGTCCAAGATAATGACTTAGCTGTACTTCATTTCAGTGCTGGGTGTAACAAGCCAGCCCTTGTGCAGTTCCTGTCAGCATTAAAACAGCAGTTGGTGTTAGAGGTCTGGGGTCAGTCCTGTCTCATCTATGCTAATCTCTGGCATCTTTCTCTAGCGCTGTAAGAGGACATTCAGTAAACATCTTTGTAAGATAGTGAGTTTTGTAGACGCGCAGAGATGGTGTTTTCAGGAAGACCCAGTTATTAAACATCATTTTGTCACTGTCTCCTTCCCACTTGTGCTTGGTGAACGCTGCCATTTGCTTGTAACTGTGCTCTGGTCCTGCCAAAGTCACATCCCTCCTTTGCAAATCTGCATTAGTGAAACTCGTAGGCTGTTGTCTGGGTGCAAACCTTGTGGATGCTCCTGGTGCTCACTGCTGTGGCCTGCTTGGATGCTCCTGATGCAGGAGAGCTGGGTATCTGGGCAGGGGTGACTTGAGGGAGGACATCTCTGAGAGGAGGCTTTCTGTCTCTCGTTGTGGTTAGCTGTGCCTGAGTGTCTGACAAAGGCATTTTGGAGATATGATTGAGGAGCAGAGTCTCCTCCTCACTTTTCCTTGGAGGTTAAACATCCAGGAAATGGGCTGGACCAAGTGAGAGCAGAACCCTCACTCACAACAGTCTTTTGGTGCCACCTGTGACAGGAGCATATTTAGGCTTGATGTATATCCCCCACCTTGACTTTGGGCTTTGGATCAAGGTGTAAGAGCTTTTGACATGCACACAATAAGAAGGGGAAAAAAAATTAAGCCCACAATCCTCAAAATGTTTGCAAATCCAAGAGCTTATTCTCACTCTGGGCAGGAAAACCAACCAAGGGCAGGATCAGTAAATGACAGAATCATCCACTTTCATCATCAAACATGAGGCAGCTGGAAGTGCAGCTGGCACGGAGCATCATACTCACACTGAGTCCTTGTGGAGATGCTCGGGATCTGGCACTGTGGGTTTTTCCTTTAATACCACTGCAGCAAGTGGCTTGGGAATCAGCAGGGATCCCAGCCATACCTGGATGGGGTTGGGCTTCAGATGGGTGTGATTAAGGAAAAAAGGCTGCTTGTGGTACCAAAGGCACCCACTGAATGAACCCCTTGCTGGGGTTGTGCAAGGGACAGTGGCTGATTCAGGACCAAATGGTTAATGCAACCCCACACCTTTGTTAAAGGGATCTGATAACTTCAACCAATAACTGAAGCGCTAAGGAGGGAGAACTCCCACACTTTCAGCACAGGGAGGAGATTTAAGCCATCCCTGCAAAGCTAAGAACATCCCATATGGAGATCAGCACATCACTGCCTACAGTAATAACCATAAAGAGGCTGGTTGTACAGCATCCCATTGCTTTAGCCACTCTCCTACATCCACTTGCCACCAAAGCCCATCTCCAGTGAGGCCAGTCCATGCTGCTGGTGAGCAGAGGCCATCCTCTCTTCATACCTGGGAGAGCAGTGGAGAGGTGGAGTTGTATGGTGAGATGTGAAGGGATCAGGCTGCCCTGGCACATCAACATCAGTGGTGCAGGACACCTCGAGGCAACCACTGCTGAAGCTCATTGTGTGTGGGTCATGTGTTGGCAGCAGTGGGGAGAAGATGGGCTGGCATCTGGCCTTCAGATCTGTCCTTCTGCCATCCCAAGAGCAAACTTGGAGCCGGCAGAAGTAGGCAGGTGGCGTCTGCCTCGCCTGCACTTGTGTTGAGCCAAGCTGGTGTGTACTCTGTGGGCAGCAGTCAGTGAGCCAGGACAGCATATCTCTTGGTAAAGTCAGCAGGGACTCAGAAACCCAACCCACAGGGAGTCTGAAGGCTTTTTCCAGAGTGTTTGGATCAGGGATGTCAGCTGGAGTGGCAGCATCTCCTGAGCACCTCAGTGGTGTTGGAGTCTGGGGTCAGGCCAGTCCATCTGGAGTTTCATGGCATTATCTCTTAAATGCCTTTAACTGCAATAGGATGGCCTGACTGATTGGATTGTGCTCTGTAATTAATTAGCTGGGTGCACTGTATGAGAAACAACATCAGTGGGAAGAGGGGGGAATCTGCCAGCAAGAGCTGTTAAGCCTCAAATGTCCATTTCTCATTAAACCAGCCTTGTGTAGTGTTAGTCCCTGGGTGCAGGGGTTTAGTTTCGGTGTCCTGGCCCTTTTCCATGTGAGGAATTGTGGTTTTGCTGCTTGACCATTCCCCCAGAGCCCGTGTCCTGCATTCCAACCAACCCACCTGGCCTCAGAGTCCTCTAGAAGGGAAGAGCTTGCTCGGGCTGAGGTGTATCAGGGGTGGTGAGGGGGCACCCCCTCCTGCCAGGGTGACAGACCTTGCAAAGCATGCAGGAAGGCTCCAGTGGGTTAAGGGCTGCTGGGCATGGCTGGCACAAATCCTGCTGTTCTTCCCTCCCTCACTAGAGCCCATGGCCTTCTCCACACTCCCCTCCTGCTCCCAAACCTGCCGTGCCTCTGCTTGGGCTCCTTTAACTACTTTTAGCATCCATTTGTGCCTTTAAACAGATAGCATCCAGCTATCTGTGGGTTTTTTCTTTTGTGTTTACTGTGGGGATTAATCAGGAGCTGCAGTGTAAGGGAAACCTCCAATGGCCCCTTGTTTATTGTTTGATTTGGGAAATGTTTCTGGGCTGGGCTCCCGTTTCAGGTCCGTGCTGTTTTTTAAGGAGTCCATTTTGGGAGTGTTTTGGGAGAAAGGCTGTCCCTGTGTGCCCTGGGCAGGGATATCTCCCTTTGGGTTGTTCCCTCTCTCACTGAATGCTCTATGGATGGAGGAGAGAGGGCTCTTCTTGGGGTGCCTCCTCTGTGAAGTGAGACCTGTTTTCTCCTCAGATGCCCTGACCGATCCATCCAACACCCACTACTCCACCAGCAGCTCCCAGCTTCCTCTGGTGCCTGTTTGTGGTGAGCTGGGATGTTTGTTGCTAACAGGCATCTCTGTGCTCTTGTAAAATTTCAAGCTGGCTGGTAGTGGGGAAACTGAGCTTTGCCCACAGGTGCCTGCTCAAAATGGTCCCTTCACCTGTGTTTGGTGGGGTCTGGGATGGTCTTTCCCCCTCATTGATGCTGCAAGGAGGTTGGGGTGGAAGGCAGTGTAAAACTTTGGAGGTTAGGCATTGCTGCCAGGCTGAAGAAGAGTTGTAATGCCCTCTGCACCGATGGCTGATAAATCTTGGAGAAAAAAAAAAAAAGACAAAAAAGTCATGTGCCAGCTCAGCTTAACCCACAAAGGAAACCCACGTCATTTTAAAAAGAAAAGCTGTTAAAAATAGATTTTTTTTTAGCTGAGAGTGCCATTCAGGAGAGTCAATGAGCTCTGTTTCAAGAGCTGGGAAACAAAACGCTCCAGGGGCTGTGAAGGGAAATCTTTCCTTTTCCAACTCCCCTAATGTCAGGTGTGGCTCCTCAAGCTTGTTGTTTTTCCATCTGTGTGTGTGGTGGTCGCTGGCTGCTCCCGGCTGTTCCGCTCGCTGGAAGTGCGGGATTCACCATCTTGGGAAGGGGGGAAGCTGTGACTCAGATCTGTGTTACATCTTGCCTTGGTTTCCCACTCCCGGAGGGGCCGAAGGGGAGGCAGTGAGCACCACGTAGCATCCTTGGTTTATTTATTTAATTTTTAATTGGCTAAGGAGCCCTCTCATTTGCTTCGGTTCTGACTAATGAGACGCGCCTCACTTTGACAGCGTGTCACAAGCAATAAATTTCTCGGGAGCTTCTGGGCTGCATGGATGCCCTCATGCTCCTGCCTGGCTCACCCTCCTCCACGTCACCCTCTGCTGCTGGCTCTTGCCCCAGTCTGGCCCTTGAGCACCCTTCCAGCAATGGAGAGGAAGAAGAGGTCTGGGTGTGAAATCAACTGCCCCTTTGGGCTGGTCTCAAGGCTGGGGATTTGGGGGCTTCCTATATTGTTTGTCTGGGCTGGAAATTGGAAAAAAGAAATCACCAAGGACCCAGACGAGCTGCTGTTTAGCAGCTGTGATCTCTGTGGTGTTTTCCCAAAGATCTCTGCTGTGCCTCGGGGTGTGAGCTCTGTGCCAGGCTCCAGCTAATCTCACCAGGGGCTTGGGCTGGCTGGCAGTGAACCAGCATGCAAGTGAAGATCCCATGGAAGACTCTTATTCCCATAAAAAATGCATTTTTTTACTGGAAGATTTTGCAGGAGCATGTCTCCTTTGGTGAGGAGGGAAGGAGGTGGTCTCCAATAGGAAAATCTAGATGAATCCATGATTTTCAAGGCATTCCCCATGGAGCTTTATCAAAAGGGCCCTGGTTGCTCCAGGAGGGTGCAGAGATGAAACTCTCCTTCTTCCCTGTCCTGCTGTGGTCCGGATGTGGGGTGCAGTGACTGGGGTCAGAGCAGTCCTCCTGAGCATCCGTGTGTATGTATAGTATAGGTATTGTGTTGTGTGGATATTATGTGATGTTGATAAAGGTGAGGAGAAGGGTCGTGGGTGAGCTGGGGGCTGCCACTGTGGGACAGGGGTGCTCAACCATGTTTGACCATAGTAGAAGGGGTTGAATGCTGCTTTATTTGGACACCTTGGTGCTGTTTGTCACTTCTTACTGGGCGACACTAACCTTCACTCTCCCGGAGTCCTTAAGGGACCGCTTGAGATTTCAAATCATTGATGGGAAGCACCAACTATTAACACTGCTTCTCTTTGTATTCATGATGGATTCTCTTTAGGCATTGCTCTTAGTGGCTCTCCACTGTTAGCTTTTGTTTTCTCCTCAATAGCTTGTCTAATAAACGCCATTATCTTGGGCACAAATCTACTTCATGTCTCAATTCCACTTGGTGAGAGTTGGTAATAACAGCGAAACAGCATCCTTTGAAAAGAGACTCTGTCACCAGCAGCCCTGGATGCCACTTCTCCACTTCCCACACTTGTCCCCAGAGCAGATAAAGACAAGGGGAAGATGCGTGGCCAGAAAGCAAAAGGGGGATCTGCCTGATAAATTGGATGTCTGAGCAGTGCCGGCAGCAGTCAGTGCAGCAGCTCTGGGGATCAGTGCAGCTCGGCCTCTGCCACCTTGGTCATTAGAGAAGATGTGCTTATGGCCTGGGATCCTTACTAATTCCAGCAGATTAGAGGGGAAGGATGGTGGTGAAGAGTGACGGCTTGCCAGGAAGGAGATCAGGAGTATTTCTTTCAGCTTGAAGGAGCTTCTGGAAAGGCTTTAACTGGTAGATGCTGGGGTGCTTACTGGGTTTTGGGTCAGTCTGCAGCTCTGTAAGTGGAAATATTAGGGCAGGTCTGTATTTTGGCTGAGGGCAGGCAGCGTGTTCCCAAGGGTGTTTAAGCCCATGTAGATCTGAGCCCATGGGGGTCCCATGCTCAGAGGGAAGGGGACCATCGGTGGGAGCACGCTGTCCCAACTCCTCTCAGTTGTCCCCTTGCTGGGATCACAGGATCACAGAATATTCTGAGTTGGAAGGGACCCACAAAGATCACTGAGTCCAACTCCTGGCCCCGCAGAGGACCATCCTCAAATGTCACACCATGTGCCTGAAAGTATCATCCAAACGCTTCTTGAACTCTGTCAGGCTTGGTGCTGTGACCACTTCCCTGGGGAGCCTGTTCCAGCACCCAGTCACCCTCTGGGTGAAGAACCTTTTTCTAATATCCAACCTAAACCTCCCCTGCCACAACTTCAGGACATTCTGTCACTGGTCACCACAGAGGAGAGAACATGTTTGCCTGCCTCCCATAATCATCCCATCCCTGAGTTATAAATATTTTATCCTCTCAGTACCTACTGCATCAAATATTATTTTTTTAGAGGCATTTTCTTTTTCTATTTTTTCCTCACTCGGTTCTTGCATTTCAAAATGCGCCCGCCGCATGTACAGTGCTCAGACATGCTCTCGGCTTCCCCCCAAATGTAATTGCTTTAAAACTGCAGATAGTTGGTGAAAGCAATTTTCTCTCCATTACAGAAGACTCCAGCTCCTCTCATCCTTCATGCAAGTCACTCTCCCCCAGCCCTGCTTTCTCTCTGCCACTGTGCAATGCTCTGCACCAGGGCTGTGGTACCTCTGCTTTCTGGAATGATGCTCCTGTTTTTCCAGGGCTCAAGTGGCTCGTGGTGGGGACCTCTGTGTGGGGGATAACAGGCTTCAGCCACAGCTTCTGCTGAGCAAGGGTGATGCTCACTGTAACCGTGGCTGTTCTGGTGCTGTGTCTCCCTGGCAGGATGGGTACCTGTGTCAGGCATGTGCTCACCGTGGTTTTGCAGCTCTACCACCCGCATGTTTAACATGCTCTTTCTGTTTGCAGGATGTGCTGGGCTTTCAAAAGCACTAATGATGGAAAATAAATTGGAATCTGAGAGAAATAACCTTTTCTCTGTAGGCCTTGTCTTGCCTTGCCTTCCTCGGCCATGTTGAAGGCTGTGGCTGGAGGGGACTGTAAATGAGGAGGAGTCCCAGGTCTCTCTGGTCTGTTGTGATGTGCTGTGCCCAGTGGATCTCGCTCCAGGGAACCTGTCTGCACACTGGTGCACTGGTGCTGATAAACCCAAGGGGGTCTGGAGAGCGTGCAAGTGAGGTGTTGCTGGACCTTCTTGCAGGGCTTGGGGTCCTGATTTGAAGGCTGAGGCACACCAGGTCTTCTGAAGGTCTGTGTCCTGCATGAGGGGGTTTTAGTTGCATTCTGGCGTGGGGCAGCAGTTGTCTTTGGTTCTGCACCAACCTATCCTGGGGAACAAGGCTCTTGTACCCACTACCCGCCCTGCAGATGGAATTAGGTCACAAGTAAATCATAAAATCATAGAATGCACCTGAATGTGCTTTGTGCCCAGCTATAGCTGCAGCATTCCTTGGCCTGTGCTGGGACCCCATAAGGTGTTGGCCTTCTGCTTGGAGGGGAACATCTGATCCCACCCCTGCCAAGGACCACCACTCTCACAAGAATCAGGGAGGGAGAATGCTGGTCATCACCCTTGGGACATCCCTACTGAGACCAGCAACATCTCCAGAAGCACCCAAAAATGTCTTGTCTGGGCACAGCAGGAGAGGCTGCAGCAGCTTTGTCAGCATCAAAGCTTTTGGTCTCTGGAGTAGAGCCAATGTGCCATAAAACCTGCTCATTCCTCCTGCCCCTGCTCCTGCAAAGCGAATGTGGAACTGGCATGGACCACGAGTCCACAGAGAGCCATACCTCACACTGGGCCTCTGGTGAGAGGCTGTTGCCTATCTTAGCACACCCCTGGGCTGCTCTTGGACACAAACCAGCCTTGTAATGAAAGCTTTTTCTATATCTGTTTGTTTTCTGAGCATCAGTTTAATGTCTGGAAAATCCTCTTGCAGCAGAGCCCAGAGCACTTCAAAGACACTGCAGGAGAGGACGGATGCTCTGTAGGGACCTCGCCCATGTCAGGTGGGGAGAGAAACCTGGCTGACCACCACAGCCAGCTTCCCATTTCCAAGGGATTTGGCTTGGTATGTTGAGGGAGATGATGAGCTTTGCTCCCACGGCATGGATACACATCACTGTGAGAGCCTACCATGGTATGTACCATGTCCTCCCAGTCTTGGATCTTTGGAGATGTCTAGATGAGGAGCTGAGGGTTTGGGCAGGGAGGATTCATGCATCTGAAACCTGCTGTAGTTTTCTCATTAGCATGTTGAGTGCTTGTGCACCCCTCTTTGGAGGTGATGCAGGTGGCTTCCAGTTCCCATTAAGATGGAGTCAAGGCTGTCTGGCTGCTCTGAGGTGCTCCATACTTCCCCAAAGTGGGACTTCTTGCAGCAGTATCCTCCCAGTCACGTAATTCTGTGCTGTCTTAATGGTGTCAAGCTCTGAATGAGCTCGGGCAATTTCCTTTATAAAGCAACGCACTAAATATGTCAACACTCAGTGCATGTTTTTAATATAATATTTCAGATTGTTTTGAAAGAAGCCAAGATCCTGCTTTCCCTCTTCATTAGGAACGTTTTATGTGAAAGAGATGAACAATAGAGAGAGTTTGCCAGAGAGAAAGCTTTCCCAAGTATTATTTCTGCTGAGAAATCATCTGCTTTTTACAAAAAAAAACCTCAATGCATAACTATCAGGGCAATTAAACAGCGCATCAGCTGCCAAGTAAGGTTGTAGAATTGGCTTCACTGGAGATATTGGAGGCCAGGCCTGACTGTAGCCATTGGGCCTGCTTTAGGCACAGTAAATCCCAGTTCCCAAAGAGGGAATGGACTAAATGACCCACCAGCAGTTCCTGACCACCTGGGAGTTTCAGAAATAATCTGAGCTGCTCTGGCATAAGCAATTCTAGGCTGCAGCATTGAGTGGGTTTGTGAATCTTGCACTGTTTCAGCCCAGAATTGATGACTTTGGCTTTTAACTCACTTCCTGGCAGGACCAGGAGTGAGTTTTGTCCTGGTTTCCAGCTGGGAGACTTGGTCTCCTGCCATGGAAAGGGTAAGACCTTCTGCCTGCCTGGTTGCAAAGCTCTGTTCCGGCTGGCGCTTCTCAAAAGAAAATAAACCCAAAAAATCCCACTGCAGTACTTTCATCAGGGAAGCTGGGTTCCTGTCTGTTCTCCAAAGAGTTTCTCTTTCATCACAAGTTGGAAGAAACTTACAGGGAACTGCAAACTTCCCTCTTCGATGAGGACAAACCTGGAGGGATGGTGGGAGGGAGCTTTTTCCCAAGCCCCTGCCAGCCCTAACTCTCCTTCCATCAGGCCTCCCCAGCTGAGGTCCCAAGAGGTGCTCTGTGATGGCTTCCTCATGAAAGAGATGGCAGCCAAGAGCCTTGAATCATGGAAAAGCGTGTCTGAAAGGCAGGGAGCCTCAGCCTCATTAGCTGGGGTGGTTGGAATTGGGGTGGTGGACCCTGAAGAGGGATTTGAGCGAAGAGGGTGATCCCTCTGGAGCATTTCTCCTGGGCTGATTCTGCCAGTGGGGAGAGAGTGCAGATGTTGGCATGGCAGCTGGCTGTGCCAGGATTTGGGCTGTGATGGGATGCTCTGACCTAGGGCAGGGCAGGAGGGGACTAACTGGGTGGCTCTGAGGTGGGACCTGGCATGTTGTGTGTGTGCTTACTGCAAGATGCTGCTGGGTTAGGGAGAGGCTCCCTTGGGATGCTGCTGGCCTGCTGCACCCAGGACAGGCAGGATCTGGTTTTATTTCACCTCCTGGTAATCCTGTACTCAAATATTCTTCCTGCAGATCTGGTTTTTATCTTTTTTTTTTTTTTTTTTTTACCACTCCTAAGTGGAGTGCTTAAGCCTATTCTTTTGTTTTCTGTGAAAGGAGCAGTAAATCCTTTATCCTGCCTGGCTATTTCTGTGTGCGTATTTTCTCATTGTGCTCCAGCTTGTCAGCTGTGTCAAAGCCCGGAAACCTTGGCCTCTGTCGGACTCCAGACTTGGATTTCTCTGTATTTAACAACACTGGATCCCTTGGACTAAACGTTCTTTTCTCTCCCCTTGGTGTCTTTTTTCTTTTTCTTTTTTTTCTTTCCAAAAAATACCTGGTTAAAAAAATCCCTAACAAGAGAGAGCAAGCGGAACAGTCTGTTGGGTTCATCCCTGGGCACAGCCTGCCAGTGCTGGCAAGGAGCCACAGCCGGGGTGTCCTCCTGTCCCCCCATGCCTCTGGGGCACCAGGGCTGCCCCAGGGAATGGGAAGCCCCCTGGGTGAGGGAGCTTTCCGGAGATTAGCTTGGGATCGGCGGGTGCCTAATGCTCAGGCAGTGTATCTGCTGAGCACAAAGGCAGGATTTCGGTGCGCGGCAGGATTAGCCGGGAGCGGGGATGGGGGGGGTGGAGGGAGAGGGGGATGGCTGTCTCTGTGCCGGGGCCGTGTGCCAACTCCGACTGCTGTGCCCGCTCCCGGGAGCAAGCATGGGGTGTCTCCCTGGGGGGGGGATCTGGGAGACTGACCATCCCCGTGGCTGGAGAGAGGAAGACTGGGCTGTGGCACTGGCGGCTGCAGGAGGGACTGAGGATGGTGGCAGGGGTGCTGCAGCCCCCTCCACACCCCCGACAGTGGTGGCAGCAGCCTCGGTAAGCTGCCAAGGAAGGCTTTGCTGGAGATGTCAGAGGCCAGGCTTGACCACTGGGCACGTTTTAGGCACAGTAAATCCCAGTTCCCAAAGAGGGAATGGACTAAATGACCCACCAGCAGCTCCTGGCCACCTGGGAGTTCCAAAAGTATGGTCTGAGCCGTACTGGCATGAGCAATTCCAGGCTGGAAGAGCGAGTGGCTTTGTGAATCTTGCACTGTTTCAGCCCAGAACTGATGGCTTTGGCTTTTAGCTTGCTTCCTGGCAGGACTAGGGCCAGGTTCTGTCTGGGCTCCATCTGGAGTGCCCCCCGTTCCCCAGGGTCAGTTCCATAAGCTGTGCTGGTGCTCCATGAACACCATGGCAGCTTCCCACACCAGGCAGCACGGCTGTTTGTGTGAGAACAAAAGAATAAACAATAAAAACTGTGATTAATTACCGCAGCTAATTAGCAGTGTGCTTGGCCTGGGCTAGAACTTGGTAAGGTGCCAAAATCAGAGGAGAAGCCATGGGAGAAACTGTGATCAGAACCTCTTTGGGGAGGGAGCAGGGAAGGGGAGAGGGTGCTTTCCCAGCACTTCTTTGCAATGTGCCACATAGAGAGCTTGGGCTGGGGACATCACTGCCTGTATACCTCGGAGGTGATGCTATTGCCATCCCCAGCATTGTCCTTCCATTCCCTGGTGCTGCCTTTGCTGAGAGATCACTTCCCTCAGCCACAATCAGCATCAGGAGCTGGGTGTTAGACCCTGCTGCACTCCATTGCTGCAGCTGTTAATTACCAAACCCTCGTTAGGGTCCGAGGAGTTGTCTTCCCTATGGAAAAGGATCATCCTTGCTCGCCTTCCCCTACACTGTACAGCAGCCTTATTCTTTGCTCTCCATTTTCAAATTAGCTCAAGGACCATGATCAGCAAACAAATTTGCAGCAAGCTCATGGTGCGCTTGGAGATTTGGAAGAATCCTTGGCAAATATTTGCCAGGCTCTGCCGCAAACCCAGTGAATACTTTTCATGACTGAGAGACGCTGAGCGTTAGCTGGCAACTTTGGATAGGATGGCAGACCTCAGGTTGGGGATGGCTGCTAAAAAATACTTGAGCTAACAGATATTCTTTAACTTGCTTCCATCTGCCCTTCTCTCTGCCCTCTCGCTGTGCAGCATGGGGATAGCTGAAGATACACTTGGCTGCAGCCATAGCAGGATCACATCAGCCCCATTAAAAGGTGGCTGCGCCTAAATGCCATTTGCTCAGCGAGGTCTGAAGTGGTGCCCTTTGGAGTAATTGGGAGATATGGCCCCTTTTCCGAGGACAAGGGAGTCTATTTTTCAAGGCGCCATCACTTTATTATTAATTTGTTAAACACTGCTCAAAACTGTTTGAGAAGCAAAAAAAGGATGTGAGCTCTGCCTTGGGGACCTCACTGATAAATAAATGTATTAAGTCAAACCCGTGCTGCAGAGGAGAGTGCTGCACTCGAAGGTGAAGGTGGCACCTTCTCCATCAGGACAGGGCCTCGCTTCTCCATCAGTGTTGAAGTCAGGAGGAGTGATTGCAGATCAGCAGGTCAAGGACCTGCTTTCCCTTAGCATTTCCGAGGTGCCAGTGGAACCCCTTGACTTGCAAGCAGTGGAGAGAGCTCCCCTGGCCTTGTGAGACCCCTGGCTGGGCTCATGCAGGTGGGGGGTCCTTCCCTTGTGCATCCATGGCTGTGTGCTTCAGTGTGGGCAGGAGGCTGCTTGCACAGGCAACCTTGTGCCTTCTCCCCCTCCCCACCAGTGCTGCTGGAAGCACAGTAACACCCCCTGGGAACTGCTCCCAAAAATCACCCTGCACCTCGCAGGAGCCCCTCAGGGGGTGCTGGATCTCTTCAAGCATCTGCACCTTGTGTCCAGATCTAAGCAGATCCCGCTGGACTCTTCTTCTTTCCTTGATGACGGGGAGGAGGGGAAATAAGAGCAAGATAGAAAAATATCAGTATATAAAGTTCTGCGCTTTCTTAGCTTTCAAGTCAAACTTGCCGTGGGGTTGGGTTTGCTTGGTGTGTGCTCAAAGCCATGAGTTCCAAGCTTGACATCTTCTGTGCCTTCTCATCCACAGCCCCCTGTGCCCGGGAGCCATGAGCTGCCCTCAGCACCCGCAGACCCGCCGGAGCAGCCTCCCGGCCGCAGCCCCCTGGCACTGTTAGGCTTCCCTGCTCCCCTGAAAGGTGCTTGTTGCTGACGAGGAGAACCGGCTGCGCCCACACCCAGCCTCCAGCATCCCTCCCAAGGTAAGGATGTCTGCGAAAAGCAAGGGGTTGGCAAATGCAAGCGAAATCAGGTTGTTTCTTGTGTCTGTCGCGCCTCCTACCTGCTCCTCTTCCCCTCATCTGCCCTTCTCTTGCAATTAAAAGGTGATTTTGAAGGTGAGGTAGCTCCTGGTGAAACCTGTTGCTTGCAGATTGTGTCCTGTCTGAATTTGCTCGTAGTTTTAGAAACTCCTGTGCTGCTGCAAGGAGCTGGGCTTGGGTGGGACTGGTGCCTTGTGACTGCCTCTGCTTCCCTGATGTACTTCTGAGGATAATTGTCTATAATTTGCCTCTTAACAATGCTCTGGAGGCTTCCCAAGCACACACTGCCTTTCCTCCCACTGTAAAAGGCCTTTGGGGTATTTTGGAGGCTTCCTGTGGCAGGGAAGCAAGGGGAGGCTGGAGAACAGTGTTTGGGAGGGGGCTGAGTCCCTGTCCCAGTGAAACACCCTCATCTGCTCCTTGCACTTGGCAATAGGAATTTTTTAAGGTTAAAGAAGCAAAGCTCAGCTTGTGGGGAGTGAGCAGGGGCTGAGGCTGATGCCAGGGCCAACTGCCATCCTCATGCATGCAAAATCAGTATTCATGGCTGAAGAGTGGAAATCGGGTTTAGAAACCAAGAACCTGATTTCTGGGATGACTTTGGGTTTTGAGATTTGAGGGGCCCCTTGCTTCTCGGTGCAAACAGAGGTGTCAGCTGTGTGCAGTAGCATATGAGCATCTCAGCTTCTCTGTGTGTGATCCGTGGTGCAGGGGAGCTGGGGCCTGGAGGGAGGTGAGGGTGTCACCAGCCTATTGCACGGTGGGCATGGGCATGAGACTCCTGTCTTGAGAGGTCTATGAGAAGGTCACAATGGACCCAGCAAGTTAAAAATGTAAGTCAGAGCTGTGATCTGGCTTGTCCTAATTTCCTTTGGGAGCTCCTTACCTGCAGGTCTGGAGCTGGGATCAGCTGGGATGCTCCAGCTGGGAAGCTGAGGCCAGTTCAGACTGGGAAGGCTGACATCCTTGCTGTAAATATCCAGCCAGCTCTAATCCTCCCGGTAGCTCCATCATTACTGTTTTCCTAAGAGTTATTTGACTCTTTGTGTTGCACTTCTCAGACAAATGGCTTTTAAATAAAACCTCTGCTAACTCGTTAGGCTTCCTGTCCAGGTCACTTCCTGCATGAGTGATTTATAGGGCTGCTTTTAACATTTTATTAACTTTAAATCGCCAGGGCCAGTCAATTGGAGTCTATCCCATTAGTTGTGGTGAGTGGCTGCCCAGGGCATCAGGCTCTCCTGCTGCCTCCCTTGCTTCTGGAGGGGCCTTGATGCTGTGAGACCAACCATGGTGAGAGACAGGAAAGAACAGAAGGAGAATTTAGATAAGGAGGAATAGATCTGGGATGGATAAGTGAATGCATAAGGGTTAAGGAGATAATGGGGCTTGTGATCCTATCTGGGAAGGTGGCTTATCTCCTGCTGTTGGTACTGATTACTTGGCTGCATCTTCTGCAGCACCTGAGGCAATGGGAGAGGAGCATCAGGGCTTGGTAAGGAGGTGGCTGCTCCAGACCGATCCCAGCAAGGCATCACTGCTGGAGCATCCCTGAGTGCCCACCTGGGTGGGATGTGCCTGTATTAAATAAACCCTGTCTGTGGCTGTGCCAGAGACAGTCTTCCTCCTTGCCTAGTGCATGTGCAATTCCCTTTAGCTCCTGGCATCCCATCTGATCCAGCAGGCTGCCTTGTGTCCAGTTCCCTGCCATCTCAAACTCTCCCCTGCAGCTCCTTCCTCCTTGGAGCAGAGTAGAGCCAAGTCCTGGCAGCCCTGGCACTATGGTGAGTGGGGCTGAGTGAGCAGAAACCACTCTGGCTGGGAAATCCAAATGAAATGGAGATCATAAGTGATGTGAGGCTGCAGCAGCAGCTTTGATTATCTCTGGTTTAGTTGCTGCTCTCCCCACTGTGCCCTGTCTTCTTTTCCACCCATGCTCAGAGATGTTATTCAGTGGAGTTTTCCAGCTGTTGGTAACAGGAGAAAAAACCCCCTGAACTCTTGCACAGCCAGAGCTAATGAGCTATCTCTGGAAATAAAAGCATCCTAAGGACAGCCTTGTGATACAGAACATCTTGTTCTCTGTGGCTGCTCCAGCCACCACCTCTGAGCGATGGCCCAGCACAGGGCTGGTTGGGAGCTGAATGAAGCTGTCACCACCCGTCCTTCCCCCCAGCCATCACTCATGTGAGGCATGGATAAAACTTGAGCCATGGTTTGCTCCTCTGGCAGAGCCCTACTGTGAGGACAGGGATTTGTGAACATTTGTCCAACACCCTGATGCAGAGCCTACCTCCTTGTACATGCTTGCAGGACAGTGCAAGGAGGGGTCACATGTCCCCATGGGGCAGGACCACCTTTAAGTGGCTTAGAAAGGGATTTGGATAATGCCTTGGCTCCAGTTACTGGCTGGGATGGAGGGGTGTATGGAGGTGGACTCCTGCAGCCCCATGTGTCTGCAGGGAAAGCAGACCTGCAGTCCCTGAGGGCTGTTGAGGCTGTCAGGCGTATGACCAGGAGGGAATTTGTCTTGCAGCAAAGCCAGCATCTGAAAGCCATTGCTTCTGATGCGCCCATGATTTGCTGAAACCTGTGTCTCCTTTGTCATTTTTCTGTCTGTCTCTGTCTCAAATCCCAGCGCAAAGACAGGGAACTTGCTCGCAGAGACGAGTAGGTTTTTTTTTCCCTCCACCTTTAAATATTTATTCTGAGCTCTCAAGATACACGGGCTGTGATCCTGGGAGCCTGCCTGTGTGCTGGCAGCGTCTCCTGCATGGCAGAGTGGGGCTGGCAGCCTTCCCTCTGGGGAACACAGGCAGAGGCCATTCCCGCTCCTGCTGCCCTGTGCAAGAGCTGCTGGGTCCAAGAGGAGTGACATGAGGTGTTCCCCTGTTTCCACGCATCAGCTCACATGGGAACAAAGCCCAAGACCCACTAAAATGTTGTCCAAAGAATGTGTGGGTGTTGTAAGCTGCGTTTTTGGGGCTGAGACAGAGTCAAAACCAGCCCGGTCCATCTGGTGAGCTCCATCACTGGGGTGGCACATCCCAAATGGCACTCACCCCACTGTCCCCTGCTTGACTTCCCCTGTCCCCAGCAGCATGCAGAGCTGCCACTGGAGGTTTTCCCTTTCCTCCCTGCAGCTTGTCCAGGGCTCTCAAGGTCATGCGGGTAACTGGAGCGATGCTGCCAGCCTTAGCTTTGCAGCCCGAGCTGCTGTGCTGTGCTCAGCTGTGGCTTTGGGCCTCCCTCCCTCCCTCCCTTTCTCTAGTCTTGCTCTGCTTTTCCAAGCCTTTCAGCTGCCGCCACTTGGGTGCACGGATTGCATGCAGGAAGAGGAGCCCTGTGTGCTGGGATGCATGTGCCTGGCATGGCAATGAGGAGTGAGGCTGGTGCTGGGGTGTGGTGGCTCTGCCTGGGATGTGCTGGGCACTGACAGGCTGTGCCAGAGCACGCACTGCAGGCACTGTCCCATGGGCTCCTGCAGAAGGGGAGGTGGAGTCCCATATGGCTGCAACTGCCACCTTCCAAGCATTTTCCCTGAAAGCTGGTTCTCCCGCAAAGCTGGCTCACTTCTGCCTCTGCTACGGGATAGACCAAGGAGTATGGTGGTGTTAAAGTCCAAGCAAAAAAGCCAGGAGCTCCTTTCTCAAAGCAGCTCTGCAAGGGATGGGAGGACGTCTGCCTTTCCAGGTGAGCACACTCTACCTCTGCCTCCAGCCGCCGCAGCCCGAGTGCCCTGCTCAGCAGCTGGCACTCATCAACACAGAGGCTTGTCCCCAATTGCCCCCAGCAGTGCCAGCCACGGGGTCTCCAGGAACTGTAAGGTTGTGGGCACTGATGCAGAAAATCCTTTGCAGAAGCCTAGGATTGGATGGCAGGTGTGGCTCTACGGGGAGATACTTGAAACCAGCACGTAGCCAAAGGCAAGAGGAGGCAGAGGAGACAATAGCTGATGTAGTGGGATTTTTTTTTTTTTCCTGAGGAAAAATAAATTAGAGCCAACTTACTAGTACAGTGCTAGCACTGAAAAAATGAACTCCAGTAAACTGCAAAGTGGTGAGGTTGGGACCACAGTGGTGGTCTCCTGGTCTGGTTTTCCCACACCTGCCTGACCTCTGCCTGCACCCACCACAGGCTGGCAGCAGCACCAGCCCTCTCAACTCTCACTGAATTTCTGAACGTAACAGCCTCATTAGCAGGAGAGGTTTCCCCAAGATAAGTTACTGATGCTGTTAGAAGGGCAATTATCTTTCTTTTTTGCTATCACACCTGTAGGCATTGAAGTTGTTGCTCTTACACTGTGTCATGGCTGAGCTCTTGTGCACAGGATGGTACTGCCAGGAGAAAGAAGTTAAATTATAGCAAGGATGTTTTTTGGAAAGAAAAAGAGATTTTTTTTTCATTATGGGTTTGTTCCCTCTTGGTTGTCTCACTGGGTCAGAGCAGCTGTGCCCATGCAGAATGATGCCAGACCTTGCCTCCCCTTCCTGGCACCTACCTGCACTTGGCTTGGTTGGGATGGTGGCTATGAGTGTCTTTTATGGAAGACAGAGGAGCTCTTCTATGTGTCACACTCCTACTCTGCCTGTGCCTCTGCCTCCTCCTGGTGTCACCCTTTGCCCAGGGCTTCAACACCCCAGGGCTCCCCGGAATAATCAAGTGGGATTGTTCACTGTGCAACATGTCTGCAGTAACAGACAGTGCCAGAAGTGTCTCCTAGGAGTGAAAATCTGCAGCCTGAGACTTGTAGAAAATATTTCTTCGAAATTCAAGCTTATTTGGTCATTGGTCATTTGACCTAACAAAACCCTTTGGCACTCCCTGAGGCATGGGGAAAGCTCCCAGAACACACGTGGGGGATGTGTGCAGCTGGATGTTGTAATAACTTAGTAGTGAGTGGCTGGGATAAGTCATATTTTATAAAATCAGCCAGGAAAAAAGATTGGTGATTAATTCTTTTTAATAAACAATGGTGAGCAGTGTGTCTTGGTTTGAGCCAGACTGACTTTTACAGTGATTCATGGATTTTTCCACAGGAAAAATCACCTTTATGGGGATTGCTGGTGTGCGAGGTGCCTGCTTGGCTTCATGAGTAATTCCCCCCCACTCTGAAAGCACCGGGGTGTGGAAAAACGATGAACTTCTCTGCGGGAGCTGAGAGGGAGGAAGGGTGTGCTTGGCTCTGCCGCTGCAGCCAATGACTGTGTCCTTTCGAAGAGCATCGCAGGACGTGGGAGAGTGGGAATTTCACTGCCAGAAATGCTGAAGGACGTGAATCTCAGGGAAAAAAATGTGCGGAGCTGAGATGTCTGTGCGTGCTGTACTGGGCTGCCCAAGAGAGGTCAGCTGGGACCAGCCGGTGCTCCTCTTTTGCAACGTGCTGCAGCACTCCTCCGACAAAGCAAACGCCCAAGGAGGAGCGTGTCCCAGCATCGTTCATTCCCGGTTAATTTGGTTTTCCTTTATTTCCAGCCCCTCGTGCTGGAAGCTGGCCATCCTCCGTGGTCCGTCGTGCGGCTGGCATTCACGGGTTTGGGGCGGGAGCGTGCACAGGGGGCGGCAGCGTGCGGCTGGAGGTGTAGCGAGCGTCTGCGTGATGCTGCTTTTTAAAAAAACAGCCGAGGTGGGATGGGGAAATGCCGGGCGAGGCACTAGTCATAGGTGTGAGCAGTGCCTGTGCCTGGGAGGCAGCACTGGGGGCGGCGGTGGCCCTTGCTGCGGCATTAGGGTTGTTTTTTAGTCTGGAGATGAAAGCAAGAAAAAGCTATAGTTCTGCTGAGACTAAACTTGAAACTTAATTTGGTTTCTTGATCAGGTGTTCTTGGTGAAAAATACAAGTATTTGGCCAAAACTTTGAGTTGCACAGCAAGGAAAAGGAAAGGTGGCACAATGGCGGGAGGGGTTTGTGTACAAATGTAGCTGGGAAGGAGTAAGAAATAGCCTGGAGGTTGGTCCAGCATCAGGAAGCAACAGGCAGACTGACACACCCCTTGTTGCAGTAACACCCCATGGCAGTGTGGCCCTGCCCACCAAATATCCACCCTGATCTCCTGTCCCCAGAGCATCACAGGGGCTGCATTCCCAGGCCAGCGTGCTGCTTCCCCCTCGCCCTCCCTCAGCCCTCCCTCCACCCTGGTGCCAATCCCGCATTCATTACGATGCCCATGTACTTCTCTAAGCCCAATATAACTTTGAATTACTGCTCATCTATTCCTCTTGACATCCTCATGCCCATAACTAGGAAGCCTGCATTACCCATTTGCACATCTGTCAAGCTGCGTGTTCCTCGGCCATTTCCAGAGATACATAAAATTGCCCGTGGTTATGACATTATTGACAACCTGCCCCATCTCCTTCCCCCTCCCCGAGCCCAAATGGCTGCCTCGCTTTATGAGGATTGATATTTGGGCAGTAAATATTTTAGAGCCTCATCTGATGAGTGTGTCTGTGTGGGTGAATACATTTGTGGCTGAGGACAGATGTTGCAGCTATCTTCATTGGAAATGCAGGGCCTTGTCTTTCTCCCCCCTGCCTTTGCAGCATCTCTGTCATCTCTCCCCAGCCCCTCAGTGCTGCTTGTTCCCAATGAGAAGAAGAGAAATTGTAGGGAAAAGCCAAGCAGAGGTTGCCAGGAAAGACTAGAGCTGGCAGAGCTTTGTGAAGGGTGTTTGGTGCCTGTGGCCCATTGCTGCAGCATCCTGCTGCTGGGTTCCCCATGTCCCCCAGTAGTAGGATTGAATTTCTATGGCAAGGTGTTTTCCTTCCCTGAACCCAGGGAAACCACCAATTCCTGCTGTGCTGGACAAGTAGCTTTTGAAAAAAAAGATGACAAGCATCAACTTGTCTGTTGTTTCCAAAGGATATATTTTGACTCCTGTTCTGAAAAGCTGCTTCATCTCCCAAAGTTTCAAAATGCACTTCAGTAAATGCCTCTGAAGAGGAAACAACTTGGGAACAGCACAGCCTGGGTGATCTGAACCATTTTTTTAATCTTACTGAGAAAAGCAAAGGAGCCCATTTTCAGTTCCTCAAAATGATTTGCTCTCTTTCCCTTCAATCAGCAAAACAAAGAGTGTTGTCTGATTCCTAGGGAAGAGAAAAAGAAGACTCAGCTCCTCCAGGGTGAGCTGGGGCTGAGCTAGGCTGAGATTTTGGGTGTCACAGCTTTCTTTGGGCTGGATCTAAGCTGTGGGTACCAGGATTCTGGGAGCTTTCAACATATGTCTGCATTCTGACTGTCTGGGAGTTTTGCTTGTGTTACCAAGCAGAGTTGTCCTTGCACTGAGATCCAAACCTGAGATGGGACTCTGGTCTCTTCCCTGCAGGGAGGAGAACTGCATGGGTCTCTGGCATGAGTCCTCTCCCCGCACAGAGTGGTTGGAGCACATGCAAGACAAGTCAGTTGTGCTCTGTGATTTCTTCTTGCCATTTTTCTGCTTGTTTTTCTCTTTGAGCCTGGAGCAAGTGCCTCGAAATGTGTAAAAAACCAGCTGCCTGGGGGGCAGTGTTGCAACCGCTCCATAGAAATCCCTTGGGGACTTTGTCTCAAGAGCAGGAGCTTCCTGGCTCTGCAGTGGGTGCTGCATGCCAGGCTGGGCCCTGCCAGCCAGGGTGAGGTGATGTGCCCCCGCTGACACGTCACCCAGCGCCAGCTGTTCCCGGGGTGTGGGTGTCCCTTTCCCCACCCTCTTGGCTTGCCAATAGGGAGCGATGTGTTTAGGGGAAGGAAGTAGGATGGAATGTTTCTTGTTGCTGCTACTTGAGGTTTGAAGCAGTTGCGTAGTGCCCAAGGGGGTACGTGGATTTCCAGGGGTGCCCCGTGGGTCTTCTTGGTGGCCACTGTGCTGGTGAGTGCAGGTGGCTGCTCATACCATGGAGTCCACTGTACCTCTTATATCCAATTTGCTCATTCAAGAAGAGATCTGTGTCATCAAGGAGCTGTACTGGATGGCTTTGCAAAGGTGTAGGAGAGTAGGAGGTGTCCAGCTCCAGTTACAAGGACTTGGTGTCTCCATCTCCAAAAAGCCTGGCTGCAGGAGCCACGTGCCAAGGGGAGGGGTTCAGTGGCCTCGTTGACTCGCCGATGAAGGATGCTGCCCTGGCCCTGGCCAGTCTGCTCTTTTACAGCACTATAGTATCTATTTATTTATGATTTCTGTGGGTGGTGTTTTGGATGATCTATTGAGCCAGAGTGAGATATTTTGAGGCACACTGAGATATTTTAAAAACATCTCATCACTCTGGAAATATCCATGGTGCGATAGCTGCATATTAGTCATTCGGAAAGGGAGTGATTTCAATGAAATAAAAAACATTTCATCTTGTCAGAGCATTTTCACTCACTGTCTGCTAGGCAGCTCTTGTCAATCTCCAGTCTCTGTGGCTGGTTTTACTCTTCTGAGGCAGTGCCTTTTTATTTTCTAACAAGAAGTAAAATAAAACCTATAATGGATATTGGTAGCTCTGAACTCATCAATTATCAGTAAGAAAGAGCCTCTAAAAAGATGGAATAGACCCTCTTTGCACTGGATTATTTCCAGTGAGATTATTTCTCTCAGGAACTGTCTGCATTTGGAAGGGGAAACTCCTCCTCCAGGTATTGGGCCTCGAACAAAAGCCCCTGCCCTCCAAGGTGGTTTATCCCTCTGAGAAGTGAGAGTAACTCCAAAACTCTTGTACACCAGCTGGAGATTGGAATTAGACTCATGGAGAGCAGAAGGAGAGATGGTTTTCTCCTAGGAGGAAGAAAAAAAAAAACTGTTAGAAAACACAAATGATGAGGCCTCGTCCTGCAAGGGAAAACAGCACAAAGCCGTTCAGCAAATGAAAAGCCAAATGAGCTGTGAAAACCCACCACCACGGTAGGAGAGATTTTCACTCAGAGGAAATCTGCCATACATCACCTAATATTCAGCTTTGCACTGCCATTTGGGAAAACGTTCATCATGTTCCACTGGTCTCTGCTCCACTTTATGTGTATCTATAGCTGGGGTTTCTGCAGCACAGCCCACGCGCCCTGGGGAGGAGGCATTCGGCCGAGATGCTCCCTGTACTTTGATCGTCCTCCATAATCAGGCAAAGAGTAATTGCACTGTGGTTGTGCTGTGAGTACTGCACGCTGGTGCTTCGAGGGATGCAACTGCCATTTCCTCATGCAACCAGTAGATAACTGCTTCGATGGCTCAAAACAATCCCTCTGTGGGTAAATCTTTGGGTGGTGTTGATATCCCGAGTTTTCTCAGGGTACAGGGTGCTACGATCCTAGATCATGTTTACAGAACTACAGAACAGTCTGGGTTGGAAGGGACCTCAGAGCTCATCCAGTCCAACCCCCTGCTTTGGGCAGGGACACCTTCCATGAGACCAGGACGCTCAGAGCTCCATCCAACCTGGCTTGAACACTTCCAGGGATAGGGCATCCATAGCTTCTCTGGGCAACCTGTGCCGGTGCCTCACTTTCCTCAAGCACATCTAAGGGCACCTCCCTGGTGGGAATGGGCTTGCGCATACCTGTTTTGGGGGGGAAGTTTCTCTGCTGCTGTGGCTCCCCCTTGGCCATCTCCTTTGAGTCTGTGAGTCTTAGCTGGGTTTTCTTTGCACCTACTGCCAGTGCTGAGCTCTGGCTGCATCCCTCTGCATGCCCACCCCTCTTCCAGTCACTGCAGCCAGAGAAACTCCAGCCAGGGCTTTAAAATTAAGTTAAAAGCAGGAGAGGGCAGGGGGGAAGCAGCCCTGGGTCCCCCTGGAAGGGTGCCAATGGTATCTCCACGTTTAGTGAGCCCTGGTGCCTTGGAGCCTTCTCCCCAGCTCCCCCAGGACAAAAGGGGCATCCTTCCCCACAAATGCAGGAATTGCCAGGATCAGCTTGGTGACTGCCCTGGAACAAGTGCCCATAACCCCACCTTGCTAAAATCTAGGCTTGGCAGTGGTGACTTGTAAACTTTATGATTGTTGCCTTTTATTTCTGGCCAAATCAAATGAAAATGGCCAACTAGAGCCGTTTCTTTCCATTAACCTTTTCCTTTTCATGTCCACGCTTGACCCAAAATAATATTCTTTTGGTTTGCACTTGGTGCTCCCTTGCTGGACACTAATTCAGTTAGTTCAGTTAATTAACGAACACAGGCTGACCTCTTGCATTTCTTAGCCAGGGGTAGGACTTTTCACCCACATGGTAAATCCTGTGCTCTCTTGCCCTTGTGGTGTGGCATCCTCTGTGTCCCTTTGCTAGTGGGGAGCATGTCCTCGTCCCGTGCCCCTGAGTCAGCACTATGCTGCTGGCATGCTATTTCAGCTTGGAAAAAAAAAAAAAAAAAGAAGAAAGTTTCAGTATTTAAAGTATTTAAGCAGATGGGAAGCCACAAACTACAGTCGGTGGAAGGAGCGTGTTTCATGACTAACAAAATATGCCAGGTAGGCCGTTCCACTTGAGATATTTTCAGGAATGTAATCACTTTCACACATCTTCATAAATTTGCCAAAGTGTTAGTTTTCCCCCATATGGATCGGGGAGGATGCAGCATGTCATGGCTGTTGCATGCATCTTGAATGCTGTGTCTTCATGGTGGATTTTTTTTTCCCCCTTTTATTCCCCCCATCCAGGATGTAATTGCAATAAAAGTTTGATTCACTCCTCCCCATAATTACTGTGGGCATAGGGTCATCCTTGAACATTTCGGTGAGGGAGCTCCTTGGACAAGGCAGGGCAAAGGATGCAGAAGTTAAATCCCTAATGATTCCTCCTAAAAAGGACTGGGTTTGGGCTGGAGTGGTGCCAGGGATGCTGTCCCCAGTGGGATACCAGCAGGTGATAAAGGGATGCTCTGCTCTAAGGGAGCCCCAAAGACTGTATCCTTCCCATTGAGCTCCTCTGAATAGATGCTCCAGCATGGCACTGGGGTAAACAAATGCAAAATATTTTGAAGTCATTCAGTCTCGGCCTTGAATTCCTTCTTTCTTTCTGGTATCATGGCAAAATTAAATAAAAGCACCAGTTTTCTGCATGTTATTGATCTTTCACTCAAAATCTGGGCCCTTTTCCAGGAAAAATGAGTCCTTTTGTGAACAAAGAGACAGGCACCTTCCCAAAAAAAGGCAGCTTTCAAATCTAATGTTCTGTGTGTTTGAAATTTCATGTTTCTGATAGGAAAATATCAATTTCACTCAAATTTGCAGTAAAGTGATGTGGCGGGGAGGGGAGGGGGAAAGATGGCCCTGAATGGATTGATGAGCACTTGAAGGCCAGATTGCCAGAGGGATTTAAAAGCAAAAGGAAAAGCAACCTTGTCACTAATTCTGAGCAGCTTGTGTTTGAATCCAGAGCCAGGCTATTGGGCTGGAGCTGGCCCTGCTGTCCTTGTCCCCCGGGGACCTGGAGCCTTCATTGTACACCATGCATGTGGCAGGAGGGCTTAGCCCATCTCTCCTGACCAGATCTCAATCTCAGCGGTTTATACACTTTTTTTTTTTTTTTTTAACATTGCTGCTGGAGCCAGATTTTGAACTGGTGTGTGTTGGTCTGTTACCTTGGTTGGGTGCCCCACTGACAACTGCCTGCCAGTGTCTTAGACAAGCTGGGCTTTGCCAGCAGTGTTTTACAGGTTAATTTGTCAAATCTCTGTAGCTCAATTATTTGTTGGTGAAGCCCTTGGGAACTGCTTGGGAGGAGATGTGTTACTATGCTCCCCTGGACTGTGCTACCACATGGATGCTCAGCTGTTGGGCAGGCTGCCGAGCTGGTTACCCTAAATACGTGTTCATAGCTCAGCCCATCACTATGACACCCCCATTATAATGAAGGGGGCTGTGTTCACCTTCAATCCTGCTGCTGCATCCTTTGATAGCAAGTAAATTGGTTTTATTCATATTTTCTCCCTGGGACAGCAGTGATGCTCCATCCTTGCTGTAATGCAGAGGTAATGGAGGCAGCGCTGGCTCAAGGGCATTGTTCTCAGGGCTGTCCATCACAGAAACATGGAATGGTTTATGTTGGAAGGACCTTAAAGATCATCTCTTTTCACTCGCCCTACCATGGACAGGGACACCTTCCACTAGACTTGGTTGCTCAGGGCCCCATCCAACCTGGCACCCTGCTCCTTCTCAGCTGCTACACGAAAAGTTTGCTTGGTGCTTGAGCCAAGAAATTTCCCCCCCCCCCCGCCCCAGTGGGATTGCTCCCGGGGCTTTGCTCCCTGGCTGCGTGTGTAAGCTTGCTTATCTTTGGAAAGGCACGGCGGCACTGACAAGTGGTGCAGGAGATGGGGGCAGTAGGTGGATCGTTTTTAGCAGCGCGCACGCACGGAGCAGACAGCTTGGGCATGTTCCAAAACACTTCCCACGCCCCCAGGCTGAATTTTAAGAAGCTGGGGCATCTGCACGTTCAAAACGCTCCAGGGTGGGGGGGGGGGGGAAAGAAGGAAAAAAATCCCCAAGGCAGGCAGAGCAGCCAGCGCGTGGAAGGGGCAGGCAGCACCCAAAGGCTGATGTCTTGCTGCAGAAGGGAGTTTGTTGCAAAGGCTGAGCAGGTCCAAGCCGCTCTCTGGAGGGGCAGAGCACAGGTGAGCGTGGAGCCTCGTGGTGCTGACTTGCCTTGCGGCTGCTTGCAGGCTGATCTCGCTCTTGGTTGAGTGGGGGGAATGGGAAGAGGAGCTTGAGTTACCCAGGAATGGTGCCCGGGTGAGTCCCTGTTCCTCCTGTCCATCTGGGGTGGTGCAGCCTCTGAGGAGCTCCCAACCTTTGGGGTCCCCAGAGCCATGCAGTAAGATGGGGGTTAGTGGGGGGATAGAGCTGTCTTCCTTATGGTGATGGGAATGTGCTCATCCTACCTTCAGTGTTTCCAGGGGCTGCCTGGGGTCCTGCCCATTAATAGCAGGAGGTGCCCCACTGATTTCTTTCTCTGGGGCAGCCCTGGAACGCAGGACCAGCTTCATCCCCTTCTGCAGCTCCTGGGGAAGCTGAAAAAAGCAGGCAGTGAACAGGGATTGACGCTGGGAACATAAAAGCCCTGAGCTTGTGCTGGATGGCTGAAGGCTATTTCAGCCCTACCCTGGGCTCCCTGGGGCAGGGTGAGATATCCAGCCCAAGAGGGGAACCTGTGGAGGACAGCCTATGTGTACAGTCCAGCAAAATCTTAGATCCTCTGGAATGATGATCCGGTGTTCATTTCTGAGTCCTGGTATAGCTCTGGATAAGTAGCTTCGGGCTGTGAAGGTTGGGAGGTTTCGGTGCTGGGTGCCCAGCTTACATGCTGAAAGTAGCCCTGGCTCTTGCTGTTGCTGCTCCCTCGAGATCCAAGGTCTCTGCTCCTGGTGATATGGGCCCTTGGAGGTCTTGCACTGGAGCATCAGGAAGGAATGAGCATAAATCTGGAGAGCCTGAGCTGCCTTCCGCATTCCTCAGATTACTGAGTCGGTCTGTGCTCTGCGATACAAGGATGGGGAACGTGCCCATCTGCATTGAGAGCTGCTGGTGAGGAGGATGCTGGCATGACATCCTGGCAGCCTGAAGCCATCCTTGCAGGGTATCTGGGTTCTGATGGCTCCCTCCCATCTCACTGGGCCAGGCACCGGGGGATGCTCCTCCCGGCGTGTCACGTGCCAGAGGGGCATCGTCCCAGCACTCCGCTGTGCTGCCTCCCGTGCTGCTCAGCACACGGTCACCCTGGCACTGGGCATCTTGCACTGCACCCTTCTGCTCTAACAAAGCTGGTGGCTTATTTAAATGTGACTTTTGCCTGGTGGCAGCGGCTGGCAGCAAGGAGACTGGGAAACTCGTGAGGAGGAAAAAGTAGAGAAGTCCAGGCGTGGAGAGCTAAATGTCTCCAAGCTCAGAGCTTTTTTCCTTTCATTTTGGGAAGAGAAGACTTCTTGGGAAGCCTCTGCTTCCTAGGCATCCTTCCAGAAGATGCTGAAGCAGACTCTAAATTATGCACTTTGTAAGTCTCTTGGTACCAGCAGAAGTAGTGCACCCCACTGTGTCCTCATCCACCTGGTGGCCTCGTAGGCAATGGATAAGTTTCTGAGGTCCTTCTGTCCCTTGTCCCTTGGGTGGGCAGGGCTACCTTTGCATCTCTGGCACCCAAGGGAGGAGAACAAAGCTCTCCTAGCTGTGGTGCTAAACACAAGATGCTCTGCTGTGTGCCCCGGGGCGAGAAGGAGGAGGGGAAGGAGGAAGGCAGAGAGGGATGGGGATAGACCCAGGGTGTTTCTGCTAATTAGCGGTGTAACTAGCCATGGCACAGCCTGGCTCCTGGCAGATAATTACCTTGCTGGGTGCAGGGAAGGGAGCAGAAAGACTCGCTGTCCACAGGGACTTTAAAACCTCCCCATTCTTGAACTCAATTGGGAAAGGCAACTCAAAAAGAGTAACATGGATTATATATTTTAACAGAGCTATTTCTGCCAGGCAGGCAGGCCAATTTGTTACTGAGGTGACACATTTGGTTTTAACTAAAAGAATCAAGGTTTTTTTGGCTTTTTTTTTCCTTTTTCAGTCCTTAGGGCAGGGGGTGGCTAAGCCATGGGAAAACTTGGGGGGCTGCATGGCATCAGGCTGGTGGTTCTGGCTTCCTTGCAGATGAGCATTTCTAAGTTCATGGGTGTTTCAGAGAGCAGGGGGAGAAAAATAAATCTGGGAAAGATCCCAGTCTGCTCATTGCAGCTCAGTGAGATTTCCACGGAGCCAGGGTATCCTGCCATCCCTGTGCTACCGTGGCTGTACAGACGCTGCCTAAGGGCTGCCGGGAGTCCTGGCCACAAGGCTGGCTGCTCTGCCGCACTGGGGACGGCCCCCAGCAGCTTCCTCGCAGGTCCCCGCCGGGAGTGCCGGGGCTTTGCCGGGCAGTGCTGTCCCCTGTGTGCTTCTTGTGCCTGACGGGCGGGATCGCTGCCGGCCAAGAAGCATCTGTGCTCTCCTTGCGCCTCACACTGGGGCCAGGGACCTCATTAGCTGCCTCCATCTCCTCTTTCCTGTGTTTATCTCCAGTTTTTCAAATGTTTGCCGGGTTTCCTCTTTTTTTAAAAAAAATTTCTTTTCTTTTTTTGGCTTGAAGGGAGAAATGACTGTATGAGTCACGAAGTGCCCTGACAGCTCCCTGTGCACCCTGCCAGGCTCTACCGAAATCGTGGCTGAGGGGGGAGGGCTGCAGTGACTGCCGCCCGCACAGGTCCCGTCAGGGGGCACGGGGTGGGGAGCGGGGAACAGCCATCCCAGCCTTTTGCCCCCCATCACCCAATGTCTGGTTCTCCTTGGGAGAATGGGGGCGACATCATGACACAGGTCGGCAGGAGGGGAGAAGGGTGGGAACAGCTTGGGATCAAAGCCCGGTGTAACCCTGCCTCTCTCCATTGGCTGTAGTGAATTTGGGGCTGTGCTGAGAGCTGGGGGAAAGGCTCTTGGCCATGTGCATGTGCCTCGTATGGAAAAAGACTGACGGAGATGACAGGATTGTCAGGCCAGTGGGCTTGTCCCCATTCCAGTGCACCCAGGATGTCTACTTCCACACAGAGTAAGGTCCCTGGGTGGTGCTCCCCTGCTGAAGGAGCACTGCCACTTGGTACCACAGACCAGCAGGGTGCAGGAGATGGTGATTCCTCCTCCTCCTCCACCTCCTCGGTCAGGGCTGCAAGTGCCAAACTGCCTCTCTCCAGCTGCCAGCCCTGCCTTGGCAATCTCAGTCCCCCTTCCTCCACACCCCATCTCCCTTTGGAAAACCAGCAGTAACTCTTAGTCAGTGCTGTCTCATGGATCATTACTTTGGAAATCCCAGGGAGAAGGGTGCTTGCTCACAGTCCCGTGTGGCCACTGTGATCCTGTGCAGCCCATCGCCACCCCGGCACTGCTCACTGAGAGGGCAGGGCCATCCCAGCCTCTTCTTGCTGCTCTAGGATACTCCCAGCATCTTCCTCGTGCTTTTAATAGCTCGAGCCCGTGCTTTCTAGCAGGCTCACCAGCTGACCTGGATATGGCCACGCTGCGTCTGGGCTGAGCTCCCCTGCTCCCTCCTCGTGTTGGGGTGGGCTGGCTTGTTGGTGCCAAGGAGGGGGCCTGTTGCACCCCAGGTTCTTCCTGCAAAGACAGCAGCATCTGTCATCCTGCCCACTCCTGCATCGAGCATTTCCAGTTCAGGCTGGGTAACAGGGATTGCTGCCAGCATGTGCCTCTGGATCTCTGCTCTGTGGGGGTCCCTTCTCTTTAGCAGGCGCTTTTTGTCCCAGATGCTGTTCTACAGAGAGGAAACAGGGACAAATTAGCATCCCTGGCATTTCTGGCTTTCCTCCCCTCCTTGCCTGCCTTTCTCCCCTCCCTTCTCTTTTCAAAGAGATTCAGGTCATGCCTGGAATTAGGGCTCCCTGAACTGCAGTGAAACAGCGTTTAAACTCCTTACCATTGATTTAGATGGAGTGGTTGGGGTTTGGTTTGTCTCCCACCCCTGCCCTCAGCTTCAGATGGGCGTTCACAGCACAGCACATTACTCTTTCTTTCATGGCCTTTGCCACTGTGGGCTACTCTTCCCTGCATAGGTGGGTCTGGAGGGCTGCTCCCCACTTTGCTCCCCGCTAGCAACGAGATGCTTTTGACACAGAGACCTTGCAGGAAGGCATTTTATTTAGCCATCTTCGTTTATCGCGGCACTCCGGCTGGGATTAGACACAGATAAGACAATCAATAAATCCTCCCCTTGGCTGAGATGTGCCGTGAATTTTTCAGGGAAGGGTAGTGAAAGGAGGGCACCCATTCAAAGGCAGCACGATTGGCTGGAGGTGAGGGAGAGGACAGCCAGTGCTGTGAGATGGTGGTACAGAACGGACCCTGCCACAATCCCACTGCCTGTTTGTAAGAAGGCGTCTGTATGTGGTAGAGAAGAAACCCTGTGCTGCTGCTGCGGCTGGTGTGACTGTGCTGCTGGAGAAAGTAGGTCAGGCTGTGCTGCAGAGCCTGGCACGAGCCCCCAGCACAGCGGGGCACCCACCTCTCCCCAAGCACCCCCTCAGCTGCTCTGCTCAGAGCCAGGCATAGCCACCCCATGTCAAAGGAAGCCACGGGGCTGGGTTGGCATCAGCTCCTTTCCCTTGCGCCTGGGCTCTTTGCATCTGTCCAGTGGTGGCTCTGGGTGAGGGCGGCAGTGTGGGATCGGTGCAAGGGGAGAGGCAGAGCTGGAGGGAGGACAGAGCGGGAGGGGATGCTGTGCTGCATCTCCCCTGTCTGCCTCCTGCCTGCATCCCTCAGCCGGCCTCCTGGCTCAAGTGTGGATTTGGAGGCAGGAGACATTGCCCTAAGATGCAACTTCAGCATCAGGAGGGAGCAGCCTCTTCTCCATCTCCCCAGAATTTTGGGGTCTCCCATTAGCTGGGGGTGGGCAAAGCTCAGGGACAGCATGACCCTCCTCCTTCTGGGAGTGTTTTCTGCATCATCAGGGAGATTTGGGGAGGAAGAAAAATGGTTAAAGGCAGAGTTTAACACCTAAATCTGCAGGGTTTTTGTGCCTCACAGGGCTCTCAAAGCCTCCCTCAGAGAGGAAGAGGGGACAGGACAGAATGAATGATGGGGATCCTGTGGGTAGGGCTCAGGTGGGGCTGGAGGATGTCCCAGCTTGGCTCTGGAGGATGGCTCAGGTTATCACCACTTCCAGGAAGGTTTCTTGGCTGCTGGGGACAGGGGAAAATTAAGATGTTCTTCCAAGACAGAGATGTTCCAATTGCAAATCTGGAGCATTGCCCTGGCGCAGCACTTTGCTGTAGCTGTAGGAACCTGTTGTGAGATGGAAGGAAACTTTGGAATGGCCCTTGCCACAGAACATGGCTGGGCTTCTGCTCCTGGCCACGCTGTGGGGAGGGATGCTGTGGGACTGGATCACAGATACAGGAGCATGGTTTGCTGCAGCCAGAGGGTGGGACTGCCAGGCTCAGAGAGGTGACAACCCCACGCTGACATGGCTCTGATGGCATCAGGACCACAACCCAGCCTGTAGAGGTGGGCAGGGACACTGTGTCCTCCAGCAAGGACCTGGTCTGATCCAAGAGGGCTGGTGGTGAAGACGCAGCGAGCCAAGTAGGGAAAAAATTGAGTGCGTACATCACAGGCAGGTCTGGGCTTTATTGATTTTCAATGAAAGGCTGTGTCATGAATTTTTCTCTCCCACTGTATTTGCTGCAAAGTTGCATCTCATCTCGAAGCTAACCACTAACTAGAGAGCTCATTTTTCCCCCTCAGGAGATGCTCTGGGGGGAGGCAGGTTTGCACGTGGTCTTTTTAAGTGTGTGATGGATGCAGCAGCTTTACTAATCCAACACCAGAAGAGAAAGCCGGTATTAGCAGCAGAAAATGTTATGTCCAGCACTTCAAGTGACTTACCGTAAAGGGGTTGCATGTGTGATGCATCTTATTTGATGGGCTGCTCCAGGATCCATCTGGGAAGGTTGTCCTGCTGTTCCCAAGAAGGACAGGGCATCAGCTGAATGTTGTCACTGTGTTTGCTGGTTTGCCTTTCCTTCCAACAAGGGGAAGACTCTAAAAGAGAGGGAACATAGTCCCTATGGCAAAACCCTTTTGGAAGCTGCCGAGACATCCTGTTGCATCTTGCTTTTAAACTGGTGTTCAGAATTTAGAGCATCTCTTTAATCTTGAAGTCGTTGTTTTTAAACATTGAAGAACATTTGGGAGCGAGTATAGCTCAAAATGTTTTAGAAGACATTTCTCCCCATCTTCAGAAACTCTTACAGATCTTTTTTTGCCTCCTGATGAATGTGTTGAGAATCTGAGGGAAAGCATTGAAACCAGCTGAGGGTTTTAAAAACAGAAAACCAATGGAGAAAGTTGGAAAGGCTTAGGATGGGTTTCTCTGGAAAAGAGGTAATGGAGAGGAGACGTTTGGCTAGCAGGGAGGCGACGGCAAGATGTTTTACCCAGTGTTGGGTAGCACTGTGCAGTGAGATGTGCAGCCACAGCAGCTGATGTCCTCACAGGGAGAGGCTGGGGAGTCTTGCAGTGTTGGGAATTTGGTTGGGAATGCCCTGGAAGGGTTAACTCTGGTGCCTGGATGTAGCTGGATGCACAGAAGCTGAAGTGGAGCAGTATGCAAATCTATCCACTTTCATAAACTGCTTAATTAGGCGAATGTTAATGAGACGTTAATTACTGTTGTGCCGGCGAATCCCACGGAACGGAGATTATGTTTCTCTTCAAACATCCAGTCTTAATTATAACTTGTGCTTAATTCCACTGTCTTGCTTGGGACGGAGCTGGGTAGGGAGGATGAGGCGCCAGCTCCCATGGCTGCCCGCCCGCAGTGCGTCTCCCATCCCTGCCCACGCTGCAGTGGTGGCTGTGGATGCGCAGGGATGGAGCTGTGGTGGTGGCTCCAGAACAGCAGTGGTGGCTTGGGGACGGTGGCTGAGAACGCCTCCCCTGCAGCCATCTCTTTGTGCTTGGGTCCAGCCTGGCAGCAAACCCTCCAGGTGCATGTTGTGAGCAGGTCAGGGTGGAAAATCTCATGTCACGTGTAAAAGCTCCCATCCTTTTCCTTTGTGGACTTGGGAGGTCCCTGTTGGTGCCCTGTGTGCTCCAGGGATGCCACATTGCTCAGGTCCAGAAGTGGTGGCCCCAGACTGGGGCAGGGGAGCCTCTGGGGATGTGAGCATCCAGCATGTGCCCAGTCCCCTTCTTCCTCACTTTCTGTTTCTACCTGCTTTGGCCTTCCCAGTTGGATTGCAAACGCATTCTGTTACCTGTGCTTTGCAGTTCCTATGGTTTTTATGGTGAATATTTTTAAAGTATGGCTTCAGCTCGGAGATCAGCAAGAGGCCACTGCAGAGGTGAGCAGAGAAATGGCATCCCGTTTCCCATTTGAACAGCTATTATTATTATTTTTCTTTACATGGCTTTTATTAAAGTTCGGGATAATATAACGCTTTCAAATGAGGTGATACTGAGCCATGGAATGTGCACCCTTGGGTTTTTGGCTGGCTTTCCTCCGTGCATAGCTGGTGGCTGCTCTGGGCTAACCGGGAGGTTCCCTGGGTTGTTGCTCATTGCTGCCAGCCAGGGGGGAGAGAGGACAGCATTGTAAGGCTGACACGTGAGGCTTGGTCTCCATCGGGGCTTTTTTGGTAACCGTAGGGAAGATTTCTTCCAGTGGTCAGTCTCTTTTTCCCCAGGGAGGTGTTTGCCTTGCCGCTGCTGCTGGTGGGAGAGCCCACGGGCTCCACTCCTCCTGGCACGAGCTCAATGTCCTTCGTGTGCCCAGCAGACAGGATTTTAATCACACACTACATCTGCATGCCTCAGAGCTTGTCGCCAGAATCCTGCAGCTGAGAGCAGTGGAAATCATCATCTCGGGCTCTCTCTGATGGCCAGCAGTGTCTGGGGAAGCTGCTGCAGGGTCGGAGTCACTTTGGATTTCCATTGCGTGCCTCTGAGAGAGCATGTTGTCCCCCGAGCGATGATTCTCCACATTGGGTGTTTTCAATTACAAAGGGTGTCAGCTTAGGTTTAGTTTCCTGTGTTTCTTTTCTTCCCTCTGTTCCGACTCTGCTGTTTGATTTCCAGACAGGTTTGATATTTCCTCTTCCAGCAAGCCGGCAAGCCCCGGGGACTTTTGTGGGCGGCTGGCTCCGGCGCCACTCCTTTGATTGCAGGCAATGTCCCTCTGCGAGGGATGGGCTGGGCCCTGGGCCGGAGGACCAGGAGCAGACAGGCTGGGGGCTGCACCCATGGCAGCACCCAAGGGGGTGGCACCACTTGGGCTCCAGCCAGTTCTGCCTGCCTCCTGCAAAAATCGTCTGAACATGAATTTTTGAATCTCCTAAAAAGCTTTTCTACTAGAAGAAATGTGTCCAGCAACCAGGGATTTTTGCCTTTTTTTCTTCTCCTCTGCATTCTGCATCTCTCAGTCTTGAAGTCTCTGTTAATTAATTAAGAATTAATTCGTTGCAATTCCTTTAATTCCATAAAAATGGCAGGATCCAGCAACATACCTCTTTACAGAGCTGCCTGCTGCTCCCTCCTCCCCTCTTGCAAAGCAAATCTCGAACAAACAGAGCCCTGCTGCACAGTCAACAGCTGCGTGGGAGGCAGAGCCAGCTCTTTGCATACGATTCCAATCAAATACAGCGTGTTGGGGAAACATAGGGGACACCAAAGCCAACACGAAGGGGCCCGAGAGAGGCTATTGCCTGCTTTGAGCCCCTGCTGCTGAGATCCCCCTGTGTCGGTGGCTCCTGTGCTGCTTTTTGGAGCCCAAAAATGCCACGAGCATGTGCTGGCAGGACCAGGTGCTCCAGTGCAACCCCACTGGGTGCCAGCACCCGGGTGGGTACCCAAGGGGAGCATCACGGGCAGAGAAGCAGAGCCCCACACCTTAAAGCCTTAAAATAAAATAAAAGGAGGAGAGAGGAGAAAGGAGGGTTTGGCTCAACAGTGTGTCCAAATCAGCCTTATTGTGCTGGGAGCTGGGCGTGGGGTAAATCCATTCCCACAGTACCATGTGTCTTTGCTGAGTGAGATGCTGGGCAATAAATTACTGTTTCTCATACATTATCATGGCCTGATGGTGATGAGGCAGACAGAGGTGGTGCAAAGGTGATAAATGCAAAAATTTGAGTTAACAAAGTGTAGTTGTCTCTCCTTAGGGGGAAATGAATTCCCTTTACTGCCAACCGTTGGGCTTGTGCAGTTGGGACCGTTCTTGCCCTTAATTTTTCTTTTTTATTAATGCCTGATAATTTGTTTCTCGTTTGCCTTCACTTGCCAGGTTGATGGCACCGTACCACTCACCTTGTCTGGATATGGGGCTTTCTCCCTAGTGCTGAGTGTGTGCAAGGGGATGCTGGTGGGGGACAGAGATGCTCCTGGAGACATCAAGGCAGGGACACTGTGCAGAAGGGGACGCTCGGGGCTGTGGGAGCAAAGCCCTGCTCCACCAGGCAAGGGAGGGGAAAGCAGTTGTTCCCCAGCAATCAGCCAGAGTCAAGAAAGCAGGTCTTCAGCAGGAACCTGCAATATTAAATAGTCTTTTAATGAAAAATACATCTGCTGTTGAGCTGTCTTGCAGCCCAAGATGCAGGTGTGCTTTTTGGTTCCGCAATGGTTGCTGCAGGACCTTTTATTTTACAATATTTGAAACAAAACTGGAATCTATTTTTAATCCTTTTCCTTTCCCCCTTTCAGTCTTCTCTTGCCACTCAGCTGTTGTGCTAAAAGCTCAGTAAGGGTTTGAGAGAGGCCAAGGACCAGGCTGGGTGCCCAGCTTAGGGCAGGAGGACAACCCATTCCTGCATGGTCCCTTTGCCCAGTGATCCTGGCTGAGGCAAAGAGGGCTTTGCAAAGACAGACAGATCTGTGGCTGGCTGCCATTTAGTAGCTTTAGCTTTTCAAGGAGGGAGGATTTTTTTTTTTCCTGCCAGATTTGGGGCAGACCAGGCAGGATCTCCTCAGCCTGGATTTCAAATTGTCTTATGGCAATCCTGCCTGGAGGCAGAGGTAAAGGCTGGGTCACAACAGTTTGCTCTTTGCCAGTGCTTTTCACACTGGGATTTTTCAGCAATTCCCTAGAGAAACCAGCCATTGAAAAACCCATCCTGCTGGTGAGGAGCAGAAGGGGCTGGTTACACGGGCTGAGGTCCTGTGCAGGGTATTTGCTGCTAAAGCCTGCTGCTTGATACATTTTAGCATCCTCAGAGATGGAGTTTGTGTGTTTGGGCAGTGCTGGCGCTGCCAGTGCCATGGGCAGCCCCCAGGAGCTGTCTTGCCTTTCCTGCCGCCACAGAGGCCCCATTTATCCAGAGCAATGCATGACCTTACAAAAATAACAATAAAGAAAAGGTATGTGAGAAACATCTGTGAAATAATAACAAGATCCCAGGAATGGAGCTGCTTTCATCTGGAAGCTCTTTGCTGACTGTGAGTTGTTTCTGTCCCTCGTTAGAGAGGGAGCCAGGCGGCGATGCCCGCTCAGATCTTTCTTTACTTTCAAGATCCCCCGATGGCATCCTGCAGGCCAGTGAGCCTGGCCCCTGCCAGCACATCCCTCCTGCTGCTTGCTGCTGTTCTGGTTTTTAATCCCTATAATCAGCCCCGCATCCAAGCCTGGTGGCAGTGGGAGAGCTGGGCTCATCCTGGGCTGTTGCGCTTCCCTGCCACCTTACATCCCAAGTGAGAGGTGTGGAAGGGCTGGGAGCTGTGGAGTGTGGAAACCCCATGTCTGGCCTGGCTGAGCTGCCAGCTTTGCAGCCAGTCACCTCCCAACCAGGGTAGATGCTGCTTTATTCTTGTGCCAGGTCTGGTCCAGACCCCTGGGGAGCACCCAAGCAGTGCAAGTGCTGGCAGGCACTGTGAGCCTTTCTAGCTGGCTGGAAAACAAGACATCATTTCTTGGGAAAAATCTGGTTTGGCCAAGCTAAAACACTTGTGGGACTCTGTGTTGAAACCTGAGAAGGTTTTTTGATGCTGTCACATGTGTGCAGAGGAGTGTGGACTCTCAGGGCTGGACTAGGGGAGAGCTGCAGAGCCCCAGAGCAGGGTAAAACATGAAAGGACTGCACTGGCAGGTTCTGGGAAGCAGGAAGGAGGATGGGGGACTCTGGACACGTGGAAAGCCCAGTGCTGGCCATACCTTGCTTGGGCAGAGCTGGTGTTTTCAGTTGAAGCCTGTGTTGCTCTGGCCTGTTCTGCCATCTGCCTGGCTGTTAACATGTGGTTATTTGCACATGGCTTGTAAGGGCTTTCAGCATTGTCCCTGGTTGGACTTCTCCTATAATAAAATAATTTTGCTGCTCTGGAAAGAGGCTCTTCTGCAAGCGAGGATTAAGGTGTATTTCAGTGTTTGCCTGTTGGTTCATGGCATGAAGGGACGGGCGGTTGAAGGTGCTGCTTCTGATTTTGAGGCTCAGTAGTTGAAATGCCTCGTGTTGAGCTCAGGAGAGGAGGGATTTCATGCAAACTGCTGGACTTAAAAGTGGGGTTGTGCAGGAGGAACTGTGTCAGACCCAGGTTACATTGATGAGGTGGGGTGGGGGTCTCGCAGGCTTGTTGTCACCTTGGAGGTGAAGGGAGCAATGCACCTGTGAGCATCTGAGAGCATGTTTGTACGCTGGTGTAACATCCATAACGTGATTTCAGGTGTGAATACACACATTTACACTGCTGTACACGAGAGCAGGATGTGGCCCAGGGCCTTTGGTGGGAATGCAGGAGGCCAGAAGCAGAGTGTTTAAAGGCTAATGAAGACACACTAGAAAATTATTAGCTTTGCAAGCAGCATTCCTGTGTGCTGGAAACAGGGGTATTATGAAGTTCGCAGTAGGCCCTTGGAGATCTCTGAAGCAAGAGTGATCCGTGTGCCACGCAGTGATATTATTGGAAAGGGTGGCTTCACTGCCTATCATCTGTCTTTGTTGAGTTAGCTCCCTGGACCATCGCCAAACACAGTGCATCTTTCCCTTGGCCGTTGACAACCCACCTACTTGGAGTGGGTGATGATTTTTTTGTTCCTCAGCTCAGCTGGAAAAAATGAGTGTCCTTGTGGGAGGGTGGGAAGAGAGAGCATTGCAGGGTGACATCCCCTAAGGAAAGAAGCAGATTGCTGGGCTTGGGTGTTCGGCTGGAGCAATGTTCAGTGTCCCACTGCCATCTCAAGGTGGTCCTGTTCGGCTCCTGCAGACTGTTGGGTTGGGGCATCACTGCCTATCAGGCTTGGTGAACTCCCAGGCTCTCCTTGCTGTGTTGCCACTTCTCTGAGGCTCACCCCAAACCAGCTTTCCCGGGGTAGGTGTGGCACAGGATGAGGTGTAGTTCCCTTCTTGGCTTCTGATGCTGTCAAGGCGAGGAGTTCTTGCCATGCTCCTGATTGGGATGGGAAGCTTCCTTTGGACTTGGCACTGTGTCTGTGCATCCCTGCAGAGCTGTGCTGCTCGGGGGGTGGCTCCCCAGGGCTCTGACAGCAGCCGTGCTGGCAATGCCTGCGGCTGCCAGCCTTCCCGCTGCTGCTCCAGCCACGGATTCCCCTCTGTGCTGCTGCTAACATAAATTCCCAAATCCTCTCCATGTCAGACATGAAGTGGTTGCTTTGCAATGAATTAGGTTGTTAGGGTTTTTTAAAGAAAAAGTGTGGAAAGCATCCCTTTGGCCCCAGAACCACTGCCCAGAGGACAGGAGCAGGTGGGGGGAAGATGCCATGCAGGGAAAGAAGAGATATCAAATGGAGATGAGGGATGTGGGAGGGGAAGATTGCACTGGATGCCTCCCCTAGCACTGAGCATCCGTCCTCCTGTGCCAGCAGCCCCACCACTGCCAAGGCTAGAGAAGGTTTGCATTAGGGGTGTGATGCTGCTGGGGCTGCCCATCCTTGGCTGCCTTTCCCTTGCAGGAAAGCTGTGGAGGAACCAGAATTCTGATTCTCTGGGGACTTCTGTGAGGGCAGCATCTCTCCAGGTCAAGGATTAAATCCATTAAAGAGAAGCACTTGGGGGAAAGCCCTGGACTCGATGCACATGGAGGCTGATGCATTAAAACAATTTCCTGTGGAGATCTCCCACTTGGCAGGCAGGGAGAGGGGTCGGGCACAAACCCACCCCTGGAGCTACTCCAGTGCTAATGGCTTGCCTTGCTTGCAAGCCAGGAGCAGCCTGGTTACCAGCCTGGTGCCAGCTGGAGAAAAAAACCCTTCAGCCCCCAGCCCCTCCGAGTCCCGAGGCGTCTGAGACCCTTCCCTTTGCTGTGCTGTCGGGTCTTGTGGGGCTGAGCAGCAGCCTGGGGCCGTGCTGCTCCTCTGTCAGCAGGTTATCAAACCTGAGGTGGTTTTCCCAACCATTTCAGTCCCAGCTGCAAGTGTTCTGCAAGGAAAAATATCCATTTACAGGGTTCCCGAGCAGCTCTAACCATGAACAATATGTGGGTCCCTGGAAGGTCACGTTTTCTTGCTGCAGTCCAGCACCCGTCTGGGACGGCTGCCTGCATATGAGGTACAGGCAGGTGCAGGCAGGCATGCTGTGCCACTTTCTTCCTAGGTGTTGCCTAACAAATGACAGGATGCAAGTAGTCCTAAAAAAACTTGCCAGATGAGTAGCCCTTTCCCAGAATGGGTGCTGGAGTTGAAGCAGCCATTCTTATTTGCTTTGAAAAACATGTATTTTTCGCTCTTCGTGTATTTTTCCCTTCTCTTCCCTTCCATCTTGCATCCCCACACACTTCCTTTCATTCCCCTCCTTCCTCCTCCTTTTCATGAGCTATTTTCAAATGCTAGGAAGGGCGAGATCTGAGGGGAGAAGGAGTAACCGAAAGGAAAAAAAAAAAAAAGGGTGGTAAAATTATTTCACACATTTACGGGAAAAAAAAAAAAGGCGTGGGTGTGGGGAAAGAGAACAGCTCCAATTCTCAGATGACAAAAAGCAACTTCATTCATTTCCCGTCGTAATTTTATCAGGTAGGAAGGTTTAGTTACATTTCTGCAGCCCTACAGTTCCCAGGGATGGCCCTAGGGTCCCTAGGTTGTCCCTTCTGCTGTGCTGCCCTGAGCTGGCACAGGTTTGGTGATGGGGCTTCGGTACCAGGAAGCTGAGGCAGGAGGATGCCAGGTGGAGGGAAAAGTAAGGATGAGCTTCTGGAGAACATGGCTTTGGATTAAGCCAAACTCGGCCCTGGGAAGGGTATGGGAGATGTTACAAATATCACCAGCTTCACGGGAAGCATTTCTTGACATGTGGGCAGTATGTTGGATGGTTTCCTGTGTTTAATAAATAGGATTAAACCCAGCGACAACAGTGCTCACTGGGAACTAGGAGTTTGGCTTGGGATAAACTTTTTTAGATGGCAAAATCTCTTTATGCTCGATTGTTTTTTTCATTTCACTGGGAAAACTGGAAATAACTGTTTTGGCTTGTCTGAACCGTTCTTTAAACATGATTTATTTGTCTCACTGGCCACACCAACTCATAGCCACTGGAAAAGGGAAGAAAAAAACCCAAATCCCCAAGGAAGCTTTTCTGAGTAGCTCACTGCTGTGATGCTGAAGGTAGTGCTGGAGGACTGAGGCTCTGGCTGTCCCACATTGAAGTCCTGTCCCCTTCATGCTATGGAGCTTTGGAGAAGGCCCCCAATGGGAGGAGGTTGGGGATCCAGCAGCAGGCATTAGCCTGCCTGTCTCCCTGTGCATGGGGCCAGGATCTTGCAGCAGGCTGGCATTTCACACTTTGGCGAGGGTGACATTTTCTTTGCAGCTTTTCCATGTTCGAAAGCTGGCATTTCACCCCAAGAGGAAGCTGGTATTTATAAGGCAAGGCACTGGCATTTCATTCATTGTTACCATCCAGTGATTCAGACAAGGTCTCTTAGCCAGAAAGGTCAGCTGGGTCTCTGCTGTTCTTTGCTGCTTTGCTTTCTTTTTCCTTTTTTTAATGCCCTAAGGGAAAGAGGGAAAAACAAAGCCACGCCACATGCCAGAACTGCTGATTGCCATTTTTCTTGCCTTGAAAATTAAGGTCTTCTATGCTACATAAAAGCTAGGACTTTCCAAAGTCCATCTTGCGAGGGTGTCTTTGGTAAGGTCCTTATTTTGCTCTGAGTTCCAAAGGTACAACCCCAAGCCTGGTGCCAGGGCAGTGTGGGGCAGCATTTCCCCCAGTGCTGTGTCAGTGCTCACCATGCTCTAGTAATACTGCATCATGGGGTTTTTTTGGAGCCGGATCTCATGTGAGCCTTAATATGCTTCAAAAAACCTAAAACTGCATCTTTTCTGGCCAAACATCAGATTTTGTCCCCAGGGTTGCTCTGGGGATGGTGATGTTGCATTGCCCCTTCCAGGGACGAGGGGCAGGATGGGAAAAATCAAGTGTGGGTCCCCACTGTGACTGTGGGGCTCTTGTTGGACTGGGGCAATCTAGACACTACCAGGGCCTGGGAAACAAATAAAATCAATAAGAAGCTGTTAAATTGTGCCTGAACCTCGCTAGGAACAGCGTGGGGAGTGCTGGCTGCAGAGATGTATCTGCTGCCACTCCGCGGGCTGTGGCACATTCATTAAGCATCTTGAAGATGGATACACCCCCCAGTTCACCTCCTGCGAAAGCCTGGGAATTTATTTCCTCCTGAACCGTGCCATCAATCACCGGTGACAGCACCGCCTCGGCACCACGTGGCTCAGCCGCCGAACAGCTGGAGAGACATCGGGCTGGCTGCCCTGCCACATCGGGAGGGGGCTGCCCCGGACCCCCCTGCCCTCGCTGTGGGGAGGGGGATCCCATTCCCTTGCTCTCAGCACAGCTGCTGGGGGGAAGGCTGTCCCACGCTGCAAATGCCTTTGTGCACCTTTTTTGTGCTATTCAGAACTGCCTCGTGCCGACCTGCAGCTGGTACCTGCATCCCTTGGCAATTCAGTACTGTCTGCGTCCATCTCTAATCCCCAAAGGCCAGCGGCAGGGGAGGATGGTTCCTCATCTGCTCTCCCCTCTGTGCATCGCCCTGTGGTCCTGGCCCCTTACTCAGCACCCTGGCTCTGCTCCCAGCCATGCATTCCGTGCTTGCTGGGTGGATGCTGGGAGCTCCCAGAGCCCCACACTATGTGTGTAAATGCAAGAGCCTGAAGTCTTGGCAGAAGAATTTTGCCGTGCCCGGCTTGATGCTTTTAGCTTTGCTCGGAGCACCCAGACAGGAGCAGGACAAACCCAGCGACCCGGGGCAGTGTGCAGGACGCTGACTGATGTCTGAGCTGCTTTGCTTCCCCTTTGCTGAGCTGCTTTGCTCAGTGATGCCCTGGACTGGAAGGATGTGACAGGTCCACTTAGCAGGAGGAAAGACCTGCTGGAGGGGGCTGAGTGACCCTTCTGCCCTGCACCCAGCACCCTTGGCCCAGCCCTGTCTGGACGCTGTGGCCACCCCTTTCCTTCCTGGCACTGACATTTCACCCTCCACTGCCTTCCTCTGTCAGCCAAGCTGCACATTACTTCAATTTATGCAGAGACCTGAGTTTTACTTCTTCCTGTAATTTCTTCTGATGCATTTAATTTTTTCCCCATATCATCTAGGAACCTACAGATTATCCAGTAAGAGCAGAATGAAGACTTGTCAACCTTTCTTACATGCTCCTTGAGATGAAAATAACTTCCTGAACCCCTTATAATGCTTTATTTTCTGCTACTTCTGTTACTCTGAGTATAATTTGACTGACTAAAGGATCTTGAAGCTAAGAAGAAAAAAAAAAAGATAAAGTAGACTAATAATAATAATGGTAAAAGCTGCTCCCGAGAGGCTGATAAGGGCCTGGAAACTCACACACAGGCACTGCCTGTCAGGGCAGGTGTGAGCCTGCTTTTGTTCCCCAGCTCCATAAGCCAGTGCTGGGAGTAGGGACAGCCGGTCTCTGCAAAAATGGGATGTTTTTCAAGAGAAGAAAGATATTGTGTCCCCTGTGATATGGAAATGAGCAGGGAGGTAAGGGCAGGGAGAGAGGATTTCTGATGGTAATGAGGCTTTACACTGTCTTTCTTGCCTTGCCTCCATCCCTCCCTTTCAACTGTAGGATGGGGTTTCAAAGGCTGTTGTATTCTTTTCCTTGGATTATTTGTCATGTTTTTTTTAAGCTTGCCTGTTGTGGTTTTTAAAGATAAAAGGTGGGAGCTGCAATGAAGGAGAATTTTGTGAGGGCTGGGAGGTGCTTCAGGGGTTATGGTTACTGATGTGATCATGCTATGAGCTCTCATAGGTGGGTTAGCTGGGCTTAGGAATGCTTTTTCTTTCCCATCTTACAAGCCTCAGCACTGCCAGAGAGGGATGTGATCTGCTGTCTAGAGCAAAGGCTGGTGCCATCCCAGAGCATCATGTTGCAGCTCTGTAGCACTGGTGGAAACCAGCTCCTTCACAGTTGTACTCCACTTACATCTCTTGAAAGTTGCTTGTACACATCCTTATGGCACCTCCTTTGGAGGAACAGCCTCTCTTTCCCTTGAGATAGCTGAAGACTGAGTATTCCTCTTGCTCCTAACTTAGCAGCTGCAATAGTCCTTGTGACAGTCACAATTGGGCCTTATTTTAGTCTAAGTTTGTCTAGATTCAGCCTCCAGCCACTAACTCTGGTCCAGCATTTGTCTGCTGCCTTGAGGAACACACTGTATTCTAAACCCCTACCTCATGTGAGAAGCTGTGCCTCTCGATGGAAAGGACTGGATGCAAATTTCTTGTGCAAACATTTTGTGGTGGAAAACTAAGGTTTGGGCTGAGCTCAGTTTGTCAGGTAAAATATGTGCTCTCTGCTGAACAGGTGAAAACTATCTCCTCTGCAAAGCCAGTGCTGCTGGCCCATGGATGTAGCTCCCAGGGAAAGAAGGTGGGAAAGGGACAGCTTGGGTCAAGGGGAACGAGGGGACATGGAATGATCTGAAGCTGCTTCTGGGCAGTCTCAGGGTTGCTGTTGCCTCTGTGTTGCAGATGGCCACTGAATTCCTGCGTGACAGGCAGTGCAGTGAGCGCCTCGGCAGGGAGGGCAGCCCAGGCTGAGCTTCGTTGTCAGTGCTTTTCATCTGTTCTTGATCTGAGGAACTTCACTGAACCTCCCAGGGGAGCTCCCTGCCCCTTCTGCCCTGTGTCAAAGGACCACTGAAATGTGGCTGCTTGCAGAAAGTGCTGATGCAAACCCAGCTGATGCTCTGCCGGGCTTTCGTGGGTCAGGAGGGCTTGCAGGTCAAATCTGCTCTTCATGCAGGAGCTGTAAGCAAAGATGCCTCATGGTGAGCTTTGCTGGTGTTTATTCTGGAGCTCCCTTTTTAGCTGAAGCCCTTGAGCCACACTGGTGTTGCTCCTGCTCTGCCCAGCAGACATTGCTGCTCAGCTGTTTGGTTTTATCCCTCCCTAATTTTACAAGAAGTGACAGCAAATCTATCCCGTATGCACAGGACTGTGTGGGGTGTTTAAACAATCATTCCCATCCAGATGTGGTGATAGCTTTGGGGTGTCTCTTGGCAATGTGGGTTGGTGCTGGGTATATTACGCCATAAAAGTTAATGTTCAGAGTCTGACATTCAATCCACAAGAGCAGGAGAGCGTTTGGCAGTGAGCTGTGCTGTGTGGGGCAGTCCCATCACCCATGGGTGCTGGGAGGGTGCCCAAGGGGTGCCGGGGATGTCTCGTATCAGACCTTCCCAGAGACACTGCCATAGAAGGGCTCCCAAGCACAGCCAAGGGTACCTACGCAGTTTGTCTTCACATCCGAAAAGAGCAGTTTGTCTTCACATCCGAAAAGACCATTAGCCTGGGAGGAGGAGGAGGGGGAGCAAAAGGACACGGCAGAGGAAGATAGGCTGTGGAGTGGAGGATTTGTGGGAAGTTAATGGGCGGTGAATTGGCATTATGCCCCGGCAGGTTCTCATTTCCCTGTCTCGGTGCTGGCTCATCCCCACCCCAGTGCAGGGAGGGACCATCCCCCGTGCCACGGCTGCACTGAGCTGGGCAGGGCAGGCAGGCAGTGCCAGCCTCAGGGGTGCCTAAGGAGGGGGATGCACCCACAGCTGGGGGCTGCCCCAGCACATCATGACCAAGGAGTGCAGGGAGCCAGGGTTTCTGGCTCTGAGGCCTCAGGCACACAATGGGTGGCAAAAGGGATAAAGCACAGAAAAATGAGGTTGCTTCACTGCTGCCCTGCGGGTGATGCTGAGGGAGATGCTCCATTTTGAATCAAATCTGGATCAAAGTGGAGATAGCTCCTCTGCTACTTGGGGATGTATAAGGCTGTGTCTGAGCTCATAACGTTAGGGTTAAAGCCATCTCCTTGCTCTGCTTCTCTCCTCAATGCTCTCAGAACAACTCAGTATTTGCTCTGCTTCATATTACACTGTCTTGGAGGAGCTGGAGGGAGATTGCTATGGCTTCCCCTCTGGGCAGGAATGGTGGCTGGACTTGGGCTGTGCCTGCTCTGAACTGGGAAGGATTCTGACTCCATAGGAGAGTTATTTTTGAGACTTAGATTTGAGGGCTGCAAAGAAGTTTGCTACCCAGCTTCTTGCTCTCGGGCAGGGTACTTCCCCCATCGGCTCAGCCTGCAATCCCAGGGCAAGTCACTGAGGAGCCAGGGTGCAGCAGGGCTGGGGGCTGGAAGCACAGTCCAGCCCAGTGGGAAGCATTGCAGCTTTCCTGTCCACGGGGCCGAGAGAGAGACCATTGCCTCAGCCGAAGCAGAAATTTTCTGAATTTTCTGGTGTTGTTATTAGCTCTCTGACTCAGAGACAACAGCTCTTCTCCCAGACCTGGAGAGCACTCTCAGCAGCAGCACTGTGACCATTTAAGGCTTTCACTTTGTCCACTGCACCCTCACCATGCCACACCAGGGAGGGCTCTGTGCTCTGGGAATGTGACAGCAGTGCTTGGCATAGGGTCAGGAGCATCCTGATGGTGGCATGCTGGGTTTGGGAGCCACTGGTGAGGGATCAGCCCTGGGGGTGTGGCTGCAGGGGCTTTGGGTCTGACATCTGCGTCCACCCTCCTCCATGTCCCTGCTGCTCAAAGCTGAGACCTGCCTGGGAGAGGTCCCCAGGAGCAAAGGGACATGGTGGGATGGTCACCTGCAGGCCAGACCCTGCTTCATCCAGCGGTTTCTGCAAGACCTTTTTTCCCTGCTCACATTCCCTTTCTCAGGCCTGGATGAGTGAAATAGACTTTACAGCCCCAAATCCCTTAATCTCCAGTATCCATAGCAGTATTAGCCAGACTACAGGAGTCACATACACACGAATTGCACTCAGAGGAGGAGATGCTCACAAATTTCATGCTGGAAGGAAATGTGTTATTCATTTTCTCCTGTCTCCCACCCATCTCTGCACAAGTACATGGAAGCCATGATAGGGATATGTTCAACATGCAGAGAAATGTCACAGCTGAAACACAACATGCTCTCCAGGCAGCCTTGCAGGAGCTGCACGGGGTGACATCTGATGAAAATGGGGCCTAAAGCTTCAGCACATCTAGCTACTAACACTAAGGAAGTTATGCTAAGCAATTAGTATCCTTTATTTCTTTACAGTCCTCCCTTTGTTTTTCTTAAGCATTCCTGCTAATACATTTAGCAAGGCTTGCAAAGCCTTTCAAAAAGCATGATCAGTTTGCATAATCGTATCTACAAAATGATTACAAGCACCAAACCTAATAGACTTAAAGGTAGTACGATTACCACTGGGTGGAGCAGGAGGTTATAAATTCCTCTGGCTGCAGATGACCACCCTAGGAGAGTTTCCCACCACTATTCTCCATCTCTTTTTCCTCTTTCAAACACGCACCATATTTTGTCCACATTATGGTGTGCAGTGGTTAGAATTTTTTTTCCATCAATTCATATATGTTTTAATAGTTCATGTAAGTCACCACGTTGTGATAATTTCCTTACCAGCATTAAGATTAATTCCAGTCAAAACAGGTAACAAGTCTTTAACTAGTGTATAATTAGACTGTAACAACTGGTGGGATGTAACAGGAGCTGTATAATTAAAACCATACCCTATAATTCTAGTAAAGTTACAAATTCAAATATTTGAATGATTACTTGTATGTACAGTAATATCACCTACAAAAATAAAACCACAAAGGGTCCTTAAGAAAACACATCCTTTTCCAATATATATAAGTGTAGTTTTAGGGGTTTCATTGACATTTGTTTCAAAAATGACAAATATTTTGCTCAGTGGCAAGACATGTCTTGGGCTTTAATGGTGTTACTTTTACAAATGAATCCTTGTTGTTCCCATCAACACCAACTATTAGCCATATGTGTCTGCTTTGTGTTATCCATAGTTTATGTTCTGTTGGAAGGAGTATGATCCCATTGTGATTTGAAACAACAATTGGGTATATGGTGTATACTGAAGCATTATATTACTGAGGCAGAAACTGTGACCTTATTTTTATGGGGTCATAACTGTCCAAATACCACGAGGATTGAAATTCTCTTTCAAACTGAGTTGTGTTGTCCAAATTGCTTTTTAGATCTTTGTGGGTAAGGTGCCTTCTTTGCCTACCCTCATGTAGGCACCCTCCTGTGCCACTGTAGAGTGCATCCACAGTTGAGTGTGGATACAGCTAAGAGTTGGTGAAAGATTGCCCTGGACCAATCCAAGTGTCTCTACAATCAGTTGGTGGTCTCTCTTATTGATTTTCTCCCACTGAGGCAATCTATTAGATAAGAGCCATTGATTAGTCCCCAGTACTAATAGAGAGGATCACAATGGGTGTTCTAATTTGCTTAAATCACTTGTTGTTGCACTTAGTTTATTTAGGAGTACTTCAACATCTATACCATTTAGGACTCCAAATCCTGTCCCTGTAGTACCAGTTGCATCCCTTTTTGTTTGCTTTGAAGGGGGCTGAGCAGAGAAAGGGTAGTGAGTCCTGGGTCAACACTTCCACAAGTGACATTAACCTTTACTATTACTTTTTAAACTATTATCTGTCATCTTGTAACAACTGGTATTAAGTGTTGAGCAGCAAGTGATATTACTGAGGCAATGAGACCTGTCCCTACTGCTTCCCTCTGTCAAGGCTAAATTATAAACCTTATCTGACTGAGAACTGAAAGTGAGAGCCTTCCCATTGGATGTTTCAGGAATTGGGAACCTTGTTCCTATGTAATCTAGGAAAACTGTCTTCCTTCTGGATTTTTTTAACTTTCCACTAATCCAGATCATCCATCATTTTTATCCTTAGCCATGCTGTAGCAGTAACAGAGTCATTAATACCAACAGTAGTGAGATGTCCCACTCCATTCTTGGTTGATGTGAGAGTTTTTCCAGGAGTCAGTCATTTGTCAGCTGGCTGGCCAGTTACCACCTGCTTGATGTCAGAATGGTGTATCCAACTTTCTTTTCCTAAAATTTTAACAGCAAAATAGGGACACAGTAAGATGGTATTTGGCCCTTAGCACTTGGGTTCCAATTTGAATTTCCATGAGAACACATTAATTAAAATTACATCTCCAGGTTGCATATCAGGTACCTGTATTTCCAGAGGTGTAGGCTGATACCATTAAGCATATTTCTCTTATTTTCAACACCCTTCTGCATATATATGTTGTGTTGGGTCAACCATCCATCAGATGAGACCAGCAGGTATCTGGTCTGGGTATTATTACCTCCTTTAATAAGGCCCTGGGTCATCATTTCGTGTTGGGGAGGCCTGGTAACTATGTATTATCACTAGAAGTGTACTCATTGCTGCTATGTCAGCTAAAGTATTTCCTTCTCTAATTTCTATAGTGGCCTTGGTATGGGCTGGACAATGTATTACAGCTATTTCTTTGGGTGGCTGGGCTGATTCCAGCAGTTGTGAATTTCTTCTCCTTTTGATACTTTTTTCCCCAATGATGTGAAAAATCCTCGTTCCTGCCATAGCATTGCCATAGTATGGCACACCCTGAGAGCACACCAAGAGGTTTTTGGCTTGTTTCCCTTTTCCCAGATGTTCTGTACGTCTCAGGGCTACCAGTTCACCCTGTCTTTGCTGGAAGCGTGCTGTGGTTACGCTAAGCAATTAATATCCTTTATTTCTTTTCAAGGTGAGGAGCCAGTCCCTCGTCTTTACAACTGGGTGTTTGTATGTCCCATGCCTGGTGCTGCTCCTGTTTGCAGAGCTGATAACTGATGGCAGGGAAGACTTTACTGTCTGAGGAATACTTATGCAAACAAGCACAGTGGTTTAATGGGGAACACCCGGAGAAATCTCTAAAGAAAGCGCAGTAAATTCCCCTTCATGTGGATTTATGGAGAGATTTTTCACAGATATTTATGGTTTCCCAGGTGCATTGTTGTGACTCCTTAGCACAGATTTGCACGGTGTGCTCCAGGAGCTGATGAGAGGAGAACATTGATGGGGCAGCCCTGTGTTCATACCAGGACGGGAGCAGCGAATGGCTCCTTAATCCCCTGGTGAGTTCCCACTGTGTGTGGCAGGTTTGTGGCACCCCCAGTGCCAGCTGAGCACCTGGAGAGCCTGGGGAGCAGGGCTGGGTGAATTTAGGTGGCCCTGACTAATTTAGATGGTCCTGGTGCAATGCGAGGGCAGGTCACTTCCTTCCTGCTCACAGTGGCACAGCCCTGTCTGAGGGTGCTGCCGTGGGACGAGCTGCCCCATCCCACCCATGCGGGCCTGGGCCCCACCAACACTCCCCAGTCACCCTCCTAAACCACCTGCTCCTGTCCAGAGCCAACCCATTGAACCACATTCCTCTTTCTCTTCCTTTCCAGGTTCCTTGCCTTGCCAGCAGGTCCTTGTAGGATTTCGGCTCTGGTAAGTGCAGTCACTTTCTCCTTGCTGAGTGCGTGCCAGTGTGAAAGCATTGTGTGGTGCTGGTGGAGCAGTGAGGCCAGGCACCATCACTGCTCCCCAGGCAGGTGTAAGAGCCTGAGTGAGCCTCTCTCAAGGAGCCAGCTCCCGGCACGCTTTACCCCAGCACGGATTATTTCCCCACTGTGTAAAAATAGGCTGAAATACATTTATCACTGCCTTTCCGTGATCCACAAAGGGAAACTGTGTGGGCATCTTTAATCCTTCCTGGGTAAACTTTGTCAGATGGGAATTGAAAACTTCAACTGAGTGATTGGCACAATGATTGCAATAAAAGCCGGGAGGGCTCTGCCACTGGGTGGGATTCGGGGTCCTTTGGAACAACAAAAAGGTGAAGTGATGGGTGGAAGGAGAGCACAGCCTGCCTGGGGACCTTTGCAGAGGAGCCAGGCTTAGAGGAGCATTTAGGACCTGGAAGAAATGTAAAAGTCAGAGGTTGCAGTCCTGGTTGCAAGCTAGTGTCGTTACCTGTAACCTTTCCAGGAATGGGCTCCTCTCAGGCCACTCTCTCTGCCACCTGGCTGACTTTCTCCTGGGGGACTCAGTGGGTAAAAAGATAAAATTTCTGGTCTTTCTTGGGCTTTCTGGGCTTTCTGGTCTTGGTGTTTGATGTTTTCACACTTCTAAAATCCTCATGGGTTTTCTATCCTTACCTTTAACCCAGCAGAAAGGGTCCTGCTTCTCTGCTGGGATAAATTAGCAGGACTGTCTTGCAATCAGCACAGCTGCCATGTATTGTGTCATCTTCACCTCTGTCCTCTTCACATGTTCTCTTTAAAAAATACGTATTTATCAAAAAAGCAGCTTCTCTGTTTGATACCACCTGTTGGGTTGATAATTCAGCCCCATGGAAGGCATCAACACCAGTCGTGCACTCAAGGATTGGCCACCACTGTCCCAGGTTTCATGGCCCCGTTGAACTTGAGGGTTTTTCTTTTCTTCAGCAGCAAATGGTTTGCTAGCTGGGGCCTAAAATTCTCAAAGGGAGGATTGTTATGGCGATCTCAGGGTTTTGGGTGCTGCTGGCGTGGCCTTGCTCCGAGACAGACCTGTTCTGGGGTGGGAACACCACTGTCTGGAGTGTATCCAACCATGGCAAGGGGCAAGTGCAGGTTGTGAATCCTGGTGCCTGGGGGACTGCCCTGATGTCCTCTCCCTGTGCATCCATCTCACTGGAGGGCATCTGGCGTGGCATGAGCTCACCACAAAAGTTATTCCTCACTCCAAAACTGTGGAGAGACTCCTGATCTGTGATGCTTTGCTTGTGACCTTGGCAGCCTCAGCTGGAAGCAGCTCAGGCCCTCAGGAGAGCTGTGCCATGTTGAGCCAGCAGCATTGCTGTGCTGGGTGCTACTCCAGCACATGGCAAAAATCCAGCCAATGGGTGGATGAACTGACCAAGTGATTTTTCTCTGTCAGGGCTGTGTTACACTGGGAAGTGAACATAACAGCTCTGTCTTCACAGACAATTCCTGCAGGAGCAGCTCTGGCCACGCTCCTGCCAGCAGCAAAGAGCAAGTGTCTGTGGCTGCAGAGTGGGGACAGGGAGAACAGGACCCTTCAGTCCTCAGAAAAGAGGGGAAAGTGGAAAATGGCCTGGACGAGGGGGCAGTGAGGGGAGAAGTGGCTGTGGGGGTAGAATTGCCTCTCCTGAAGCATGGTAATCGGCTCATGGCTTCTTCTCCCCCATCCTCTTACACCCCTCCCGTTGCACACCTCTCCCCAGATGCGGCCATGTGTGTTAGCAGAGATAAAAGCTCTCTTCCTGCACGGGCTCTTCTTCCCCAGCATGCTTAATCATGAGCCAACGTGGCAAACAGCCTTCCTGAGAGATGCCCCAGGCTTGGCCCCTCACTCTCCCTCGCTGCCTCCTGCCTCCTGCCTTTTGCTCCCGCTCTGCCCCGCACCCTGGGGCTCCCCGCACGGCCCTGCAGCCTGCGTGGCCATCACGTGCCTCTGATAAATGAGCTTCATCCGCACCCAAAATTAATCACATTGTCATGCTGGCAGAGGATGAGGCAGCTGTGCCGAAATGCCCGAATCCCTGGCTAATTTATTACAGGGGCTGGATGCAGAGCTGCTCCGCAGCTCCTGCTGCACGGGGACACGCTCCGGAGAGGCGGATGGTAATGAGGAGCTGCGAGGCTTGGCTGTGAATGTCTTGGAAGGAGGTATTCTCCTTCTTCCCAGAGCCCAGACATTGATTTTCAATGAGAAGAACCCTGGTGGGAGACTTCTTGCATCCAGGAGGGCTGATGCTGCTGGTGACAGCCCAGCTCCTCTGAGCCACCGTGGACCTGGAAGCTGATGTGCCCTCCTGCACTGGAGCATGCTCAGGAACCCAGAGCAGAAGACTAATGAGGAAAATGAATATGAGGGAATTATTCCAGGATTTCCAAAACCGTAGTGTTTGCGGAGGGTGGAAGCACGAGGTGCCCAGCCAAGCTGATGTGTCTTGTTCACTTAATTACTCCATCACTGCTCATCAGAAACAAAGTGTTCACCCTCTGTGTGCCCACAGCACATGTGCTGCCTGTGACAGGCTGGGATTGATGTGGAAGACCAGCTCCAGAGCTGGGGGCTCTAAGCAGTGCCAGTTCCTGGTAGTGGACATCTGGGACAGGGGCCAGTTGTGATGTTCACTCCTAGTGTTGTGCATCTTTTTGGGAGCCACATCATCCTGCTTGATCATTGCCAGCTGCTCCTCTCCATTTCAGTGTGGGTTTGCTGGGCACACCCTCTTCTCCCAGGTCCATCCCTAGGACAGATGCAGGTTCCTCCAATATATTCCCTCTCACTTGCCTTGTGGTAATTAATTGCTGATTCCAGACCAGACTCAGCTCTGGAGTGCTTGTTAACTAATTGGATGCCTTCCAACAAATCCCAGCAGTCTCTCCACAATGGGAAAGCCGTGTGTTCCTTGTCTGCTCCCTGATTGCTTTGTCCCCCTGTAGTCGATGGGAGCACCTTGGAAGAGATCTGCTGGGGCTGCTCTCCTGGAACTCACAGGGGGCTGCTGACAACGTGGCAGGTACTTCCTGAGCATGCAAAATAACGGACAGCAAAGCAAAGCACAAGGTAAATGCCCCATACAGTGACTGATGGCATCTTTCACTGTGCTCCCAGCTGGTGGAAGAGGCTGGGAACCTGCTCTGCCTGCTGGTCTCTGAGGGTTTCACAACTCTTTGCAGATGTTGTCAGACATGGGTTTTTTTTCCTCGTGGCCCAGCAGAAACGCAAGAAAGCTGTTGTCGTTTGCAATCTGAGGCTCTGTGTTGCCCATGTTTTATGGTCTCATGTTTTTAGAGAAAAGAGGTTTTTATCAGTAGAAATTGAGTTGCTGGTGCTCCCAACAGCTTTCCTAGACAAAAACACTGAGTTGCTTTTGTTAAAACTTTAAATCTTAACTCAAAAGGCAATGGACTCCCTTAGATCTGCCACAAGCTGGTGTTCAGATAAACATGGCATTTTGGGGAGGGAGAAAGGGTGTTTTGGTCTCCTTCAACATGTGCCTGTGAGGACCCCATGGGGTCTCTGGCTGTCAGGCACCAGCAGTTGTGGTCAGCTGAGCAAGAGAGGATGGAAAGCTCAGTCTGAGCATCTCTGAGCCTCCTCCTCAGACCCTTCAGCCTTCTGGGCCAACCAGGGGGTTTTGTTCCCTCCTTATGCACATGTGTTGGAGCAGATTTTTGGGCTGTGCTTGTGACTCCAAGCTCTTGGGAGAGGCAGATGTGTGCATGGCTGTGAGCGGGAGACATGTCTGCCCTGATGTTTATCCTCATTTCTAGTCCTCCTGGGCCTATGGGGTATGATGCAGAGAAAGAATTACTGTTCTCTTGGCTCGGTTGCATGTTCACGGCAAGCCACTGCTGCTGCGGAGGAGGAAAGGGCTTCCATGGGTGCCACCCCCAACCCTGGGGATGGGTCCCAGTGGTCAGCATTGCTCAGCCTTGTTGAGGCTGCCTACTTCACCAGGCTGCCTTATTCTTTTCATGTGCTTGTATTTTTTTAAGTCGGGGCTACAGCTGGGGCTTTGTAGGCACCCCTTTGCCAAAACATGACTGGCTTATGCCGCTGTTGAGTGGAGATGCCAGGAAAGAGCTGAGGAACAACTGAGACGTGATGTGGGAATTCGGAGGTGCCTGGGGATGCCAGTGCAAGAACTAATTCAACAGCCTGGGAAATAATAGCTTGGGTTGCCAAAGTGCCTGTTGAGAGAGAGTGGTAGGCAGCAGGCAGCACTCCTTGGGAGTCTGGCAGCAGAGGACAGCAATGTTGGGCAACTCCAAAAGATGTCTTTGGCTTGGGTTGTGTGAGGAGGAGGAGTGAGGGTCAGTCATTGGTCTCACAGAGGTGGCTGGGCTGCTGCTGGTGCTGGGACAGGGCAGCACCTGCTGCCAGAGTCAGGCCTGGGCAGCTGTTGCTGCCTCTGCTCAGCATTTACTTCCACTTGGCCAGAAGGGAGCCCAAGCACCGCTCCAGGAAAGGCAGAAAGAAGTATCCTCAGGAGCACATGGGATGCTCCAGGGATGCTGAGCCACCTCAGCAGAGGGAAACGCTTGTCTGCCCAATGAAAAGGCTTTTTTACGGTCTCCAGCCTCTGTCAGAGACTGGGGAAAGCCAGTTGTGGCTACTTTGAAACACTTTGCAGTGGAGGTGCCCAAGTCTTCTGAGACTCAGAGTTCAGTTTCTGATACAACCTGCTCCCTAGAAATTCAAACGAACTGTCTCTGTAGATCCCTGTGTACCAGAAGCCAGGGCAACACTTAAGGACTTGACGTGGCAGGGCATGACACTGGCAAATTTGCTGCCTGCTTTTTCCTAGGTGCAAATAACTGTGCCACAAATCACACCAGACTTCCCTATCCATTAACAATCCTCTGTTCTCTGCTTCTCCGATCTTTTATCAGGAATTGTGTTTCTTTTGGTCTAGTCCGGCCCCAGGGTGGTAAATCGGACATCTCCTGTCCCTCTGTCTCTGCCAGAATCCATATGGATATAATGGATTTAGTGGCATCTTGCATTTTCTTCTGGCCAGGCACATATAACAGTATTTGATCCTGGCACCCAGCAGTGCAAAACCCCTGCACCCATGTTTTGGAGAGGGCTGTGCTGTGAAGCACCCACCTCTTCTCCTCCAAGCTCAGCCTTTGGGGATATGGCATGGTTTGAAGGGGGTTCAGCATGGTTTGTGTGGTGTTTCAGCATGGTTTATGTTTGCTTGAGCCACCATGAAAACCTGGTGTGACTCCACAGAGCCTGATTTCTAGTCCCTGTAATTAAAAACCCAGCTGCTGAGATCTTTTGTATGGATTGAAATTGAGACTTGGCAGGCTTGGGTAGCAGGGAGCTTGCCTCGGTGACCAGGAAGATCTGTTGTGTTCTTAAAGCAAACTCCATCTTACCTTGGCAGGGATCTGAGCGTGCCAGAGATGCTTTTATGGGCTGAGCCAGTGGGAAACTTTGCTGTGTTACTGCTCATACCTGGCCCATGGGCAAGGAAGTGGGAGCTTCCTTAGAGATGGGATCTCCAAAAGGAGTACCCAGAGCCCCCTAAGGCACATAGGCGCTACATTTTGTGTTGAGGTCTTGAAGGGAGAAGAGGGCTCAGCATCTGGAGATTTTCCAGGCAGTGCCTGAGGCGAGCCCAAGTACAGCTGCCTCATCCCACTGGAGCTGGCAGTGAGAAGATGGCCGCTCCTCTGAACCAAACCCCTATATTCCACATTTGTCCATCACTGGTGATAATGCGCAGAGAAATAAATGTCACTTACAAAATTTATGGGAGAGCTGCTTTGCTGGTCTCCTTTTTTAAGGTTATACTAAAAATTAAATCACATTTTCCCCAAAGGGCAGTCTGTCACCGTAAAAAAATGTGTCAGGCAGTGTACGGGGGGACCGAGGGGCAGGGCCACGCGAACGGCACCGCTCACGTGGCCGGTTAGCTGAGGAAAATCGTTATTTTTGTACATACACTTTATATGGCAATTTCCTGGCTGCATAAAAAAAAAATTAAATAAATAAATCAGAGTTACACAAGCTCAGAACTGAGTTCCCAATATAAAACCTGGCGTGTGACTTATTTATGCAACCCAAGCATAAACTGCTCGCCGATGCGGGCAGGCGTGGCGTGGCCTCCTGCTCCTCCTCAGGTGTGGAGTGTCCCATCCCGGCAGGACCTGCGATTCCAGAACTCCATGGCCCCATCAGCTTGCGGGAGGTGTTTTTTTGAGGTTAAGCAAGGAATCAGTGAGGCTTTGATGGACATTGTCCCTTCCTGCCCCGAGCTGTGGGGTGACAGTTCAGGGTCCTGCTCTCCCCATGTGCCATGTGCCTGAGCGGGGCTCTGTGGCTGGGGGACGTTCATCAGCTCTGGCAACAGAGCTAAGGGCTTTTCTCACCCTCCACTCAGTGCTCATTACCATCTCCCTTCTAAGGAGTTTATGAGTGTTGCTTCATCTTGCTGCAGCTTGGGCTTGTGATGAGAGGAGCGTGTGAGCGGGCTCAGGGAGGAAGGCTCCCCTAGGGCTGTGAGTGCTGCCTGGCCAGCAATGGGGCCACAGAGGGAGGGGATGTGGCTGGAAGAGCTGCTGTGCCATGCCATGCAATGCCGTGCAGCACCATGCAATTCCACCAACCCCAACACTTCCATCAAGGAGTCCTATTTATACCAGGGATTGGGAGCTGGGAAAGGCAGATGCCCTGTCTGAGGGAGGGTGAGGCTGCCTGCCTGGTAGCCTGTGAATGGAGACCTACAAACAGCTTCTCTGTGGTGTCACAACCCCCATGTGGGCGGGGAGAGAACCCAGTTTTGGAACCCTCCTTCCCAGCTCTCACAATCCAGAACCAGGAGAGGTATTTTTGCTTGGTCTTACAAGTAGGTCTTGAGATTATCTCTAAGCAGGTGCTTCATAGCCTGCAATAAAACCTTCCTGTGTGCCACACAAAGCCTTTCACAGCAGCAAGCCCAAGGCTTTGCCTGCTGCCTCCACCCTGTGCTCTCCTTTTGTCCATGTCCCTGTCCAGCTCTCCTGGGACATCTGGAGCAGGCTGTCATGAGTTCTGACCCCTGCCCAGCAGAGGTTGGTTGCTGAAGATGCTTCTAAGACTTTCCGTGGTGGGTCCCAGATGTCTTTTTAGTCACCTGAAGTGTGTCAGTTTGTGTTGAACCAAAGAAGAAAAGTGTCTTTGATGTTTTCTTTTCTGAATATTTTAATTTTTCCACCAAGAAAACCTGAATTTCCCATGAAAATTGTGTTTCCTGTTTGAAAACAGGTTGTTAACGTGCCACTCAGCATCACTGAAGGCTGCTTTTCCAGGGGCTAATACCTGAAGATTGACTGATTTCAATATCTAGCACGCTACATCCCCTGGTGCAGCCTTTTCCCTGCATCATCAGGGCTTTTGTGCTATTCCTTTCTCCAGTGTGGATCCTCTGGCGCCTCAAAAGAGCCAGGCTTGTGCTGCAGCCTGGCTCAGCTGAGCCAAGGAAGGCCTCTCCACTCTATCTGCCTGCCTATTTCCATGAAACCTCCAGGAATTTAATAACTTTGAGATTTCCAGCTGTCACTCACATGCTGCTGAATTTGACTGATGAATTGGAGAGTAATTAGGGGAGACTTACAACACTTGGAGCACGCAATGGCACAAGACTTGTTTTCTTAAGGAAACCGTGCAAAAAAAAGAAATAAAATCTGAAAGTACCTCTTTTCAAATTTTTCTCTTGTTCTACCTGCAGATGGCAGTTGAGTGGCCGTGAGGGAGCGTGGGCTGCCCTTGGGTGGTGACACCCAGCACTGAGTGCTGTATGGGCAGGATGGGTGCTCTTGGCCCTGCAGTCCATGGGGACGTGGGGCTGTGAGCTCGGCACAGTGACTTTGGTCTTTTTGAGGTAACACTGGGTGTGAATTAAAGACATGGCATGAGCATCTCCAGTGGTGTGCCATTTCAGGGCAGACCCATCAACTCAGAGTCATCTCTTGTAAATTAAGGAGATCTAAATTAAAAACACTGATTGTTAACAGTCTATTATACTGCACATTCTGCAAAATAGCAGAACATCTTTTAAAATACCTGTTAAAATATTGTGTGGTGCTGCCATGAAGGGACTTTGGCTGGTTGCTGAAGGTGCTGCCTTCAGCCCTAGGTGTGTGTCGTGCTCCAGGACACCTTGGTGGTACAGGAGGTCTCGGCTGAAGCAGAGAACGGCGGGGCTGGAGCTGATGTCTGGTTGCTTTGTGTGGCTTGTGTGCCCCATCTTGCCCTTTAGAAGGGGGACATCGATGTCGGGGGCGAAGAGCAGGCAGGGACGTGTCAAGGTAGCTACTGAGCCTGTTACTGTGTCAGGAGAAAGCATGAAAGATGCTGCCTAAGGCATGTGGTGGAGCCTCGTGCCTCAGGCAGGAGGAGGAGGGCTGCCGGTGAAGGCTGCAGCTGGTGGTCAACTCGCTGCCCTCCAGGATTTGTCTGGGATGCTCAGACAAACCCACATGATGCCTTACACAGCTGCCTGCCCATGCCAGATTTTATTACCCTTACCTGCTCCTCTCTCTGTGCTGGGGGGTGGCTCAGTACCAGGCTTTTTATGCTTTTTCTTTTTGTCTTTTTCAATGAGAATAACTCTTTTAGCTGTTGACTGTGAGACTGTGCTGCAAACAAAGTCATACAGATCTTGTGGGGTTTTTTATAGCCACCTCCATCTTCCAGGTTGACTGTTTGCAGCTCAGTGTTGGACAGTCCAGTCCTCCTGGCTAGGATGGAACTTAAACCTGACTGGTCCATGCTGGAGGCAGGGATGGGGACCTGCTCTGCCACCCCATGGCATGATGTTGTCTCTGCTCGCCTTGAAAGAAAGGGGAAATGTGTGGCTGGGAGGAGGCAGATATGGAGCAAGGAAAACGGGCTCATTTTGCTTAATTATGACTGACTGTGACAGCCCCCATCTTTAGTTTGAAAAGTATCTGTGAGGTACGGGCTGCTTCTCTCAAACAGGATAATTATGTTAATTAAAATGCTTTCTTTATAGCGGTTCTGATTAATAAAAACAGTTCCAGTGCTCTCTTTAAACACGCTAACCTTCTGTTGTGCAGGAAAACTGGCTTTTCTCAGCAATTTATGACTTTTAGAACAGATTACAGCGGGACAGCCTGCTGCTTTCACACAGTAACGCTTCCTCCCCGGGGGAGGGCAAGGCAGCCCACCACCACAGTGCCCTGCTCGCGGGGAACAGACGGAGGAGAGCAGTCGGGCAGCGATGCCGGAGCAGGCAGCAGCATGTGCCCGTGTGGGAGCCGTGGATGGGAGGCGTCAGGGAGCTCTGCGAAGAGTGCCAGGGAATAAAAATACCGCTTATTTCTCTAATTGCTGTTTATTTCCTCTGCAAAGTATTGGGATAATTAACAAGCTCCCAATTAAGGAAAAAAATTGTGTGTAGAGGAAAAACAGGTATGGGCGCCAAGAGAGCTGAATTTGTGCCAGAGCATGGTCAGGGGCAGTGGTGGTGGTCCCTCTTGCTGAACTACAAGTGGGATGGGACCCTTCAGGGACTCCAGGACTCTGGAGGACAGGGTAATTTCCCAACTCCTCACCAGAGACCTTTACCAAGAAGATGGTTGTGCTTCCGGAGGTTTGAAAGGTTAGCATGACCATTGGTGTTTTGTCTCTTGGCTGGTTTGCTGGTTCTTGTGGGGGTTCACTTCTTGTGTGTGGAGGTGCAAAGCCCCTGAGCACAGTCTGATGTGGGTTTGGAGAGGGGCTGAGCATCTACCACCCTCCTGTGAAGCAATGGGAAGGGCTTGGTATCTCTGCAGGTAGCTCTGAAAATACAGTCAACAGGCAGCCCAGTACATTACTTGCTGCTCCTAAGGGGAATGGGATTGCCACACACTCATCTCCAAATGCCAGTCCCTCAGGGAGATGCATGTTCCCACTGTGGCAAGGAGGTTTTGTGTCCTTCCTTCCCTCCCCCCTTTTTCCTTTTTCCACATCTGTCCCTTGGCTTGCCATCCCTGCTGGCAGATGGTGCCTTACGCTGGGCCAGGTGCTGGAGCAACATGTGAAGTGGTTCTCAGCTCCCACTTAAACTTCCCAAGCCCAGCAAGGGACTTGTACACTGGGGTAGTGATTTACATCAGGTCCCTTTCCTTCCTCTATGCCCGGGAAGGGCCCCTGCAGCAGCCCATCCCCAGGCTCAAGGACTGCTGCTGAGCCCTCTCCTTTGGCAGGTGCTTTGGGAAGGGTGACACCATCATGTTGCCTTGCAGACAGCTGGCCAGAGGGGCTCAGAGGACTTCGGGTCTGTTCTGCCCTGCTCTTGTAGAAGAGGAGGAAAGTGAGTGCTTTTGTCCCCAACTCTGTGAAATACTGCATGTGACAAACTGCCCTTGCCCAAAGAGGTGACAGCATTAGTTTGCCATCCAGCTGTGACTTCTGACATAGGGCAGGGTGGCTGGGTGACTTCACTGGGTTCGCTTGACCCGGGTGAACTGCTGGCAGGCAGCCCTGCTCCTTGTCTCTTGCCACAGTTGAAGAGGTTTTGGGAAGGATTCATGGGGGAAAAGGAGAGTACAAACCCCTACAGGCCTTAGGGTATTGACTATAGGCCAGTGAAGGGTGGTGAGGGGCTGTGGGACGAGGCTCCCACGTGCATGCAGCAAGTCAGCTCTGTTCTCTTGTGTGGTTGCACCCTGCAGAGCTCGGTGAGCAGGGCAGTCACTCAGGGAAGCCATCCAGAGATTCCCCACAGGTTGTCCCCCCAACCTGGGGGGCTGCAGCCACCCCAGCATTGCTCCAGCCCCCTGGCACAGCCCTTTCTCTGCCCTGCAGGCTTGGCTGGGGTTGGCTTTGCTCTGCTCTTCTCCTCGCTGCCCCGTTTACCTCTGCTATATTTACATGTCTATTTTATGATTTCAATTTTTAATGCTTTTGCTCTTTGAAGATGCTTAATGCTTTGGAGTGGAACATTTTCTTCTGAGTCCTGAGTGCCAATTGAGGACAGACCAATAAATCAGCTAATAACTGGAACCTCATTTTCTGCTCCCATGGCTGCAAGTTAACTCTCCTTGTGCCACCCGGGCTCTCCTGGTGCTTCCCATCTCCCCAGGCAGCAGAACTGCCAGTGCCAGCTCTGAATACCCTTTGGCTGGGGAATGTCAGGCCTTTGGGATTCCTGTGCTGGGCTGTATCTTAAGTGATAGTTTCTGGATATATCTTAAGTGGTGGTTTCCAGCTGCCACCTTCTTTCCCCTTCTGTCATCACTGGTCCCAACATCCCATTGGGTCAGCAGAGCTGGAGATTAGCAAGGCAGCCTGTAGAGAATTGGGAAGCACGGTGGATGAGTCTGGCAAATTACCCAGTGAGACCCAAGCTCCTCAGGCTGGGACATCCAAGTGCCATCTTTGTGGTTTTATGATGCTGCAAAATCCAGGACCTCTAACTGCACTCTGACATCCAGAGAAAGCCCCTTCTCTGCTGCTTGCACAAGTGCTTTGGAACCTGACAACTTGTGGCAGAACTGGAGGAACCCCTCAGGAAGGCATCCCATCTCCCTTTCACTGGCAGCTGGAGCTGATGAATCCCCAGCGCAGGAGTACGTGCTCTGCACTACGAGTCTGACAGAGAGTGGCAGATCTTAGGTAAATCTTCTTTCCAGCTATTCAGCCTAGCCCCTAAGGGCTGAGGACTTTCCACACTGCTGCCCTCATTACTCCAACTATATTTCCTGTTCTCATTCATCTCAATACTGTCTAACCCTATAAAGAAGCACCTGCTTTTACCCAATCCTGCAGTGAATTCTGCAGGGTGCTCACAGGGCATCTGTGCTTCCCCTCTGCACATACATACCTGGGGACTTGAGGATTCAAGTGGTCCCCTTGCTCTGAAGATGCCTTCCCTGAGACAGGCTACTGGCCTTACCTTGCTCTTACCTTGCTCTGGTACTTTATTGCCTGTTGAATTATGAAAGCACTGCTTGCATCACCTGGCAGATGGCCACGGAGCTGCCTCTCAGCTGCTCTTTCACTTCTGACTTGAAGATGTTGCATGCATTAGCCTCGTCTGCTCTGCATCTGGAGCCAGGCAGTGTCCATGGGCTATACTAATGTGGGGTGCCCAGTGCCTGGGGAAAGCCCTGCCTTGCAGAAAGCAGCTAGCCCCAGTCTCTGCTCCCCACTGGCAGCTGTGGGACTGTGCTGCTGTATGGTGGGCAGGGGTGAAGGCAGGCCAGGCAGGGGGACCCCTGGGCCAGCAGCACATGGGGGCTGAACACGCCAGTGTCATGTGGTGAGCCCTGCAAGGCCAGAGGGCTTGGCACCCCCATGCCCTGTTTCCCCACCAGCCATGGCAGAGACACTGGTCTCTCTGCCCCCTGGCACCAGCCTGGTGCCCTTGGCAATGCTGCCCCAGAGGGGAGAGTGGGGTTTCACAGGGCTCCCTGGCTGCCTAATGAAGTGCTGAACCTTCATGAAATGCTCTGTGAGCCAGGCACTGCTCCTGGTGCCCTTCCTCTGCCACAGGAATGCAGGGCTGCACAGCAACAGACCAAGGCCATGGGCTTGCTATTCCCCACCTTTGTTTTTCAAACAGATGTCTATCTGATGCTGTGGGTTTGCTTCTGGGGGCTGGAGCCCCACAGATACATCCGCAGGGGCTGGGGCTGTGCTTCAGGTGCCTGGTAAGAACCAGGAGTGTAAGAATCAGTGGCTCAGCCAGGGTTTGATTCCCACTTTTGCTGTCAGAAGTGACTTGTCCGTAGGGAGCACTCACAGTGCTTGCCTTGGGGCAGCCTGGTACCCAGCTTGGTTTTGGCAAGGCAGGACTGCCCAGGGCTGGTTGGCAGAGGTGCTCTGGTGCACAGCTGATGGTTCAGGCTGCCCGTTGCCATCTCCATGATTCCCAGTGAGTGCTGGGAGAGGGTGGAGGAGGGAACAGCACCCTTCTTCCAGCCTCGTGCTCTGTTGCGCTCCAATGGCCTGCCTTGTGTTTATCCATAATTATATTGTGGTGACACGGTTATGGTTTCCAAACCCATACAAATGCTTAATAACCCATGGGAATGCTTTTCTGTTCATTAAGGGGCATAGACTGGATCAATTTCCCCTGGTCCTGCACAAGCCAAGCACAGGGCAGCATCTCAAGGCTGGTCCCCTCTCTACTGGGGACCTGTCCTGGAGGTACAACATCTCCATCCCCTGCATCATCTATAAGATGCTCTGGAAATGCAGGCAGAGGGTATCAGGGATAAAATTTTCCATTGGAAAATATATTTTTTATCAGACTGCTTCATCAGAATCGGCGTGTAGCCATGAAACCAAAATTCAGGTGGGAGAGTATTGAAGCAAATCATTCTGGCTTCCATCTGTTGACAGTGTCCAGGAAATTCAAATGTGTCTCTTTGATTTGATGTGTTTTGACTTTTATGTTTTAATTTAATATCCAGGTTGTATTTAACATTTTATTACGGTTTGTGCTTGAGAAATGAAATACTTTTTCCCTTACTGTGGCAAAATTCCTGAATATTTCCCAGCAAAATGCAAGGGCTTGGGTTTTTCCCGAGTCCTGTTCTGCAGGTGATTTTGATTCCCTGAGTTCAGTGCAAAGCAAAATTCTTAATTTAGGAACCTTGCACAGAACAGCTATCGCATTTTCTGAAAATTCATGGCTTTTTGATTACATGTGCCCTGCAAATGCCCCAGAGCAGGTTTGGCTATCTGGGAAAGCAGCGTCTGTGCTAGTCTGGTATTTGGAGGTGCTGCTGAGACAACATGTAAGTAGATTTATTTATGGCTTTGACCTGACTATCGAGGGGTGGAGGTGTCCTGTACTGGTGTGGGCCCATTGCTGGGGAAAGTGCTGGGAGATGGCAGATCCCTCTGATAGGAAGGCATGCAGTGCATCCCTCTCCCCTGTCGTGGGGCAGTCAGACCACTCTGCTCCCACTTCGACCCTAACAGGGCTGGGTGTGCCACAGATTAAGGCCACCTTTACACCCCCAGTGAACTTCCACTTGAGCAGAAGGAAAGTGGAGCTGCAAGCAGAGCTCAGGGCAACCAGAATGCTGCCACTGCCAGTGCCTGTTGGCTGCTCGCATGCACGTGAGCATGTGTGTGTGGGTGTTGTGCATGCATGTAGGGATAAAGCCACTTTCCAGGCAGTTCTTTTAACAATCAAATGACAGCTTGTCTGCTGCTAGGATTGCAGGCCTGCCTGGCAGAGGCCCCACACTAGAACTTTGGAAGCTGCCGCCAGCGAATAGCCAAACGCATTTGTACGGGATCAGTTGACAGCGTGTTCCAGCCTTCAGCTCTGGCGGGGGGGAAAAAAATCATCTCCCTGATATATGTGTTTCAACACCAATTATCCAAGCCTCATTTGCTCTAGACTCACAAGACCATGTCCCATGACATCTACTAATTGCATTAAAGATCTCTCATTATCCTAATTCTACCAGATGCAGGGTTGGAGTGGCTCAGGCCCAGGTTTTCAGGGGGGCACATGTGTGTGAGCACGTGGGGCAGAGGGTGCAGCACACGGCAGGCGGGGCGCGCACAGCCAGCGCTGGCAGCAGTGGCGTGTTCCTCCTAGGCCTCCGTGCCCGTTTATTCACAGTTGGGTTGTGGCTGATCCCTTGGGCAGGATGTGACAGTTGGCTGGAGCAGCTCGGTGGTGCCGTTCCCGTGGCCCCTGCGGTGTCGGGCACCGCGATGGGAGCGATGCTGCCAGCACTCTGCACCATACGCTGCCAAGCACGAGCCCACTCCCTCCTCTTTGCCAAATACTTATTGTTCCTGCTTTGAACTTATGCAGAGCGAGGTTTGCCAAGGCTCCAGCATGAATCATTAATTAATTTCTTTTTTTGGTAGTTTTTTTTGTTGTTGTTTTGTTTTTCTTCTTCCTTTTTTTTTTTTTTTGGTGTGTTGTTGTCTTTTGTGGGGTTTTTTTTGTTTTGTTTTGTTCTGTTTTCCTTTGTGTGTGTGTTCTTTTGCTTTGATAATTGAAAATAAGGAGGGGGAGGCACTGTAGGGGCAGGAGAGCAGAGGTGCATTTGGGACCATTTCACTATCCACAGTCAGGAGGGTGCCATGGGTGCCTTGCTTGTTCTGGCTCCTTGGGCTGGGCTGTAGTTGCTTCCAGAGGCTGTGGGCACCCAGTTTCCTGCCTGTCAGCCTCAGCCTTTGTCCTACCTATTGGGCTGCATGTTAGCAAACATACCCACCTCTGGCTGTGAGCATCCCTCTGCTCTTGCCATCCTCTTCCTGCACCCTGTGACATGGTTGGGTCTCCTCCAGCATTCACAGTGCTGGGGGTGCCCTTTGCCAAGAGCTTTGTTGGATGCAGGAACCCTGAGGCTGAGCAACAGTATGGAATTGTGTTGCTTCCTTTGGAAACGTCATTCCCTGACAGGGTCTCTGGAAGTGCTGGTGGAGGCAGCAAGCTCAGCAGGGAACCAAGGAAAGGCTTGGGAAGGAAAAGGCAAATAAAAAGGACAGAAAGGTCTCATTAAAAGAGAAAAATACATTTTCATTTAGTGGGGCAGCCTCAGGATTGCAGGAGGAGCAGAGGAGGGCAGTAAGGTCTGTCTGGGGGCTGACAACCCAAATTCTTGTACGCTGTGTACTCCAGTCCCTGACCATCCCTTGGGCTCCTTGCCACAGTATTCCAGTGCCTTGTCAGACTGGGGAGCCCCAGGTGGGTTGGTCTCATGGTGCTGAAGAGAGGGACCAGCCTTGGCCATAGCCACAGAGGGAAGGCTGGGGCAGCAAGCTCTGTTTCTGTACCCCAGAGCTCAGGGACCACAGGAATGGGTTTGCAGTGATGCCAGGGCCCCTGAGCCTGCCTGAGCTCTTGCCGTTTCCACCCTCTTTCTGGTTTAGTAACTTGTTCCTTATTGACATTTTTATTCCGAACACAGGGAAAATGCCAGCACGGTAATTGCAGTGCATGTATAGCAAGGCACTGTGCCATATCCTCTACATCATTTCCTTCCCCCTTTTCCCAGCTTGTAAGGCCCAGGTGGAATTGGGCAGTGGCTTGGCTGGAGAGTGGGATACAGGGACCCACATGTGCCATGGAGCTGCCACTGACAGGTGGGTGGGACACGGGTACCGTCCCCTCCTCTGTGGTGACTCGTGGGGGGCAGCAGGAATGGGAATAACACCAGGTCTAATTGCTCTACTAACAGCTAGACCCACTGCCTCCAGGAACACTTACATCTGCAGATATCTTGTGGTTTCTAATACCATCAGAAATCCCTCTTGCTCTCATGTTTACCAGCATGCAATTGCAACCCCTTGATGTCTGTATAACAGCCTTCCATCTCTTGGTTCACCACAAAGAGTGACAGAGCTATAACAATCTGGAAGGAGGCAAACAAGAAGCAAAAACCCACTGGGATCTGGGGAAAAATCTGTGTCCTTCAGGATGTAAATCAAAAATAAAAGTGCTTTTCCCTCTCTCCACCCCAAAAGCATTTGATGAACACATAATGTAGGAAATATAGAATTTTGCGAAGCCATGTTAGCCACCTTTTCCCGTGGAGTAAGCCAGAAAATGTTTACTGCACGAACAGAGCAGAAGCCCTAATGTTGTAAAATGATAGTGCTGGGGAGCCATCTGCTTATTGACTGAAGTCTGGAACGTGGGCTTTCTGCTACCGTGTCTTAGAGATGGGTGTGCACACGTGTGTGCCAGGGGTGCACGCTGAATGTGTGCTGCCAACATGATTGCTTATGCCCAGAGATTGGTTTTTCATTCTTGGAAAGACCTTGGGGTGCTGCTGGGTTATGTCAGGATGGGCCATGGCATGGTGGCTGGACATGGCAGGCACCCATAGGGCAGGGGGAGAGTCTCCTCCCCTACCCCCTGCAACTCACAGCCCTGGTTTGCAAAGCAGGTGATAGAAAAGCAAACATGAGGCAAACAAGCAGCCCCATGAGCTTAGGGGCTCTCAGGATGGCTTTGGAGGGAGATTTCACTGCCACAGCACCGACAAGGTGCCCATCAGAGGGCTCAGCACAGACCTTTCCTGGATTCGCATCTGATGAGATCTGCGTGCATGCTGGGCTCCTCCTGCTAAGGTCTCTGAGTTACCTGGAGTTAAGTGGGAGATTACACATGTATGAACGATTGGCATCGAACTCCTAAACTCTGGAAAGCAAATTGTGCCCTGCAGAACGGCCATCCCGCTCCCGCCGAGGTCAGGGGGATTTGTGGCTGCTGCTTGTAAGAGAGTCCAATCTGTTTTTTCTTCCCCCGCTGAAGGTTGTGCCACAGTGCCCTCAGCATCTGGCTAATCCAGCTGGTGCCCTTCACCCACACACAGACCTGCACATCTCCAGTGCCTGCTGAGGCCATGGTGTCCTTGGTATCCCAGCCCACACAGGGGAGCAGCAGGGACCCCCTGCATACCCATCAGTGTGACAGCCTGGCTATGAGAATCAGTCTGCAAGTCTCCATGGCAGTGAATTTGGTCTGTAAGCATTGTTTTGATGACAGGAGTGGCGAAATAACACCCAGGGGACAGAAGGGATATCAAAATTATGATATTGCCCTTTGGAATTATTTCACGGTCAATGTAGCTTTCCTGTCCTCACGGTGATATTTTACCCATCCGTTGCTCAGTGGATCCCTGTCTTATATTAATCCATTTCTGTTGATGCACAGAATGAAATGCTATATTCCCCCCAGCCCTCCTGCTGTCCATTTTCTTTCCAAACAGCAAGCTGCCACCGCTCGGGCAGCGGTGCTTGCCTGCTGCTGGGAATTCTGATCAGCTGTTGCGGAGCAGGAACGGGGTACAGATTCGTTCACCCACCTGCTCTCTCCCAAGCTGCTCTTGTATTATTGATAACTCAGGGCTGAGTGATTATTACATGTATAAATTTATTTTAATTCCTTATGATTGCTGCTGTGATTAAAGGATGTGCCAGGCTGTACGTGGATTGGTAGTGATTAGGCACTACAAGCCATGGCAGAGATAACATGCAGGGCCTAGCTCAGTGAGGCTGATAGATAAGACAGGACTGGTTTTCCCATGCAGGTCTTTGTCCCAGACCTGCAGAGGGATTTTGGTGTCTCCATTTCCTTGGTTTCAGTTGTGGTGTGTCTGGGTTCTGGTCTTAAGTTCAATGCTGGGGTGTCCCCATGCCCTGGGATTGTTTGCTCCAAGGCAGGCAGGAGGGAGTGACTTTGCCTGGGCATCCAGAAACAAAACCAAACTTTAATGTCACTTATTTTTTCCGACCTGTCCCATTTCTTATAGAATTATGAACTTTGGGCTAGAGTTATAAAGGTGTTATAGAACATCACAGAGTAGCCTGAGTTGGAAGGGATCTCCAAGTATCATTGAATCCAATTATCTTAGGTACTTAGGTACCTAAAGATGGATAGAGAAGCTGAGGAAGATGAGGTGTCTGCACCCTCCTCCCTTGCCCCATAGACACCCACCTGCATTTTAAATGTCACAATATCTAGCCATTAGGGCCAGGTAAAGCTAATTGTGTGAGTAATTCTGTTGACTTAGTTATTCCTGCAAACACTGACAGAATCAGCCCTCCTATTCCTCAACAGAAAACACTTCCCAGCAGAAAATACAAACAAATTGCTCTTCATATCATAACATTTTAAAATAAAAATATCAATAAGGAGCTAAGTCAAAACTGGATTTTAGATTCAACAGATTATTCAGCAGAAAATGCAAAAACAATGAAGCTCCTTTGAGGATGATAACCATCAGCACACACAGACGTATTGCTTTCTCAAATCACAAAATCTCAATACCTAAGATCAGTAGAAAACTAAGTAGAAAATGCTTTTTATAGGATTCAAATTCCAATTAAATTAGAGCAGATTATTCAACAAGAAAGCCTACAAAATGAAGTCTCAGTTTATGTATTGGAAAGCAAAATGCAAATGTGTTGCTTTCCGGCTGGCAGGGTTTTAAACCAAAAGACAAACTTACTTTAAGTAAAAATTATTTCATTCAAATTCTGGGGGAATCGACTCAAGTAACTGATCCTCAACTGAATTATTCAGCTTTTTTATCAACAGACTTATTTCTTCCCTCTTTATTCTTAATTTGCCTATTCATAAATCCCACTGCTTTGTCAGTCATAAGAAATACTTTCCAGTCGCTTTGACAAAGCAAAAATTAGCAGGGAAGGGAACTGGCACATAAACGCCTCACTGCAGAATACTTCCTTGCAGCGTAAGGTATTTTTCTCTTCCTGGAGCTTTAATGCCAGCAGAAATCAATGTGATATCTCAGCTCACCCTCCCTTACGGTGCTTTGCTGCAGGGCTTCCACCAGGCTTTGGTCCTCGTGGTGCCCGTGTTGGCCCCGCAGTCCCCGGCAGCTGGGCTGGGGGATCCTGATCCCACTGCTCCACCCAGGGTCCCTGCAGCATCCCCAGGGCAAGAGCTTTGCTTTCAGCAACTCTGCGTTGGGCTGAAAGGTCCTGTGGGGCAGAAGATCGTGCTCTTCAGTCAACAGCTTTGTTACTCCGTTTACTTTGCTCTGAACAAATGGTATCTTCTTTCCAGCCTGGAATTGCCTGGCTTTGTCTTGGAGTTGGTGGATCTCATTATGTGAGCTTGTGAGGGTCATGGGTGTTTCTAGGGGAAACACTGGTGATCATAAATCTTTCCTTTTGATCTGCAAACATCAATCTCTGCTGATCTGAAGAAGGTTACAGCAAGAGTTTGAGTCAGAGCGGTAGAACTAGATGAAAATCTGATTTCTGTAATTTTACTAGGAATTGAGAAATACTTTAACAGGGAGATTAAATGTATCTTTAAATACAGAACTTCAAAAGAAGAAAGGTATTTGTTCAACCTACACACTGGAGGAGTTGTAGGACCTGAGAAACAATTTGTAAAATCTCATTAGACAGGAGAAGGCTCTGCAAATCCATCCAGCTTTTCCAAAGAACTTCGAACCTTCCTTCTCCCTCCGATCTGCAGCGATTTGCTGCTGTGTCTGTAGAACAGTAACCTGCCTGCAGGCACCATTAGCCATTGAGCTGCATCCTGGGACCCTGGGGATGTGATGTGGGACATAAAAGCAGTCAGGGTCCCTCCTTGTAACTACTTCTGATTCTCCCAGTTTCCCCAGGCAACAGGGTCACCATGAGGCTCATGTTAGTGGAAGGAATGGAAAGAGCAGTGGAGGCCTTAGGTCAGAGGTGGGACTTTGGGGGTGACATGTGGTCTTCCTTCTGCTCTGGAAACATCACCTCATGTCTCTGCTGCAAAGCAGCTTCTGGTCCTCATCCCCTTGTTTTGAGGTGCGACAGAAGCAGCACTGTGATGCTATTGCTGTTTTCCCCTCTCTCTCAAGCAGGCTGGGAGAGGACACCAAGGCCCTGCAGTGGCTGGGGGCAGTTGCCAGAGAAGCACTAATGAGGTGACAGCTTGGACACAGGGTCCTTGCACCCTGCTGGTGCCACCCAGCCCCATCCAGCCCTGCTCTGAGAGCTCAGCGTGCTGCAGGTTTTTCCCTCCTGGCACGTGAGAGGGACACTGGAGATTTTGGAAGCAGCTCAGAGAGCAGCTGGGGTTTCTGGCATCCAGGAAGCTATTGAAGATGGTTTACATGTTTTAGAGGCGCTTGGATATGCTGGTGCTGAAAAAGGAATGTCCCTCCACCTTTCCTCTCCCTTATTTCTTGCACTGGGGTGAGGGTTCCCCACCTTTTGGTACTCCAGCTGTGAGTCAGACTCCCATGGACTCTGGGGAATGGCACAGCTCCAGGGCTCTCCTAGCAGTTTCCCACCCTTGTGACCATGTTTCCCAGTGGGCTGGCAAGGCAACTTTGGCTCCTCTCATGGAGCAAGCAGACCCTGCAGCTAATGCTGCTGCTTCACACTGCCTTCACACTGCCCAAGTTGCCTTCTGTCTGGTGGCAGAGGATGTAGTTTTTGGGGGAGAAAGTCTTGTATCACCCTCCTTCCAGATTGCAATGTCCACCTGACACGTAGAGGGTGGCAGCAGAATGAAACCCCAGCCTATATCCTCTTCTGCATGTGACCTCTGCCTTGTCCCCAGGAGGGAAGAGCTGAAGAGCTGTTATGGGTGACACACAGCAGAGGGGCTGGTATTCTTCCAGGATGGAGCTTTATCAAACCCCCAGCACTGCTAAGATGGCAGCTTTAAGTTCTATCTTGGGCACAATTAGGAGATAGTTCAACTTTTGCTGGAAGAAAGGGACAAAACAGAGGAAAGGGGCTGTCCATGCTCTGGGAAGCTGGGGAGGGAGAGGGAGGGAGAAGGAAGCAGAGGAGAGATAAAAGGAGGGTATGCAGGGTGGCAGAGGCCATTAGTGTGGCTGGAACAGCCCACAGTGTCCCCTCCCTGCAGAGGGTTTTCTGCAGAGCTCTTCTATCCACCAGGAGGGAATGAGAAAGCAATGTCAAATATATGTTTGAAATGTCAACAGAAGGGCCCTGCAAGATTGACTGCAGTCTTGTGAAATATTTAATTCTTTCTCTCCTTATGAAGAGAGATATTATTCTGGTTGAAAGATTTATGCAGAGGGAGCGGGGCAAGGGAGGAGGGAGAGAGAAGCAGGCAGGGAGAGGGAGGGATGGGATGGCTCCCTCTTTCAGTATACCCCTAACAGGTTGCCTGTTTGATCTGCCTGCCTATTACTCATCGTGGGAAATGTTGGCTGTTGCTTCATTATCTCAGCCTCCTTTATTTCTATCAGCATATTTTCCCTTTCTGCTGCCTTTATCTCTGTACAGATGTCTATTGCAAAGCACCTGCCCACCTGCACTCCTGCTCCCCAGCCCCGAACAGCCCCAGCATAGCTCACCCCAAAGCAGGGGGACACCAGTGGTGGCCCAGGGCCCTTGCTGGGAAAGCCACGAGGAAGCCATTCACACCAAATGGTGACAGAGGGCTGGCATATGGACCAGGATACCTTTTTTTCCAAGCCTGTAGGTTTTATGCTGCCTAAGAGTGAGGTGTGGGACATGAGTGTCTGATGCTGCAGATCCGGGGGGACACAACACCTAACCAGGCTGAGGGGGAGAGGGAGAGCAAGGAAAGCATTCCTGTTATCTGCTCCCTTCTCAGCCCCATCATCTCCTCTGCTTCCAAAGGCTCGCTGTCTGTCCATCTGCCCACTGAGTGGGGAGTATGGGACCAGCCAGGGCTCCATGGGACCTTCCTCTTGGCAAGCCTGCTCTGTGGCTGTAACCAGCATCCTGCCCTGTGTTGTGCCATCAGCACATTGTGACAGTGACAGTGGATCTGGTGGGTCTTCCTCACTCCCCCACCGTGGCAGGGCTGGGACTCAAAGCAGGGGAGGTCTGGATGTCTGCAGACAGGCTCACCTGGAGCCTCCTGGGCAGCAGAGCTTCTGTTGTGATGGCAATAATACCAATAATCCGTCTGAGGTCCTGTGAGAGAACTGGCTCAGAAAGCAACTCCCCAACCCTGCAATTCCTCAGGCAGAGAAGAAGTAAGTTCCCACCAGCAACAGGAGCAGAGATGTAAAATTCCAATAGCACTAAAAGGAAAAAAATTTTCTCGAAAAACCTACTTTTGATTCCACCGAATAAGGTTTTTTTATATACTTTCATCTTGGTAGTTGCTTTTCATTTCTAGTTCTTTTTTGCAAACTATAAATTACCTTAGATTTATTAACCTAAAAATTGATTTTCTTTCATTTCAAATGTGTAAAAAACAGGACATTTTGACCTTCTGAGCCTTTTTCCAGGATTTTTGTGAAGTAGGTAATTTGTCACAATGGATCCTTTCTTGGGAGGCTTTGAATTTCAACAAACTGGTATTTACTGCTGAAAACACAGTGAGTTGACAAATTCCCAAACCGGCTCTATTCAGGCAGTGTCTGTGATTTCAGGTTTCCAGAGCGGAGCGGAGCAAGATTTTGGTACATGACAAGGTGCTTTCACACCCTGGGTGGGGGCACATGCCGAGAATGGGTGCCTCTCGGACTTTTCCAGCTCTCTGTGCAGAGACCTGGAGCTGAAAATGGTGCCAGAGTCCCCTGGGTGCCTCAGTCCCTATGGGTGCCTGAGTCCCGTAGGCCACTCGTGTCCCTGCTGTGCTCTGCACAGGGCAGAGCAGCTCCTTGACTCCCCTTGCACCTCCCCACTGAAACCACAAGTACTGGCATCACTGGCATCTGTGCTGTTGCTCTCACTGCAGTGTTAAACCTCGATAAATGCATTTAATATTTAATTGGTCTTTAGAAAGCATAAACAGGCAGGATATTAAATGCAACTCCTCAGGCAGAATAAGGTGAGTAATGTATGTTACCCAGTGACTGGTGGCATCTGCAAAATGCACTTAAGTGTGGTTTGAAACCAAAGCTTGGGAGATATTTCCTGCTCTCATTTTTCAGACAGAGTTTATAGGATGCTCAAACACAGGACTTTCACCTTGGAAATGAGACATGGGCCTTTGTTACACACATCCACCGCCTCTGCTAACGAGGTCATCAGAGGTTCTCCTGCTCCAGCCTCTGCTGGTGGCCTCAACCAAGAAGGACCTGGCAGTTCCAGACATTAGAAACTGCTTCATGAGGGTCCAGCAGGTTTTGTGCCATTTTCTGTAGGGGAAAAAAGCACTGGGAAGTTGAAATTGGAATGAGGTTATGGAACCAAATTAGGGATCTGTCTCCTAGGGCAGTTCCTCCAGCCAAGAGCCTGCCCTGCCAGGATCTCCTGAAAGAGTTTCAGGAGAGACCTTTGGGAGTTCAGCTGACCAGCATCTCTTTCGTAGAAGGTTTGGATCTGGAAGGCAGCAGCCTGACATCCTCATTAGCCTCCTAAGTGAGCTGAATCTGGGCCTGCTGGAGGAAAAGAAGGAGAGACCCCGGGTGGTTACACCTCACCCAGCCCCTAAGCACATGGAATTCCCGGTGCAGCAGTATGAAGTTGCATCTGCTCAGGATTTTGCAGGATTTGCCCACAAATTCCCACCTTCAGCTGTGCCAGGTTTTCAGGGGACTTCAGCTCCAGCACCACATGTCCTGGAGCCAGTCTGTGCCTTGGGAAGTCAATTCCCCTGCCCCACTGAGACACGAGACCATGATCCAGAGCTTGAGCCTGGCTATGAGCAAGTTATGGACTCTAAAGCAGATGTATGGGCAGATAACCCTTGGGAAAACTAAAACAAACAAAAAACCCCTCTGCTCAAACATCTTTTGATGAAGTTGAACTGGTGTGCTGAGGGAAAATTTATGTTTTCATGTAATCTGGGGTTTAGTCATTCCCCCTAACCAGCAGTCCTCACATGGGAGATGGCAGTGATATGAAGAGCATCCTCCCCTCCATCTCCAGCACACTTGTCTGACTCCTTCAGTGTCGCCAGCACAAGTGGTGGGTGAACCTCCATGCGTTTACAGGCTGATTTTTCAATCAGAGGAGCACTTAAGCTGCCCAGAGTTCAGGTACTTGTCTCTCCGATGCCACTCCAGCGCGAACAAGTGGGCTGGAGATCCCAAGGGAAGAAGATTTGCTATGGAGTTGCCAGTGCCTGAGGCTTGTGGGCTGGGGGTGGCACGAAAATAGCCACTCTTCCAGCTCAGCTCCCTGTTCACCCACAGCAGTGTCTGAGCCACCATCAGCTGCTTCTAAATATGGAGCAATGCTGCAGGCCCTCGGCAGCAACGCCGGGGAGCTGCCGCTAAATGCTCCGGAATAATGATCCTGCTGCTGGGCGGCCCTGGAAGAGCACAGGCAAGAGGAGGGAGTGGAAGCAGCAGCAACAGCAATAATAGCCAAGGAGCGATCCAGCAGGGAAAGGTTTCGATCTGAGGGCTGGGTGACAGGTCTGCTGGGGCTTTTCCTGTGCAGCTTGAGAGGGGGACCTGGGATTTGTTGGGGGGAAGTAAGAGGCAGGAGCTATGCCTCACCCACATGGCATCCAGCCCACTGCAGCCATGTTCCATGTGCAGCAGGGACATCCCTGCACAGGCAAAGCCTTCTGCTCTTCCTCTCTCCAGACGGAGAGGGCGGGGGTGGCTGCAAGTCTGGATCAGCCAGATCTCACAGCCATGCCATGTCATGCAGGCAGTCCCTGCCTTCCCTCTCCCTGCTGCCTGCCCGGGACCGAGCTGGATGCCACCCTGTGCCGACCACCAGAGTGGCATTTCCCACCCAGGAAACACACATACTGGTCCTTCTTCTCTCATGAAGCTCCTCAAAACCTACCCAAAGCAAGATATAAGAAGCCACCATAGTCCTGCTGGAGCCGGAAGCATATGACTCTGCCTTCTCCTTTTTATTTTTCCTTCTTCCTTCACTTTTATTCTCCCTCCTCTGCAGAACATTTTGGAGACTCTGCACTCCGTGCTAGCCTATTATCCACAGAACCTCCTATCTCCCTGCTTCAGGATGCTGCCTGGATCCGACCAATTACCAGCTCCCTTGATGTATAACACCATAAAACCCTTAACCTCATTATAGAAAATTTCTTTTGAATGGCCTTTAAAAACCATCTCATTACACAGGAAGAACTGTAATTACCTTTAACGAGACTGAGATATTGTGAGAGCAAGTGCGTTTGGGCTGTCAAAACAGGAGCGGTGGGAGATCATCTCCAGTGGTTTTGCCACAAGGGCAAACACTCTGTAATTCCCTCCCCTGCACCGGTCCTCATCCCAGCCCTCCTCCTGCCCCTCACTCCTCCCTACTCCACATCTTTGCTGGGCAAACACAGCTCCTCACGTGGCTCTGCTTTCCGAGATGAAGCTCATCTCCCCCAGGACTCATCCCTGATGCTCCCGGTCTGTGCAGTGTGAGCAGATCTCTGGCAGAGCCCGGCCCTGCACAGATAGCATGTGGTGGATGCTGCTCAAGGGCTGCTGTGGTCCCTGCACTCAGAGCTGGGCTTGGCCAAGTGGAGCTGAGAAGGTGATGATGTGGTTCCTGGGACACGGCACTGCCACAGCTGTGGGATGACACCTTTCCTGAGCAAAGCCGTCTGATGTAACAGGGAGGGCTGAATGCCCATTTGCCTGCACTGCCTTCCAGCAAGGATATAAAACACCCTTTTTGTAGGACAAACCCCTGTCTCTTCTCCTTCCAGTTGTGGCCTCTACTGACCTGAAGGGCAGAGGTCCATCCCTACAGCCTGTTAGGATTTGGCTCTTTGCTGCCATGGTACAGCTCATCCCTGGAGGGGGCCCGGAGGGGTTAAGTTTTTTCCTTTCTGCATGCACGTGACTCAAATGAAAATGTTTTTTTTTCCAAACAAAAATTTTTCCATCTCCCATCTGTCAGTAATGTCAAGGCACTCCTTTGCACGGATCCAGTCTTAGAAAAGAAAAAAATAAAAATCTTACATTACTTTGGAAAAAACCCGAGTATGTGTAGCCAGAGCTGTGATATATTCCCTTTCTTGGGAAGGAGCTGCTGCAGTGTTAGCCTTGGTGTTCATCCCACGGGGCTCCCCCACCCTTGCCCCCACCAGGTGGCTCTGCCCCTTCCTTCCTGCTCTCTCCTGGGGTGTTTCTGGCTGTTGCTTCTTTATTTCTCTCTTTTACTATTTCTATCTCTGGGTTGGGTTCTTTTTTGGGTGTGTTTTCCTATTGACAAAGAAGCTCAGGAAGGAGGGTGGACACTGGGAGCACAGCTGCCCTGAGTCAAACTGATTGCTAACAGCCCTTATTGCCCTAATCACCAGCACCTGCCCCCCACCCTCCCCACCACTGCTCAGAGCCATATTTAAGCTCAGGGCTGTCCCACTCTCCTTTTTTTTGAGCTCCAGGATGGGTGGATGTCTCCTTGTGCTCCAGCCTGCGGACTTCTGGACCTGGTTTGCTGCTGTGGATGGACCTGGCTGCAATATCTACCTCTGCCTGCTCTTTTTGGAGCCATGGGCTTGTGCCCCATCAGGGAGGGCACCCTCTGCTCCTAGCCTGCCTTCCCTGAAAGGGCAGCCAGCCATCACTGCACCCTTGTGCTCCAGGGGATGTGTTTCTGAAGCCACCCAGTGAGTTTTGACACTGTATTAGGAGAGCTTCTGGTGTTGAAGCCTGTGTTTGGGAGACAGGTTAAGTCCTAGGGCTTACCCCTGCCTCACTGCCTTCTGGAGCAGGCAGAGGGAGTGCCAGCATTATGAGGAGTGGGAGTCATGCTCTGTTTCATGTAAGATGGCTTGGCTGGCCTGGAGCTGCTGACAAGGCTGTGAGTGAAGCAGCAGTGCTGTCCCTGCTCCTGCATGCTGTGCTTGCCTGCCTGCCCCACAGCCTGTTAGCAGGGATGATTTTTCCTTTCACTCCCCTGAATGCCTCAGGGGAGGCTTGGACTCAGTCAGTCTCCTCTTCTCTCGTTATATCTACTAAGGATGGGTTATAATCACCTTGGGTAGTTGTCTTCTCTACCCCAGTGTGCCAGATGCTCTGGGAAATTATCTTGGTCCTCTCCCCTACCTGAGTAGCAGCCTCAGGGCTCCCTGTGACACCAGTCATGGCCATTTCTGCAGCCTCCCTCCTGTGCTGGCCTCTGTGGTGTAGGAGCACAGCCCTGGCTTGTGCTTTCCTGGGATGTGGCGTTTTTGTTGCAGAATCTGTACCAGGGTGGGCAGGTCCTCTTGCAGCACCAGCTGGTCTGTTTGGGAGCTGTGGTGCAGGACTCTGCCACCACAGGGACCCCTCAGCAGCAGCTCTCCCTCCAGAGAGTAGCTGGGAAGCAGATCCTGGTCTGCAGCCTGTGTTGGCCAAGGAATGTTCCCATCCTGCTATAACCACCCTCTGGAGAGGGCTCTGCTCAGCCTCAATGTCTCTGACCTTTTCAGTGTTGTGCGACAGCATTGGCTGCAGAGCTGCTTTTGGGTCTGCTCGCTGTCTAATGAGCCTGTGGGGATTGAGAGGAAATGGGCAGCCAATAAAAATATGGAATATTGAAAAGGTCAGATCTGTTTGGTGGGACACAATAACTCACAAAACTTCTCGGGCGCTGCATCTCTGGCTGCCAGCCCCTGGGTATGTGCCCAGGGGCAGGGACTGTGGGCTTGCAGCTTGGTGGTGGCTGGATTGCTCATGCTCTTGAGGCAGGGGTGAGCTTTGCAGGTGTGCCAACACCTCTGTGGTTTGGCACAGCCATGTTGGAGAAGTCCTTCTCCAGAAGGAGCCTTCAGAACATGGGGTTTGCTTTCATCCGTGTGGAGGGAGAGATGGGTCTGTGGTCAGGCACTGCCAGCAGGTTCCTGCCAGGATCCCAGCAGCAGAAAGCGGGGCCAATAGGGACACGGTTGAGGTTGTTTCGGTGTCGTGCTCTGGATCTGTGCCCCAGGTGTCACAGCAGTGACATGCAGGGACCACAGACCTTCTGGGGAGTACTGCTGAGTGCAAGGGCTCTGATTGCATCTGTGATATCCAGGGGCTGGGGCTGCATTCCAAGTCAGATGTTAGCAAGGAGGAGGGGCACAGAAAAGCCACAAGGGCAAAGCTCTCATGCAAAGCTGTGCTGATTTAGCAAACCTTATGAGGGCAGGGGAAAACCTGCATCCAAAAGTTCCCAAACTGACTCTGTTTCTCCAGTGTTAGCACAGAGGGGAGATCCCCCCTTTTCTGACCCCTTCTAGTTCTCTGCCCCAGCACATCTGTCAGCTCGCCCTCTTCCACAGGCCACCGGCTGGTGAGGATCTCACCTCTCCAAAGTGCATCTGATGGCCTTTGTGGTGGCAGAGCAGGGCCCAGTGATCTCACCATATGCCTGGCTATGGAAATATGCTGTAGGCCTGCCAGGTGCTGGGAGCAGAGGGAGAAAAAGGTCTTTTAAAACCCATCATGCCATTTCACCCCATGAAAATGGTCATGACAGTGTACCACTGAAAGCTCCATGACAGCCCTGTGCCACAATGGTTGGTTACTGGGAAACATCAAACAGCACTTTGTGCAGCTCCCTTTCCTGTGGGCAGGAGGCATTTGGAAATGACAATTCATTGAGCTTAACAGTGAAAATTTAAGTTCTGGGAGTGAAACCAGAGGGACAGAGGGGAAGTGTGTGTTGGTGCCAGGCAGGCAGCAGTCAGGGCCGTGCGCTGGCACAGCAGCAGGTCTCACCCTGGACACTGCACTCCTCATCTGAATACTGATTCCCCTGCAGACTGTGCTCAGCAATTGGGCTTTGCCCAAGTTTCTGGTAGGGGAGACAGTGCTTCGTGCTGCTTTCTTTGGTTAAATGTGATGGTTGGATTATTCTGTGGGCTCCCCATAGCTGTGTTCCTGTGTGCCCAGCTCCTCCATGTGCCCTGACCCCAGCTGTGGGCACTGCAAATGTGTGCCCAACCTGGTGCTTTTTACAACCCTTGGCTTTGCTATTTCAAGTGTTCATGTGGTGTCCTGGGGACAGTCTGTGTGACATGTAGTTCAGTAAATATGTGATGGGGTGTTTTAGGGCTTTATTGCTTTTGTGTAGCAGTAATGTAATGCTGTTCAAAGGGTTCTGGCATGCCTGTCAGCAGCTGAAATGGAGCAAAGGAAGGATGTTCTTCCTCTCCAAGCCCATCATCTTCCCCACTTGATGCTCTCAGTCATTATATAGTGATCTAAAGGAGACAACTTGTCTCTGTTAGCACTCAGTGTAAAACAGGCAATGGGATCATTAGAAGTGACTGTGGATTTGCCTTGTTTTAAAAGGGAGCAAAAATATTTGGCCAAAGTCCCATGGGAACATTTTCAGCTTTTGTGCAAACCCTCTGCTGGACAACTTGTTTCTAGAACTCCTACCAAAATCAGGCTCTTGGGTTTGGGATCACCTCTGGGAGGAGGTGCAGGTGCTCTTTAGGGCTTAAGCCAGTCTAAAAGGTGTCACCAGGCCTTAGTGGTGTATTGGATGGAGCTGGAAACACTTTCTTGCCTGGCAGACCCCTGATTCAGGGCAGGACTTGTCTCATGTTCCTAGCTGTGCCCAAGTCTGCTTCTTCCAGGCTGTTCCTGGGTAGGGAGGCCACCCTGAGAGCAGAGCTTATTCTGTAGTGATCCCTGGGCCCCTGTCTCACACAACAGCACTGCTCGAGCTTACATGTTGATGGGTGCTCCCTGCACGTTGTTGAGCTGCTGTTATTCTGGATTGGCTCCTCAGCACCACGTTTTGGGCCCCTGGCACTTCATAGCTGCAATACCTAATTTTAGTTGTAATGGCACTCATTCTATCTGCTGCTCCCAGCATGTGTAAGTGACATAAATTAATATTATACAGAAAAAGTCAAGTTTCTGGTGTGAGATCAATAGATCATAGCGTGGTGATATTTGAAAACACATCTTATTAGCAGTTCATATTTTGGCACTTTCAAAAGATTCCCATGAGCCCCCCTCCCTGCTGCCCCAGGGAGCTGCTGTGCATGTGGTTGCTGACAGCATGCTGTGAGATAACATTGCCTGTGCTGGATGTCACTCTGTGGCTTTATCCCGTGGGAAATGAATGCCCTGATGGAGAGAGGTTGGAGTGCTGTTGGTCACTGCGGGGTGGGGCCAGTGCAAGCTGCAAGAAGCCTTTAGCATCTTGCAGTTCTAATGAGTAGGGCTTCTTTCTGAGCTGATTCGGGGTGTCTAAACAGGCAGACACTGCAGAGTTGATGTTGTGTGGTGCTGTTGTGACCAGCCTGAACAGAAAAGTGAGAAAGGGAGGGCAAATGAGTCCAGAGCTGCTATCATGTCCTGGATGAGGATAGAGGTTCATTGGAAGGACAGAGCACACCTGTCCTTCACCTGTGTGACCTGGGCTGTGGTTCTGTGTAGATGAGGAGAGCTTTGAGCTTTCAGGGTTGAAACAGCACCTTTTAGCAACATTGATGAAGAAAAGTAATGTGAGGGGCCCCCCATGGCAGGGCATGGCTTTGACTCACTGCAGTCCTTCTCAGCCTCAGCATATGGAGATCTCTACAGAGGCCCACTGCTTAAAGTCAGCTTAAAGCAACTTCCTCGAGGGCAGGACTCAAGGTGAAGGTGTATGTTTTGAACTGGGGTCTCCAGTTATTCCCATGCTTATCTCCTTCTCCCCGTGTGTGGCGGATGGTGCTGGGTTGATTTGTCTCCATGAGTCAGGGTCTTTGGCATGGAGTTCAGAGCTGAGTTTTGCAGCCAACTGTAATAATATCTCTCCAGGGCATCTGCACACACCTCTTCCCTCATATGTCTTGCTCTGCTTTCTCGTCCTTGGGAGGAAGCTGATCTCTGCAGCCCTCACCCATCAGAGCAGATCAGAGCAGCTCCCAGCTCCCCCCGTGCTGTAGAGGAATTGCCAGGATCAGAGGTTTGGATCATAGCTGTGGGGGATGATCCCTCCTTCTGTAAGCCTGGAATGAGAGAGATGGTGTGCAGTCATTCTGCACTCTTGCAGTGTGCTGGATGGAGAAGATTCACTTTCCTCTGGTCCCCAGAGCCAACGGAGCTGTGCCGAGTTTTGTTCAAATGGAAGATGCTTGTATACACTTCTGTAAGCAATGAAGTGACTCAGGTTGCCCACTCAGTCTTCTCTTTCCACAGACTGTTCCCAAAGTCCCTCTGGATGTGTCTGAAGCATCCTAAATAAGACCTGTGTATGCTGCGCTCCAAGGTGGAGGCTGCACTGAGCTGCTCAGAAAAAAATAGGCCACTGCTTTCCTCACGCAGGAGGCATTTAAAGAGCCTGTGCAGGAGGAGTGTGGGCATGTGGCTAAATCAGAAGTGAGGAGCCATCCCCTCCTGTGGTACCTCACCTGCCTTCTATGAAATGGGGATGCTGCAAAGCCAGGCTGCTTGGCTTTTTTTTGGTAACTTGCTTAGTGGCGCTGGCTTTGTGTGCTGCTCTTACCACCCGTCAGAAATCACTGGGGAGAAGCAGCTTGCTTTTTGCTTTGCCTTTCTGGCTAAGGTTTCCAAAATGGCTTGGGTTTTACCTCTTCACCCAGAAAAGTCAACAGCAAAACCTGCTTGCCTGAAGTGGGATTAAGCAGTTGCCCTCATGGGAATCCCTGCCTTGCTCCCCTGATTCTTTCTCCAGCCAGATACTCAGGCAAAGCATCTATCTCCATCTACCAACCCGAGATGCTGTCTCTTCACTAATTAAATGAGGAATATCATCTCTTTATAATTCTGTCAGTTGATTTCAAATTAAAAAGGTACCTATAGGACCAAAAGGAATCTCATCCTCCCTCTGGGGACCACCTTTCTTTTTATTTAAGTTTTTTTTGCAGGCTGATAATTCCATCTGAAGGTCTCCTGTGATACTGCGGTAACCCTTGGACGCTATTCAAGTGTATCCTGGCCCCCGGCATGTGCTCATTGCCTCCTAATTGCTCTAAATAAGTTGGGAATGATGAAATTAAAGTGCCATTGATATCAGGCAGCCCTGGCACACTGCAGTTACAGGCATGTGAGGGAAGTGGACAGATGGGGAGATGTTAGGATAATAGGTATTAAATGCAGATTTTTACCCTGTTTGGGATCCCCATCTAAGCACAGTTCAACTTTCTTGGTGCAGCAAGTTTGGCAGCTCCTGTGCTGGTGCCCCAGCTGAGCATTTGGTACACATTGATGATGTGCAGGACATAAAAATGTATGACCTCCCTCAGTTCCTTGGAGGTTCCTGGATAATGGACTATCCAGGGGCAAAGACGTGCAAAATAATCCAGAGTCCACCCAATGTCCTCAGCCTGTAAATCCTGGGCTGCCAGTTCTTGGGTTGACATGGTCAAACTGCAGCCAGTAGGTATGGGCTTGCTGGGTCTGTTCTCGTTCATCAAACAGGGTTTATCCTTCTCTTCATTCCCTTAATCTGTAATTTTGGGGTTGAGTTCAGGTTTCAAAGCTGAATCAGCTGCGTTTGGGTTTCTGGTGTTGAACCCAGAAGAGAATGGGGTGTGCTCCTATCCTGGCATGCAGGAAAGCTGGGCTGAGATCCCCTGTTCCTGATCTAGCACTGGTAGGAGATGTGGGGTTGGGAACTGCTCTAGGCAGAGGCTGGGATATGGTTGGTGTCATTCAGTAGCTGCTCTTGTGCTCTGCTCACCTGGAAATGCTGCTGCCTTTAGTGTCCTTTGCTCTGAAAGAAAACAGAACATTTTTGGCTTTTGAGTCAAAGGGGAGGAATGATACCTTGCTGGCTGGTGGTGTTACTGAGTCCCCTCAGAGCAGAGGGGTCTGGACAGGACCTGACTCCAGATCTTCAGCAAAGGCAGTTTTGTGACAATCTGTTCCCAGCCAGAACAGAGTCATCACAGCACCCACAGGGTGAAAGTCATCCCCGTCCAGCAGTTCAACACTCATCCCCATGACTGCGTATCCCATCCCTGATCCTGCAGCGAGGGCTGTCTGAGTGTGCTACCACAAAGCTCAAGAAGAGCACCTTGGTCAAAGCACCCCATTTTTGGAGCCTGCAGAGGTGGCTGGTCCCAGAGCTGCAGGTGAGGATGAGCTTCATCAGTCTGCAAGCACTCGTGTAGCCTTACAGGTGTGTTTGGTTCGGTGATTGTGCAGTTAATAGTTTTCTAAAGATGGATGGCAGGTACAGCACAGCAGTTTGCTTTCCAAAAAAATGCCAATCATTCTAATCACTTGCCTAAGATTTGGGTCAAGTCCAGCTACCTGGCTTTGGATAATAAGTCTCCCAAGCCTTCTTGAGCTTGTCTTTTGAAGCATCAGTGTTCTCAGGACAGTTGAAATGGATGGGAGGTGCTCTGACATGGCAGCCAGCTGGCCTCTGGGATGGATGGCTGATTGTAAAGTGATGGAAAGTTACATTTACTCAGTCTGAGCCAATTCTATTCCTGTAACTGGCATTGGCTGTGACTTTGGCTTCCCCGTGGCTCATCAGATCCCCACCCTCTGATGTGCTCACCTAGAGACTTTGGGTTGAGATGGCAGGATCCCTTGCTCTGGGCAGCCCTCCAGGCTCCTCTATCAGAGGAATTCAAGACCTGTGAATTCTACCTGTTGCATGTTTAAAGGCCAAAGGAGTAGATTTGTGATTCACTGGTCTGACCTGTTCTGCAACAGAGACCAGATTTCGTCCTTGTCTGATTCTTTTGTCAAGTGCAGCAACTCTGGGTGCACTCAGGTGTGTGGTTCCCAACGGTGTGGGTGCTGCAGGGTCTTGGCTCTGCTGGCAGGTAGGAGAGGTCTCTACAAGGCTCCCATCTGTTCCTAACTGGGGTGTTTGGAGCAATCCTTTGAGTAGGGGTGTCCCAGAGTGCCTGGACCTGCATAGGGTGTCACGTGTGGTGTTTGTTTGCACAAGGGATCACGGATACTGCCTGGGCTGCTCCCAGTGACTGAATGCTCAGACCTCTCAACACATGGTACCTCCAAGCAAACAGGAGGTGGTTGTAGTTGCTGTAAATTCCCACAGGCAGGAAACACACTGGGTTTGGAGGGAATTAGGTGTAAATTCATTGGGTTACCTTTCTTAAAAGGATCTATGAGCTGCAGGGATGTCAGCATGATGCCAGTTATGCTTTCCAGTGGGCTGATCTCCCTGAAGCCCAGCACCCTACAGGATTGTGATCATGTTCAGGGATGCACTCCCACCCATTACTGCCACTCCCTCTGCTTGGGTAGAAGTGCCCCCCCAGCCACGGCCCCTCCACAGCTGAGCTCTCAACGCAGCACATGGAATTCTTGACTCAAGCCAAGGTTTGTGCTGGTTGGCACAGTGTGCTGTGCCCTGGGGATCCACACCCAGTGCACCCTCCTGGAACACAGTTAATCCTTTCCTTCCTGTCTCGCCTATGTGTCGGTTGGAGCATCTCTGCTGTCACCTTGCTTCCCCTTCCCCTGGCCACTTTCAGGAGGTGACTGCCTCTGGGCACTGTGCCTTGGATAGGAACAGGTCTGTGCCAGCTCCTGCCAAGAGCCATCCCCTTCTCTGCATGGCTGAGCACAGCACAGTATATCCCTGGACCTGCAAGGAAAAGCTCCTGGTGACTTCCATCAGGAAACAAGCTGGGCACTGCCACAGGACCAGGGAAATGGGGAAACACAGGGCAGGGCTGGCTCGTCTGTGCAGGCATGCTGGGTTTTGGCCTGTGCTGAAATGGGCTGTTCTTGCTGAGGATGGAGGGAGGAGGAGGAAGGAACAATGCTGGGTGAAAAGCCCTGGTGAGTTGGGCTTGGCATGGGAGTGGAAGGAGGAAGAGAGCAGTGCTGGCTGCTCCCAGGAGGAGCCACACAGGAGCTGTCACTGTGTGTCACCCACTTTTTGGCAGCTGCAGCCTGCTTGGCCATCAAGTTTAGTGAAAAAGGCCGAGCAGACACCAAGGCTTGTTTTGTCACCAGAGTGGAAAGTTACTTGATGCTGTAGACAACTGCCTTATTGGTGTCTGTCATGCAGAGCCTGGGCAAGGCTTGATCTGGTGGAGCTTCATATTTGGGGAGCAGATCCCTTGGAGTGCTGTCCTGGGTGAGAGGATGCAGTTTGTGGCACGAAGGCTCTGATAATTGGACCAAGTTTCAGTATCCTGTGGGCTTTGCAGCCCATCTAAACAAGGCAGTCTCAGACCCTGGCTAGCACTGAGCAGAGGGGGCTGCTACTGGTCTCCACTTGCCCCAGGTACCCAGAGATGTCCTGGCATTGCCTGGCAGGGCAGTGGGTGGAATGAAGGACTTGTTTCCCCATCTTGGTCCCTTATGTCTGAGATTTCTTTCACAGAGCCTTTCACCCAGAGGTGAAGTCACTCACCATGGCCACCTTTAACAGCTGCTTCTCTGCAGTGTGGGTTGTAAATGTCCCCTTAATTTAGTGCCTGCAGTGCACTAACGCAGCAACCTTAGCACAGCCTCTGCATAATGGCTGGAGAGGCTCTACATTGTGAGCTCTGACTTGCTCTCCTTGACTGCTGTAGTCCCAGTGGCTGATGTTTCCTTTATCCTGAGTGCCTCAACCTTCTCCCCACTTGCTTTTGAAAGATAAATCCCTGTAAAATAGAAAGATTTAGTCTAGTCCAGCTGGGCAGGTCAGTCCAGGCAGTAATGCATTCACATCCTAAATGTTTCAATTCTTTTGGCTAAACTTCCTGGTGAAAGGTGTTTTTTTTCTCTCCTTCACAAAAAAAGAATAACAGCTCTGACCTTGAGGAGAGAAATTATGAGGGTTCAGAGTTCTGTTTCCTTTTTTGTTGCTATTTTTCTTACAAAATATTCCAGTTGAGAGGGATTTTTTGCTTAAACAATTTGTACCCAGTGGATAGATTTATTCCATTCAGCTGCCAGCCACAAGAAAGCCCTGTTATTCCCTGTGGCATGTTTTTTTTTTCCTCTCAATACTCATAAATACTCTTGCTAAATCTGAGTTTCTACTACTTGTAAACATGAGGGACCAGGTATTCCTGACCTGTTTCTGATGCTGGAGGAATCACTTGCCTCCTTCTCTGTCGTGACCCCGGGTAACTTGAGCAGTGCTCAGGACCTGTCCTAAAATATCCCTCTGTCTCCCCAGGCCTAATCCTGTTCCACTCCCTTATTATTTCTGTCTCTTGGGGATAAAGGATCTGTAAAAATTTGCTTTTTTGAATGTCCTGGAAGCAAGAGGTTCTTTGGAGGCAGCACTTTTGAATCCCACCTGGCTGCTACTTCTCATGCCTCTGCTCCCAGCCAACACCCTGCTGTCCTGGCTTTTAGCAGGACTGGGCAAAAAATTGATTTCCTGGTTTAGCATCATTCCTTCAAGGGAGAAGGGGAAAATGTGGAGATTTGGTTTGAAATTGTTTGAGTGAATGTGGCAGAAATGCAAAGTGAACATTTGGGCTTGACAGCAGAGTTGGTTTAGACTGGGTAGAAAAGAAATGAGGAGACTCTTAAAATGGCAAGTGGGCTTGGAGGGGGAAAAAAAAGGAAATGTTACTTTTAAACACATGAAAACTGACTGCTTTGATGCTGACTGATGACTTAATACTCTTTTGTATCTGTTCCACGTGACAAGGCCAGTTTGCCAGGCTGGGATCACTGCTGGTGAGTTTGGCTGTGGTAGCTCCTCACACTCCTGGCCTGCCTCAGTTTCCCTTCATAGAATCACAGAATGTTTTGGGTTGGAAGGGACTTTCAAGAACATCTTGTTGCAACCCCCTGCTGTGAGGGTTGGAACTTCCACTCTCCCAGGTTGCTCCAAGCCCCATCCAACCTGGCCTTGAACACTTCTAGGGATGGGGCAGCTGCAGCTTCTCTGGGCAGCCTGTGCCAGGGCCTCACCACCTCCACAGGGAAGAATTTCTTCCCAATATATAATCTAATCTTCCCTTGTCTGCAGTTTATCCATGAGGTTTGGGGCTCCCCAACTGCCTCATCTTTGCCAGGGTAGGCTAGTGCAGGGGGACCCACATGGTGCTGCAGCACCTTTCTTGCTCAAGAGATTTAGTTGAGGTCTGGGCTGAGATCTCCAAACTCATTGCAGTGGTGAGTCTGAGTCAGAGCCTCCCTCCCCTGACAGGCAGCTCTGTCTCTTTATGCTTTTAATTTCTTTGGAGCTCAGATTTTCGGCATCCTCACCTCTCTGCTAGCGCAGTGTTTTTAGGAACAGATGGGCTTAATTTCCGATTGCCGCCCCCTGAACCTGGGAGGAGGTTTGAGTTTGGAGCCAGTCTGCCTCTTGTTCCATGTGAGTCCATCCGGCAGGCTCCTGCCTGCCCTGCCCCCTGTGGACACGGAGCCAAGGACCCGGCAAATACCCCTCTCCATGATGAGGAAGGTCCTCAGAAGTAAGATTTTCTCTCTCAGTGGATAAATCCGTCTCCACGTTACCTTAGCAGTGGAAACGGCTGAGCATCTTCTTATGGGTTGATACTGTTGAGATGCTTAGTCTAAGCTCCATCTAATCCTCTTTCAGCGAGCAATCGGTCTTGTGATCTCACACAAACAGGTTTTCTGACTCCAGCCTCGGCATTCTGTGGTTTGTGATCATAGTGGAAGAGTGGTGGTCCTGCTGCATCCCTGTGCTGCTGCCCCTGAGTTGAACTAGAGGTGAAAGGGAAAAGAAAATGAACCTACAAGTTTCTACCCTGAACTCTGTACCTGACTGTTGGATTTTGGGTCTAGATGTCAACTCCTGCTTTCGTAAGGCTTTGTGGTGTGGGATTTCCCTACCCAGCTTCCTGTGGATCATAAACCAGATTTTTACAACTGTGATTTTGTATTGGATTAAAGTTTTGGGGTGGTTTTTTTGAGAGTACGCTCCTGAATCTGACCTCCTTTGCTCCTGCCAGTGTGGCTTGAGAATCCTGTCACTCTTTGGGAATCAATAGCAAATATAAAGCACGTTTAAAATATTTCCATTCCCTTCCTGTGCGTCGAGGCCCCAAATTCAAGGCAGAATTTAGAGCTGCTGGACTTTGCTTGTGCTTGAAAACTCTTAGACTGTGAACTTGGCAAAGCCTGATTCCTGCTTGCTGGAAGTGGGAGCCTTGTGGGTGTGGTTCAGCGGGCTTGTTGCCCTCCAGCATCACGATGTCACCCTGGCACCTGTGTGTGGAGATGGAGTTACTGGCAGTGGTCCTGGCACAAGGTAGTGGTGGGGCCTGGCACCTAGGACCATTCCCCTCCTCAGGGCATGGGAGAAAGGCTGTGGGATTTGCTGTCAGTAAGATTCGATGAGTTCCCAGCTGGTGGTTAGACCTCATCCCTGGGATCTGGTTTTGACTGGCTCTGGGATGAACATCACTCCTCCTGGAGCAAGGGATGGTTCCTGGATGGCTACCTGTCCATTCTGCCATGGGCTGGGCTGGCTGCAATGATCCATGGCCGTGGGTGAGAGTGAGCAATCCTTTCTGGAGATGATCTCAGAAGTCACTCAGCACCTCTTCACACTGTCCCTCTCCTCCTGTCTTGCAGGGCTGTGTGTCTGAGGCTGAGCCAGGTGCCCCCCTGCTCGTGTTGGGTCCCATGAGACAGGCAGGACCACCCTGTCCTTCCCACCCGGGGCCACAGCACCCCCCTCTGCCCCCGCTGACCAGGACGCCTCTCCAGCACCCAGAAGGAAGCTGCAGAGCTCTGCTGCCACGGTAAGTCCCTGGGCTTTGGCTTTCCTTTCCCAGGACACTTCACTGGAGAAGGGCGTGCTCCAAGTTTGTGTCCTCATTAGCTCCACGTGCATCCCTGGCTGCAGTGGGGTCACAGCAAGGGGTCCACGCACAGGCTCTGAAGGAACAGCTTATGCACCAGAAAATTCAGGTTTCAGTCAACAGACTCGGCTCACAAATTCAGGTTGTATTTAGCAAGTGGCTTTGGCTGAAGAAAAAAAAAAAGTGAAACACTGAAAAGTTTGATTTTTTTTTTTTTGACATTTTCAAAATGAAACCTTTCAGCCATCTGTTTCGAGATGACATTTCAGTTTGAATTTTTTCTAGGTTTTTTTTTTTTTTCAGCGTGGGGGGGAAGCCACCTACAAACAAAATTAAAGCTACACTTCAGCCCAAACAAAATGTTTCATTCAGCCCCAGATTATTACTGGGGCTTCAAAATTTGGCAAAGAAAAAAAAAAATTACTTTGGTCACCCTGCATTACTTTCTTTTCTCAGTTTGGCCACCGAAACAAAAGACAAGCATGTGGGAGCTGTGGGGGACATACTACACAGTGTTGGGGGGTTTTGAGTGGGAGCTTGGGAAGAGCTTGTGGTGGCAGAACATGTTGTACCAATGACTTTGGTGATGGCAGGAGACTGTGGGAACTAATTTTAGCTATGCCAGAAAGCTTGTTCTGGAGAGGAGAGCCTGCTGCACTGAGCCCACCTGGCTCCTCCCAGGGCTGTGGTGGTGGCCACTGGTTTCTAGGCATGCTGCTGGGTGCCAGAGGTGTGTGGCAGATCTCACCCAATGCCATTTTCTCCCTGCAGAGCAGCATCTGTGCCTGTTATCTGTTTTTTCCACCTGGTGTTTGAGCAAGTCCATCTTGAGGAGGTAGATGTGACACTGAAGGGAGCTTCTGGTCTGCCCAGAAGGTTTTTCAGCTCTCTTTGCACAGGAGAAACCACCCTGGGGAGGGAGGAGAGCAGGGGAAAGGACTGGGGAAGCAAGGGGCAAGGGTGGCTGGTTTGTGTGGCCAGAGCATAAAGGGATGAGCTCAAACGTGTCAGCTTGGTTTGGGGTCAGATGTAGTGAAGTGGTGGGAATGAGGGAGAACTCACCTCCCTGAAGCACCACATCTTGCAGAAGAGCAGCAGTGGGGCACTGTGAGGGGCACAAGCTGGCAGTGCAAGGCAGAGGGAAAGTGCCTTGTAGTGAGCAAGGCCCTCCTCTGGGGCTGCAGAAGAAGCTGCATAGGCTCCTCTTGGCCCCTGCATGGCAAAGAGGAGATGATCTGACCATCCTTGCCAAATCCCATCACTGTGAGCTCCGGGTAGCCCTTCCACCACACAGCTCAGCTGAAACTACCTAATTAGAGAAAGAAGCTGTGCTTTTCATTTGCTACACCCTCTCCACCCCCAGTCTGTCCCAGATGTGACCTTACCCAGTCACACAGAACTGCCGCATGCGGAGGCATGTGTTGAAAGGGAGGTGTGTTTGGTGGGGGCTGCTGGACTCGCTGGCGTGGGGCTGTACCTGCCCTGTGATGCTTCATGCCCTTTGTCAGGAAGGAGGAGTGGAGGGCTAAGTCACCGTAGGAGAACCCCAAAATCATGCCATAAACAATCTGTGCACCGACACGGGGGGCTGCAGGAAGGCATCCTCCACCAAATTCCGAGGAGGAGCACGCTGCTGGCACACCCTGGCTCCTGCAGCATGGGTGTGCAGGACTCCCACTCCAGCAGGAAGGCTTCAAACACACGTTCCAGGCAGGTGTCTGGGAGCGTGGTGGGACAGCAGGTGTTTGATATCTGCTCTCGTGTGGTCCCATGCTTCTGTCAGCACTGGCTCCCTGCTGAAGCGTTGTAGGGCTGCTGCCTTTGTTGCACAGGAAAAAATCAGCTGTTCAGAGGTACGTGAGATCAGAAGGGATCAGGGGTTGGTGAGGATCTGAAATCGATGTCTGCCCTTGTTTGGAGGGGAGAGGGTTGTGCCCAAACCTCTGTTGGCTGTTTTACAGGTGGCCATGGCTGGTAACGCTGGAGAGGGTGGTAGGACCTTGGTTTTATCCCACAGGGAATCCCTCCAGCCTGGTGTGGGAGCGTCTCTCCCCAGGCCCTTACTGGAAGCCCCCAAAGCCTTCTGAACCATGGACTTCTGGGTTTGCATTTAGTATTCCCATCTTCCATTCTCTTTCTGTGTTTTCATTTCTCCCTCTCTTGCCCCCTCCCTCCATCTTTATCAGTAGCTAATGAAACAGGCAGGGAGAAACCCAATTCATACAGTAATTAAATTTACTTAGTGGGTATTCAGCTGGAGTAATGAGAAGTTTAATTCAATGATTAGTTTTTTCTTTCATTAATTAAAAATGGAACAACGGTGCAGTTACAGTGGGCTGCATTGATCCTCCTCATGGAAAGCTGCTGATGGAGGAGGAGGAGGAAGCAAAGCTTCTCGTTTTATCTTCTCTGGGTGCTCTCCCCACGCACAGATAGATGCCCTGTTCCCAGTTGACCCCTGGCCCAGGTGTCCCTGAGTGACTTTAGGTAAGGGATGCTTGTGGCAATGATGGAGGAGGGTGGTGCCAGAGCCCCCCACCAGGTCCTCTCCCAGATCTGCCCCCACCAGCAGCCTTTCAGTTTAAAAAGGGATTTGAAATCCTTGCTGTAGGTGGAAGATTGAAAAGCAGGTCCCAGCCCACAAGAAGTTTTCGGTGGGAGAGTTGTTTTCCTTCCTCACTGAACAGATTTTGATCCATTTAAATATGTTAAACTCATAAACATGTTTTTAGTCTTTTAAAAATACGTGATGTGTGGATGCAAAAAGTAAACCAAATAAGTAATTTCCCATTTTTCCAATGCTTTCTGCAGGCTCTTGAGCAATGTTAAGACTTCAGATGTCCTTTGAAGCATGATTGGGCAGGTTCTGTTCCCCAAAAGCAGAGGCATTGGTGTGCTCCTATTTTTGACACAGGTTTATTTTGGGTAGCTTTGGGGGTCACTGTGAGATCTGCTAATGTGTGAGTTAATAAGGGGGTGTAGTCAACAACAGGAATAACCCCCCTCCCAAAAAACCCCAATGAACCATTAATTGGTGTTATAGATCCTGTCTCTGCAGGAGTTATGTGCATGAGGGGTGGTCACTCCTTACCTGTGCCCTCTCTGTCCCATGTGTCTGCCAAGTCATCAGCTTCTCTGCTGCTGCTGTGGGTACACTGTGATGCTGAGAATTAGCCAAGGGCTGGGGCAGGGAGTGTCTTGGTTTAAAGCCAATGAGTGCCAAGGGCACTCAACACCTCTGGAAATGAGATGCTTTTGCTTTTCTTGGGTTATTTTGGGTGGTAACTGCTTCAGGAAAGCTAGTGGGTAGACAAGAGGCTCCTGGCCAGTCCAAAGCTGTGTCCCTGTGCTGGGAAGGGCAAACAGAGTCCCATGTGGGACTGGAGCTCCTCCAGCAGTGGAGGAGTGTCCTGAGGCTCCTCTGTGCCCCTGGCTTGTGGATCTACTCAGGCTTCAGAGAAACTAGTTTTTATTCTCAGAAAGGAGGAGTACATCCCCCTGCTTAGACCTCATCTCCTGAAACAGCAAAAATTGTGATGGGAAATGGTTTCTGGCAGCAGAGGAGGTGACTGAGGGACACTTCTTTCCACACCTGGTGGGAGAGTTTGCAGCTGTGGTACCTGTACTCACCCCTTCCCAGCACGTCCCTTGGCTGTGGCAGCAGTGGGGAGGTGAGCCCGAGGTCAGGATGTGGTCAGTTTGGGCACTCTGGTGCTGGCAGCCCGTGCACCCTGTGGCTGGACCAGAGCTCCTGGCATCTCTCAGGGCCCAGCCTGTTGCCCCCAAGGAGTTGTGACAGTGCTTTGCTCTGGGGAGTGTTTTGGGCTGACTCTGGCTGTAGCACAGCATCTCCAAACCCCAGAACATCTATGGGAGAACCCTCAAAACCCCTGGGTCTGTGGGATGCAGTGTCCCCCAGTCAGAGCCTCGTACCTCATTGCTGGGATCCTGAGCTGTGAGACCCTTTTGCAGCTTTCCATTTTGGTGATGTTTTGCGCTTCCTGTCCTGTGTGAAGCATTAGGTTGGGATACAGGGATGCAGCCAGGGACTGAGCTGCCTGGGTAGACTTATGGAGGGCAGTGCAAGCCTGTGTTGGACAGTGAGTGCTACCTGACCTCGTAGGCAGCCACAGCATGGTCTTAAAACAGTGTTTTTCCAAGGGGCTTTACATGCATGTGCTTCTTGAGAGATCACTGCAAACAATTCCCAAGTGCTCTGGCCCAAATCTGTCCTGGTAGCTGTCAGCAGATCAATGCTCTACTAAGTACAGACCTGCTCTATTTCTGTGGGAAAATGGCTCTGTTAAACAGTTCATTTTGGGCCTTTCAGCAGCAGGACTATTAAATTTTGGTAGTTGTGTTTTTCTGTCTGTTGCAGCCTGATTTATAACTTTTAAATATCAGCTCAGATGAAGATTAAGCTTGCCTGAGCTCAGTTTTGGGAGGGAGAGGGGAAAAGCATTCACAGCTTTTTAATTTCTCTCCTGCTCATCTCTCAAATGCCAGGTTTAAAGCCCTGATTTTGGTATCATTTCTCCTACAGTGCATGAGTGGAAAGCAGAGGAGAGGCCAAAGCCCAGTGTGCCCCTGGCATCCGATCCCCCAGCATCCTGCCTTCATCTGACCCAGGTAGGTGACACACAAGCTTGGTGTGTTGGTGTATTACTGGGCATGACACTCACATGCCTCTGTCATGCCAAATCCAGGCCTGGACTGGATTCATTGGTGTGTGGTAAATATGCCTTTTCCCTCCCCCTTAGTCCAGAGTTGCTTCCCAGCCCTCCAGGGAGTAAGGCAATGCTGCTTTCAGCTAGTATCTGGGGCAAGCAAGAAATGTTCAATCTATCATGCCTGTACAGGGGAGTGTATTACTGGGGGGAGAGGTATCTAAAATCATTATTTGAATGGTGGTACTTTTGAGAAAGGGTTTTGTGATGGGACCATGTGGCTCTGCTTAGGTGGGTTTGCTCCAGCTGGTGTTACATCAGTGAGAGGTAAACACTGCCCTCATGGAGTGATTCAGCATGGACAGCCAGATGCTGCTTGGGGATGCTGGGCAGGAGTGGTTTCATCTTCCAGGAGAGGGCAGGCCAGAGGATTCCCAAAAAGTGATGTTTTTGGGGATGTCTCTATTACTGTTGCACAGCTCCTGTGTGCTTTCCACTGGCTCAGCCTCTTCCCAGTGCTCTTGCCGGGACAGTTAAAAGAGACAGGAGCAGGTTTTGGCTTGTGCTGTACATCCACATCCTCACCTGAAATCTGGGAGCTCGATGCAGGTGACGTGTGAGACAGCAAACATCAGAGCTGACTGGGTTGAGGCAATTTCCCAGGGTGTCAGTCCTTGAGAGAGAATAAAGAGGATCTCTCAGTGAAGAGCAGAATTTGGTTTCCTAATTAAAAAAAAAAAAATTAGGATGATTCAAGCATCTTGAGCACAAGTCATATGAGAAGAGGCTGAGGGAGCTGGGGTTGTCCAGCCTGGAGAAGAGGAGGCTCAGGGGAGACCTCCTCACTCTCTACAACTCCCTGACAGGAGGGTGTAGCCAGGTGGGGATTGGTCTCTTCTCCCAGGAAGCAGCAGTAGGACAAGAGGGCACAGTCTTAAGCCGTGCCAGGGGAGGTTTAGGTTGGACATTAGGAAGAAATTTTTTACAGAGAGAGCGATGAGACACTGGAATGGGCTGCCCAGGGAGAGGGTGGATTCTCCATCCCTGGAGGTTTTTAAGATGAGACTGGATGTGGCATCAGTGCCATGGGCTGGGAAGCATGGTGGGGTTGGATCAAGGGTTGGACTTGATGATCTCAGAGGTCTTTTCCAACCTGGTTGATTATATGATTCTATATGATGGAGCTGCTGGAGGAATTGCTGAAACTGGATCCTGTCCAAGGTGGTAGGAGATGAAGGAGTATGCTGGGATCTCTGCTCGGCAGGAGTGGTGCCACTGGGACCAACCCTTCTACCTGGGGGAGAGTGCAGGGGCTCACTTGGGACTGCCCAGAGGCAGTGTCCCAAACCTGCTCCAGAGAAAAGGGAATCAAAACAGTGAGCCAGAAGTGTCTTTCACACTCAGATACATAATTTCCCTTTTATATTGTGTTCTTTGCTCAAAGCAAAGAGCAGGCTGCATAGGCTCAACCTGATGCATGCAAAAAAAGGGACCTGTCCTTCCCTTGCCTCCCGTTCCTACGTGAGAGGAGCCTGTGGGGAGGCATTTCCAGCCTCACAGAGAGGTATTTCTAGCTTCTTCTTGCTGTTTCCCATTTTATAATAAGCAGGAATGAGCCCAGACACCCGTCTCTCCCTGCTCCCACAGGTGCTCTGTGTGGATTGGACTATGGGAAAAGCTGTGTGTGAAGGATGCTTGGTCAGAGGAGCTCCCACTGTGCCAGGGCTGACAGAGCAAGTGGAGAGACCATGGAAATAGCAGTTTTCTGTCAAAACACCTTTTCAACAGCAAGCCCTGAAGAGCGTTTATTCTTAGCGATCTTTTATTAAACCAAAATTCTGCTGGGAAATGATCCTGCTGGTTAAAGTCCTCCCTGAAAATACAAGTACTGAGAGCCATCTGGTCCGTGTTTGGATTCGTGCATTTTCTTCCAGAGTGCTATTTGCAAAAACTGAAGATTTTTCCTAAGAACAGTATTTGGAAAATGAGGTGGTTTGGGTTTTTTCTTCTGCTTTTTCCTTTGAGAAAAGGAGAAGTTATTTCCTAGGGAATTTGGGATAATGGAGTAGTGTAAAGTAAGATATGCAGGTATCCCCAGAAATGCCAAGGCAGTGGCAAGAATTCCAAAGTTTATTTAGAAGGCCAGAACATGAGGAACTTACAAATACCTCACAGTGCTTACTGAAGCACGAGGCCCCAGGGAGAAGAGGCAGGTTCCCACCCTCTCCAGGGCCTCTTTATCCTCTCTGTTTCTCCCCTGCCTTCCCGAGGCTCTGTACAGGTCTTGGAGGGAAGCATGATGTGGTGCTGGGAGCAGGGATCTCAGCCTGAGCATCCAGTAGGCACATAAGCCCTCTCCCCAAGGAGCCTGCAAACCTTGGGGCTGGATGATGTGGTCAGAGGCTTTATTTAGTTCTGAAGCAGGGCTGAGCCTGAGTGGATTTTTAATGCATGAATTTTCAGTGTTTAAACTGAGCAGGTCTTTGAACTGCTGTGGTTTCTGAGGGATGTTTCTCTTCCTCTCTGAATGCGTGTGCCATAAGCTCTCCACAAAAATCTTCCCTGCCCTCTCCTGTGTTGTTAGCTCTAGTGATGTGGACAGAAACTTGCAGAAGGGTTTCCACTACGACCCTGTGGAGTCTCTTGGATTTTCACTATTGAAAAGCCAATTTTCAGCATCAAGGTTGCTTCAAAAGGCTGGTGTTCCCAGGAGGGGAGGTCTCCTGTAGAGGTGTCAGCAGTGTTGGGGCTGTCCCCAGGAAAGGTGTGAGGGACAGTGGGGACTCCAGGGCCACTCTTGTCTTCAGCTGGCCCAAATGCTATGGTTAAACAGAGTGGCTGGAAGAGCTGAGGAAGAATCAGGCTGGAGGAAGGAATGTCCCAGAGGGAGAGGTGTCTGTGGCCTCCTTTAGAAGGCTGGTTTCTTCACCTCAGCATTGCCAAGTAAAAGCCCTGAATTTCTATTCCATGCCTTACCTGGTTTCTACCTGGCTCTCTGGATTAAACCAGATTTTTTTCCAAACATCTCACTCTGAGGCCTGACAAAACTACTAAGAGATTTTTAGTTTTAAAAAAATTAATTGTTAAAAATATTAATTGCGCAAATGACTACCAAGCCAGGCAGGGAGCCGGGCTGTGCCACCCAAGGGTGGCACCACGAGTGCATCTGCTGGCCTGTGGGGCAAACCTGGAAGCCACCACCACGGTCCAGCAGCTCTGCAGAGCCAAGTGGTGGGATCTCATGTGGGGTGCCTTGATGTTCTAGGCTTTTCAGTACCTGTGAGCTTTGTTGGGGGCCATCAGGGACTATTTGTCACAGGAACCTGGGCACTGTGTTAGCGAGATGGGGAGGCTTTTGAGGTTTTCTAGCAGTTGAGCCAGCTCTTCCCCATCTTAGGATGGGAGATTGTACCATGCACACACAGCTTTGGGATGTCACATCAATGTTAACAACAGGGAAGAAGGGAGAGCAGAGCTGGGTGTGCGTGGCAGTTTGTTTCTTTAGGTTTATGCAGTGATACTTTCTGCTTAATTGCACCCTGACATGCACCAAGGGGCAGGGAGGGGCTTTAAAAAAAAGCTTTTTTTGAAAAAAATTACAGTCCATGAAATACTCAGGATGGGCTGACTGCCTTTTTAAAAACTGTTATAATTACTCCTGCAAGGCTTCCACTTCTCCTGGTCTCATTGCACTTGGAGAGAGGCAGCAGGAGTGTTTGTCCTGCTTAGCACAGAGGGGTTGGGAGGTGATCCCTGCATTGATGCTTGGAGATGGGTGAGTTGGGAGTCAGAGGGCTGGCTTGTTCCCATGAATGAGAACTAGTGGTGGACTGAGGGCTTGGAAGGGAATGGAGGCCATTTAGTGATGTATTAGGGTGTACTCAGAACAATAAAAATGTCCCTGGTGCACCCCACAGCTTCCTCCTGACTCTGTCCTGCCTCCCATGGCTGTGGGGAATCCAGTGGTGGGTCAGCGCCGTGGGAAGCCCATGTCTTGCCTGTAGGGAGGGGCTGCTCCAGGAAGTCTCTCCCAAGGCTGTTAGGCACAATCCAAAATTAGCATCTCATTCACTCGCTCTTAGCTCTGTTAGCTCTGAGAGGCTAATAGGGCTTAATAAAAAAGGCCTCTTGTCACCAAAATCAGCAAGGCTGACTCAGAGCACGCAGAGGGAGCAGACTTGCTGATGGAGGCAATGTTGATGTTGTAAGTGCTCACCCTGCCACAGCAGGGCCGTGGGACTTGCCCAGGAATCCCTGTCAGAGCCTGTGAGGGGTCCTTGATTCCCATCTTGGTGGGTAAACCACTGGGTGAGGAGGATGAAGGCGTGAGCATTGAACCCAGACAAGCTGTGGAGCGTTCCCAGTGCTGTGCCATGTTCCACAATTAATCACTTCCACCCACACTACACCTTTCCCCTCCCCTAGATCCTCCCTCGCCTGGTTCTGGAGTGGGAAATGGAGGCAGCTCCAGTTTTATGAATCAATCAAAGACAATGTCTGCTTTGAAGAGCTGCTGATTTAGAGAGCCCTCTGCAAGCATTTGTGCAGTACGATTTCTTATCGTAGCACAGCTCTGGATGAGCCTGCCAAGAGGAGCTGTTCCAGCTCCTGGCCACATCCTGGGGAGATGGCCTGAGTGGTCCTTTCATCTGCAAATAAAACAAACAGGAACAAAGAAGGCAATAATATTGACTTTCATTATTGATATTTCCATTTATCTCAGTAATAATTAGTATTTCTGTAGCTGGAAGGGTATAGCTCATAATCTCAGTGTTTCAGGGGAGCCTATTAATGTCATCACCAAAACCAACCAGGCATAAAGCGCTGGACAAGTGCCAAGGAGGGTGAGTGGGGTGGAGGGATGCGAATGGAGCAGGGCTGAACCTGGAGGAGAGGCAAGAGGCTGTGAAGGGGGTGCACAGATACTGCAGGGAGCAGTGGGGCAGCAGAGCTGGGGAAGGGAGACCATGAGCAGGGCCTGCTATGCCTGTGGTGGGGTGGGAGAGCTGTATGAGCTTGGTAATGGGAGCTGGGGCTCTTGGGTCCACCATCAGCCAGCCCCTTGCTGTATCCTCCGGCACAGCTGGAGCACATCCTGCTTGTCAGCGTTTGGGAGGGAAGGGCAAGACTGGCACTTCGTGCAAGTGGCCTCTAGGGGTGGAGGATGCACTGAGATGCAGACCCAGTGCCTTCCCCGCGGCCTCCAAGCTGTGGCAGCAACCCCTCCATGTCACCAGCACACCAAGATATGTGGGAAAGCAGGGCAGGTTCTTGAGTCTGTCCCTGCCTGCCCCAGGGCACCTGTGTCGTTTATGCAAGAGCTTCCCACAGCACCCAACCTTGTTGTTTGCTGGCTCTTAATTAGTCATTCCCCATTCTCTTTTAAACCCCCTTGAGATGCTCTCTGCAGGTGCCTTGTGCCTGGCCTGGATCTCCTCTGGGATCCCGGAGGAGGTGGGGCAGAGGTTTCAGCACTGGTGCTGCTGCTCTCCTGTGTGAAAGCTCTGACATGCAATTGCTCTGTGAATTATCCTGGGTCAGTCTGGAGGTCCGTTTCCTGCATCTGTGTTTTCAATTGTCCTATTAAGTGTGCATCCAGACCACTCCTGTGAGGGATGGTTTCCAGTGTGCAGCATCCCGAGCATTATCAATTCCACAGGAACCGCTGTCACAGCAGCTGCAGGGACACGCGAGCAGCAAATGCAAATGCAGGGCAGTGTTTTTATTAGGATTTAAATGAGTTTAAGACTGTTCAGAATTACAATGTGATTTGAGCCAGAAGGGGCTTATAAAACTGGTATGAGTTCATATATTATACAGTAAATGTGTCAAAGCCCATGGATCCTGCTGAACACTGTCCTCACTGAGGTGGGGAGAGGACCAGACAGCTGTCGGGGCTCAGCCCTGTTGCCCCAGCATGTCCCCGTGGGGGAAGGCTGTTTGGGGTGGAAGGAGGCCTGGAGTCATGGAGGTGGTTATGCAGGAAAGCTGGTCCCTCTTAACAAACCTGAGCCTGTGGTGCAGTACAGGCTGGCAGATGTGGTCTCTGGCTGAAGCACAGGGGTGCAGGGGGGGCTTGTGGATGTGTTCTGGGGCAGGGTTGCACTGCTTCATCCATTCATCCTCCCTGTATAGCTCCAGTGTGTGAAAGTGGCTGGGATGCTCCAACACTGGAGGATGCTGCTCACCAGAGAAGCAGCGTGACTGCACCTTCTTCCTGCCTATGTAGTGAACCATGACTTCTCTGAGTGCTGGTGGAGCATGTGGTGACTCTTCCTTGGGCCAGACCCCACTCCAGGTTTCTGGGAGCAGCAGGCTTTCTCTAGTTGGTCTAGGATGTGCCAGCTGCAGCTTGCACCTCTCTGGAGCATCTGGATCACCTGCTGGTTGTACAGGCATCACTCATAAAGGCTTTAATGGCCATTAATGTAGTCTCTGGCAGTGCAGGGCTCGGTGTGGAGATGGGTGATGTGACAGAGCTGTACCTGTGCACACAGGGATCCTGGGTCTGTGACACCTGGAAGCCACCGTGGTGGGGGTGATGGATTTCTCATCTGCTTTCTCAGGCAGAACAGGAATGAAAGGGAAGTTTGAGCTATTGGCTTGGGATGTTCGTGCTTCGCCTTGTTGCGGTGCCATGCTTTTGATCTCTGAAGGATACAGCTGAATATTTGAATGAGAAATACGTGGCTGTGCTGAAATCCTAGGCAAAATGCCTTTTGTGCCTCCCTGTCTGTTTATTTGCGTAAGAGAGTGTTTTGCTGGAGAAACACGCGAAGGAGCTGGAGGGAAAGGAGGGAAGGTGGAGGTGAGAGCACTGGGGAGCTCGCACTACAATTTCAGGACGCTTAAGAGACTCTTACTGTCGGTGGCGAGACAGCGACGTCGGAGGCAGTTCAGGCAATTGTCTGAGATAAATTGCTTCGTTTGATAGGTTTGTTGGTACCGCACTGGTTAAGTTCGTGGGTTATATATTTATTACTATATACAAAGCGCAAGAGAATTCCAGAAATACGTACAATACACATCTCTGGATCCATAGTTATCTCCCATAAATGACCTTGTAGGCATGAAATATTGTCACCGGCCCGCCTGGTGCTTCTGAGCAGCTGGATGTTTGCTCTGTAGGTCTGGGGAGTGAGAGCGCCAGGCCCCCTTTGGGGGTCCTCACACTGGGGAGCAGGGCTGGCACTGTTTGCCACAGGAGGGAGCATTCCCCTCATTCCCAAAAAGAAAGGTTTCACTCGCTTCGGGAGGCGCTGAGGGAAGAGCCTGTGACAGGTAACATGCTACTTAAGGAAGCTGCTTTCCCCAGAGAGGGGAAATTGCTGCTGGTGCCTGGGGAAGAGGTGAAAGTGGAGGTGTGAGGGGAGCAGCTCCGCTGCTTTGCCCTACTTGGAGGAGAGATGGCAAGGCAGGATGCAAAGGCACCCTGATAAAAAGACCCACTGGTGGCATTTGGATGGTGCTGGAGAGGCTCAGCTCTCCTCTCTGCAAAGAGCCCAGGCTTTGGCCCTGCTGTGCCATCCCCATGGTGTGGATGCAGGAGTGGGGCAGCCAGGGTTGGGAGATGTGTGCTGCATCCAGCAGCCCAGATCAAAGGGACCTTGCCCTGTAGCTTCCACTAGAACGCCCTTAATGCCCAGCCCTGGAGTGGGGAGATTTACTCAAGGGACTCATTTCCTTGCCTGAATGTAAAAAAAACTGTGTCAACTTGACATTCGGGAATCTTTATTTAATACCTTTTTATTCATTTAACAGTTTAGTTAATTGCAATGGTTTTTTGTTATTTTTACGTACTTACTTTTAATTCATTCCAACTTTGCCCTTATATACTCTTTGTTCTTTAAAGCTGTTTCATTATGGGTATTTATTGCCTGTGCTGGTCCTCTGGGTGGGTGGGGAATGGAGGAGGGGTACCCCAGCTGTGCCCATGTGCCAAAGCTGTCAGTAGCTCTGGTGACACCAGCTGGTCTCAGCAGATCAAGACAAGATATAGAATTGTTTAGGCTGGAAAATACCTCTAAGATCGAGTCCAACCACTAACCCAGCACTGCCAAGCCCACCACTAAACCATGTCCCCAAGTGCCACATCTACGTGTCTTTTAAGTAGTTCCAGGCATGGTGACTCCACCAATTCCCTGGGCAGACTGACAACCCTTTAGCTCAAGAAATTTTCCCTAATTTTCAATCTAAACATTCCCTGGTACAACTTTACTCTCGTCCTGTCAACCCCCACCTGTCCATAACCTCCTGTCAGGTAGTTGTAGAGAGAATAAGGTCCCCCCTGAGCCTCCTTTCAGGCTGAATCCCCCCCACTCTGCCAACTGCTCCTCATCAGACACGTGCTCCAGACCCTCCCCCAGCTCTGCTGCCCTTCTCTGAACATGTTCCAGCACCTCAATGTCTTTCTTGTTCTGAGGGGCCCAAAACTGGACCCAGGGTTCTAGGTGTGGCCTCACCAGTGCCCAGTGCAGGGGCACAGTCATTGTCCTGATCCTGCTGGCCACACTACTGCAGAATCTGCTTCTTGTTCTGGTGGCTCTTGTTGAGAAAAGTGCACCTTCACCAGCACAGGGAGAATTTGCAGACTTGCCTCTGTTCTGATGAATTGTTTGTTTGAAAAACACCCAAAAAAAAGGAAAACACCCCAGGGTTTCATTGTGCTGTTTTCTCTATGAAGTAATTGCTACTTTCCTTTAGAAAGAAAACTCTGGTTGGAAAGTTTTTATTTTAAAGAACTGGGTAAATCCTCGGAAATGTCCAGGTGTAAAGTGAAATGTCATTGTGCTTGTCTATGTTTTAGATTCACCAACATTTAACAGAAAATGTTTTCTTCTCTTAAGCTAATTCTCACTGAATTGTCAAAAATATAAAAAAAATAATAATTGCAGTAAGAATTACACTAGTGGTAAGTTCTTTCACAGCCTTGGCTTTTACCACAGCTAATTGTGCTCTTCCATTCCTCCTGTTCTGTGTCTTGGCTGTCTTCTCTTCACTCAGACCTTTCCCCAGGCACGGTGGGTCACTACACAGCCTGCCTATGTGACCTCCTTGGATCCAAACTCACAGCAGCCCTGGCCCTGTTATTTACTTAAGTCACCAAGTCTTGCTGGAGCTGCCTGTGCCTGGTATTATCCAGGTAGGTGACCTTGAGTTCAAGCTCCCCTTTGTGTTGGGGAGCCCTGTGGCATTGATAACCCACAGCCTTTAGCACTGGCCAGCTGAGCACCAGATCCAAACCGTGCTATCAGGCTTCTTGTCATGTTCCTGAGCAGGGCACACTCTGCTTGTCTCCCTGTGGGGTGTCACCCCACTGCCCAACTGGATGCTTTTAGGGCTGGGAGCAGTTTGCAATCCCTGTGCAATCTCAGCTTGCCCTCTACATGAACGCCAGCAAGGAGCAGAGCTGGGCAAAGATGTCAAGAAGCTGTTACAGTGTGTGTGAGAGCTTATATAAAAGGATCCATTTTCATTCTCCTGCCTGTCTGCTTCAGTCAAAACACAATGCCGCAGCTAAGGACGTGTTGTGTCACAGCTGACCACAGAGAGCTAATGCATGGCTGCTGTGGTTGGTGCTACATCTCCCTGCACCACAGCTGTCCCGAGCCCCCACCGCAGCCCCCAGCGCTGCCTTCAGCCCCGGCCCCTGGGAGCCCGCAGCTCGCCCTGCTGTGAATCATGGCTCCTGCTGAATTGTAGCTCCCAGGAGTGCAAACCACAGTCCTGCTAGGCTCGTCTCACAGCCAGAGGAACGGCTCTCTCTGGTTCTCTGCCTTCCCAGCATGAGCAGGAACAGCCCCAGGAGCTCGCTGCAGCCTATGGTGGGAGCCCGGGGAGCAGCACTCAGTCATGTCAGTAATGCCTTTCTGTTCAGTGACACGTGTGTACACATGGACACACACGTACCAGAGCACCCTTGAGGTGTCTGGCAGCTGGTATCTTCATCTTCATTATTTAGAGGCTGTGAAGAGCATCTCTTTGCCTGTCACTCTGTGGGCATGTTGCAGGGCCACTGGGGATGACTGGGTGGCTGAGCATGGCAGGGACCTGGAGATAAGGGCAGAGGGGACAGTGGATGTTTGTGTGCTCAGACCACCTTAGTCAGGGCAGGGTGACAGCAGTGGAACCAAACCTGTGCAGTGAGCCCTTAGAGATGTGGTATGGGGAGGTGAGCAGTGTGTAGGGACCTGTGTTTCCTTTCCTGTTTTCCAGCATATCTTCACCCATTTTTTGTCAAGGCTTATCTCACCTGGACCCCATCCAGTTGAGCTGGACCCGTCATCCTGGGGACACTTGGCTTTTCTCTGCTGCTGTGTTGGGTAGCAGACATGCTCTGCCCATCTGCTTGGACCTGGCAGAGGTTCACAGATATTTTGGACGAGCCTTTGCTGTCATATTTCCCCCCTTCTCCCTTAAAAATCTGTTGCACCTCCTCTGGAAACTTCTGCTGAGGCTGTGCTGTTGAGAGCTCTGGAGAGCAGTGGTTGCCTTGACTTACAGCAGCTTTTCTAGGAGGTGGATGTGTACAGCTCTGCCCTCCAGTAGCACTGCTCCATGATCAGGCACTGTGAGGGATCATCCTCTGGCCAAGGCACCACATCTTTGTTCTCTGTCTGCTAATTGCTCCTTACTGAGGGCTTGGCTCCAGGAGCAGAGCCTGATACAGGAACAGGCAATACGAATCCCCAAAACCTCAATGCACCGAGCAATTTTCATCACACCTTGCCTTTCCTCTTTCTCCTATTCCTCTCATTTTTCCTTGGTTAGAAAGACATGGAAGCAGGTTTCCTGAGCTTTGCTGGTGAGCTTGCCACCACCCCTCGCCTCTCACCAGTGCGGGCAGAGCAGCTGATGGGGCTGTAGGGGTGCAGTGGCAGTGGAGCTGCAAAACTCTTCCCAGTGCTGGCTAGACCGAGGCAGAGGGCACCAGTCATCTCCCACCCCATCCCCCGAAATGTCACTTGCTTTTAAATGCACTGGTAGTTTAAAATAAGAATAACCTGCTCCGGGGCTTCTTAAACCGTGGAATTAAATATGGTTCTGGTCTCTAGGCAGAGTCTGACTCTTCAATTCTAAATCTGCTCAGCCAAGCGAAATATTGCAGGGGGGAAAGAAATCAATATTTCTTAGGCCCAGCACGGAGAGGAAGCTGTCTGTGTGTGACTGCAGGCGTGCAAGTGCACACATGGGCACATGAGGCTGGGGTGGGAGGGTGCAAGAGGAATACCACTGAGAGACAAGGTGGGGAGGAGGACACAGTGCTTGCAGTGCCAGAGCTGTGTGTGCTGCTTCAGGAGAGGTGTGGGGGTGAGTCCATCCCACTCAGGTGTGTGACACCGTGGTTCTCTCCGTGGGGGTCCCAGCACAGTCTTTTAGAGAAGGAAACACAGTTTTTTCGGTTTCAAGACATGTAATTTAGTGGCCAGCAAGAGCCTGTGAGCTTGTTGCAGAGCAGGTGCTCTGTGGCTGTCCTGGTTTCTAGTACCTGGTATGTGAAGCTGAGCTGTGCAGGAGATGGGAATAATCAGGGATTCTAGCTGAGTGAATGACTTTTCCCATGACCCACAGACTCCATCATTTGGAGGATGGCAGTGGTTCAGATAATGGATGGTGTGCTTTTGCTATTCACTCCGAGGACTGATCTGGATGCACCACATGCAGCACTGTGTGGCCCGTGGCAGCATACCCTGGGCATGGCTGTCATTGTCCACAGTCTTTCTCTTGCCCAGAGGACACAGGACACATGGGGAATGGCCCCTGGTATCTGCTCCAGGAGCACTGCTGAAGGTTCCTGTCCTTCCCTGCAGAAGGGATGTGCTATAGCTAGGGGTTGTAGTTCAGGGGCAGGTGAAGATGCTTTTGCCAGGTCTAAGTTCTCCAGGTAGTTTCTGTCCAACCCCTCTCCCTGCTGTCCCTGCCTTGCAGAGTCCCAGTGTTCTCCCTGTGCCACTGTGCCTCCTCTGTGGTGTGTGGTGCTGGGAGGAGGGAGCTGTGCCACTGTGCCGGGATCAGGGGCGGAGGAGGATCTCCATCTGCAGCAAGGAGGACAAATGTTACTGACCTGCTTTGGCATCTGACCAAACCACAGACACTCACCCCTCCCAAAAAGCCACTCTGACAGCTTAATTTCTTAATTGCTGTCTGTGATCAGGATGTCAGCTCTGGCTCTCCTCCAAGATATGTCACTTCCAGCAGGCTGGTGCTCCCTACCACCTTGCTTGGTCACTATTTTCAGCTTACCTGCATAGCTGGCTGAAGAATCTCCCATCTCCATGGAGGCCACCTCTGCTGCCCTGAGGGCATTGGGGCAAGTACTGAGGGAGTTCAAATTATCTAGGAGTGCCTGTTCAGGGCCCCAGCTCCAAGGCTGTCTTGTGTCTTGGCCAGAAAGCGAGGGTTGGAGCTGAACTGTGTGTTCCGAGGTCCCAGGTAGAGTCCAGCACAGCAGCTGGAGGAGGTAAAGTCCTCAGATGCCTGGTGCTGGGCTCAGAATGGAGAACTGGAGAGCGTGGTGGGATGCCTGGGTGTGAGGGGACCCAAAGGAGAGCTGCCCTCTGTGGGGTCTGGCACTGGGCTCATGGGAATTCCCAGTGGCTCCAGCCGTGCAGTGCTGTGAACATGTGCAGCAGGAGCTTACGAGCTGCAGCACAGTAAGGCTCTATATCTCAATAAACAGCACTCCAAGGCAGACCTGAAAATAAATATTTGAAGAGGAAATAGTAATCTGTCTTCTATTGTCTCTCCTTTCCTCTCTCTCCCTCTCTCTCTCTCCCCCCCCCCTTCTGTCTTTTACATCTGACTGAACATGAGAATTTGTTGTTAAAGGGGGGTTGTTTTCATGTGGTTTTTTCCCCTCTGTTTTTTTTCCCTTTCTCTACTCTCCTAAGGAGGAAACTACGCTGTTAACAGCCCCCTACAGCAGCAAGGCTGTCTTCATGCTGAGCTTGTCCATGGCCAGGATGCTGGGTGCTTGTTTGTCTTTTCTCTGTGCTTAGTTTGTTTGCCGTGATAAAACACAAGTAGACGGCTCTTCCTTCTCCCAGGAACAGATATGATGGGATCAAGCTGCCTGAAGTCTGTAAATGTGGTTCAGCCCAACCCTACAATAGGTTTCCTCATTCTTTGCAGTGGTGCCATGAGGGATACTGTTTCTGGTCCCTGTTCTTAGTGGGAAAGGTTAAAATCGGGCCAGGAGAGGAGGCAGGTGGCCTTGTGCCTTCCTGGAAAAAGGGGTAAGGTACTGCTAAGCTGTGAATAGATGTGAGGGTGGGGGCTTGTGGAACTACCTGTACTCCATGTCAGACAGAAGGTGGGCTACTGAGGCAGTGGATTTTCACACAGGAGTGGAAAAATCAGCCTCTTGCCTGGCACCGTCTGCCAGCGGGTCACCAAAGAGAGGGTCACCCACACAGACATGGTGTGCCCCCCATGTGTGGGGGAGCTGTCAGCAAGGCCCCCCGTGGCCAAGAGCGGGTGAGAGCAGGGGTGTTGCATGCAGAAGTTGGTCGTGGAGCAGCAAATGCAGAGTCAGCCCACGGGCTGTGTGATCTCCCCCTCTGCATCTGGGGATCCGTGGGCTGGGAAGGGAGCATTGGCATCATCTTGAGCCCTCCTCCAAGCGTGAAGGGAAGTGTTAGGAGAAATCAACTGTAAAAGTAGAGGTGAAGAGTGGTAGTGAGAAGGGAATAGGGAAGAGAAAGACTCCGAAGAGGAAATGGGACTGAAAAACGCAGAGGTGGTTTAAGGATATCTGAGACGTCACAGGCAAGGGAGATGGGGTGGGGAAGATGTAACTTTGGGAGAAGTCTTCTCAGACTGACTGAAAATGTTTGCTGAGCTTCTTGGCTATATTTAGCAGGCTCTGTGCCCTTTGGAGAGTTCTTCAGGCAGATGGCAGAGGAGAGGTTTGCCAAATGGTGGAAGCCGTGTCAGGAGGGGGTGCCCAGCACTTGGGCAAAGAAGTTTAATGTCAGCTTCACCCTTTCTGCAGCAAAGCCAAACAGTTCTCTTTGCTGCCCGCTGGACAGGGATGCCAGATGGCTAAATATTTGCTTGTAAATTAGCAGTGGGAAACAGGCAATGTAAAGCCCCAAACTGAAGAAACACGGGGCCAGATTGGACTCTTCCTCCTGCGGAGGATGGTCTCTGCAGAGCAGGGTTGGGCAGGTCCATTACAGGGCCAGGAAAAGGAGATCTCAAAGCCAGTGAGTCCAGGCACTGTGCTGACATCTCTCACCTCCTCACTGGCATGGTCACAGGCCATTACTCAGGTGTGTGCAGCCTCTGGCTGGCAGTGTTTGCTTTAAACCAATATGCAGAAAAAAACAGCTTTTCTCTATAGGAAAAAAAAAATGCTGCTTGTTCTGTATCTGTGCAGTGTCTCACTGAATGGGATATGACTGGAATGAAATTTCCAGGCACTAATGCAATAGAAGTACTCATAATTTGTATGCGTGCATGTGTGGGGATAGGCAGAGCACCAATCCCATGGCTCTGGGCAGCATTCCATATGGTCCTGCGCTCCTTGAGCGTGAGCTCACCTCTGGAATGGCTTCGTGGCTCACTTGGGGTGTCTCTTCATCACACCTGAGCTGGGGCTCCACACCAGTGGGGAATTAAAGCCTGAGACATGCCAAAAGAATTCTGGGGGGCAAGGACAGGAACCACAGGGATGTGCACAGAGACTCTTACCAAGGTAGTGCTAACCCTGCCTCACACACGTTCTTCCAAATCCTGGGGCTGCCCAACTCCCTGCTCTGTGCACACCTCCACTCCAGAGGCATAAGGTTATTTTAAAAACAAGCAAATATTAAAATATTGGCTTCCTTTTATTTGCTGCCTGGAGTTGGAGCCTGGTGTTTCCACATTCTCCAGCGTTGCTGCACGGGGGGAGTGCTGGGCCCCTCTCCTTTCCCCTTGGTTTCTAATGAAAGCCAAGCTTCCTGTGTCTTAACGTGACTCCAGGGGCTGGGGCTTGGAGAAACTCTACCTCTGTAATGCTGGCAATAAAATCATAAGAGCTGGCTACGCTGCTGTAAAACTTTTATTGCTGTGGGGAGAGGAACAGTGAATCCTCCCTCTCTCCCTTCTCCCCCGTCCTGCAGCTCCCCAACTCTCACTCTGCTCCTCCTCCAGGGCTCTGAGACTTTGTGCCAGGCAGCAGAGAGCGCATCCCTTTTTGCTCTGCTCCTGCTCCCCTTGATCCCCTCCCCATCCTGCATCCCTGGAGCTGGTTTGCCACCGCTCTGGCCCCGCTGTGCCCCACTGGCAGGTCTGCCCCTGCCTCCATTCTTTTCCTCAGGATGCCGTGTGGCTGCTGAGCAGTGCATCACTCTGTTTGTGGCGTGATCCAAAGGAGAAGAGCCGTAATAGCTCCCTGTGTGGTTAGGCCATCCGTGCATTTTGCATTTCATGGTGACTGGGAGCATCGTCTGCCTTCCCACACCATCCCTTCCGTATTTATAGATCGCAGCAGCATTATCCGTGTGGATGCAGATCGTGCATGACGGTTTTCTATAAATACAAATGCTCTGTAATTATCGTTAGAACTATTTAGCCCAATTCAAAGGTAGATTAAATAATGAATGTGTGTGTGATATGCCTGTCGACATCAACAAATGGAAAGAGACATCTCTGGATGCATATCTGGAGGTTTCCCTGGTGAAGGAGTTGGGGGAGGAGAGCGGGGAAGGAGCTGAGCTGTGTTGCTTCAAGTGCCTCTGTCTCAGGGGTTTGGGGAGTGCTGTGGGGACTGATGGGCACACTCAGCTCCATGGTGGGATCTTGGGATCTGTGAGACACCATGTCAGGGATCTATGAGACACCGTCCACGGGACAGACAAGGAGGACTGGCACATGCAGAAGCCATTCGTATTTTCGGCTACCCATAGCCGTGCATCTTTTCCCTCCACTCGCACTGCTCTCAGGAGCAGTGGGAGATAATTTCAGCCTAGACTGCTGATGGAGAGCCATGGAAGGCATGGGATAAGGCTGCACAAAGCCTCTGACCCCTTGTTTCCTATGGTACTTGATTCCTTCTGAGCTCATGCATGCCCCAGCATGCTTCCCTTCCTGCTGGTCTCACCCTGGCCACAGCAGAGCCCTTTGAGGACCCTGGCTCTCTCTCCTGTTTTGGCTGTGCTCCTGCCCCTGCCATCCCTTGGGAAAAGGAAGTGGGGAGCTTTAGAACATGAGGCTGGGAATAGTCCCCTGGGCAGTTCTTGCTGAGGATGGATGTGGCTTTATTAACATCCCCAAGTGTTGCAGCAAAGCAGGACTGACCTCCTTGGGAAGAGCAGTAGCACTGGCATTTCAAGGAGAGGATGGATGGATGGGAACCCCTGAACACTGTGTGTGCCCAGGGCAGGGAGTTTGCAAAGCTGATGGGAGGACAAGGTAGAGCCACCACTGCCTTTAGAACGTGAACTTGTGTCTCCCTGCCTTTTCCATCTCCCAGGTGCAGTGGAGCCTCGACTCACAGGTCACAGCCCCATTAGCTCCTGTGTGGCTGTGGTGGATCTCAGCCCTTCCCTGGTTCCCTGTCACACTGTGGGCTGCTACCGTACCCTGGGGACAGCAGCATCAGGAGCATCAAGGGAAGCAGGGCTGGGAGAAAGGGCTCCATCACAGTAACTAATAACTGTGTGCTGACAAATTGAATTATACCTTTTCCAGTTGCCTGCACTATTGATCAGAGAAAAGGTTTGTATTTTTGTTAGGCTTTTTTTTTTTTTTACTTCTTTTTCCTTTTAAGTTACAGTTGCAATGTCCTGGGGGCTTATAATGAACTAAATAAGGTCAGGTTAGCAGAAGAATCAAATATGCTCTGGCAGCAGAAGCGTGGGCTTTTCCTGGTGACTGAGTGGAGGGGAAAGCAGCAGTAGCTCCTGCTCCTCCATGCCCTAGTGCATGGGAGTGTCCTGCCACAGTCTCCTGCTTCCTGGAGGGCTGCTTGGTAAAGGGGTGAATGCAGGTGGGCTGTGCAAGTGTGACTGTGCTTGGCCTGATCCTGAGCAGTGTGGCAGGAGCTGGAGGGGGAAACTGAGACCCACCGGGTTTATCTGTCACCTGCCCCAGCTTGTGCCAAACTGCACTGCCTGGGCAGCTTGATTGGCTCCTGCCCTGCCTGGGAGGCTGCCAAGGCAGGCAGGAGATTCACAGTGGGGTGCAAGGAGCTGGGATGTGGCCAGGCACAGCACTTGCCTGGTAGCTCTCTGTGGGGTCCCTGCCTGGGGAAGCTGATGGTGTTTGGTTCTTTGCTCCCGTGCCGAGATCCTGCTGTGAACTCAATTAAAGCCGTGTTGGGGAAAGAGGGAATAAATTACCCAGATGAAAAGGATGAGTAAAAAAGCCATGTGCAGAGAAATGCCAGCCCACCTTTGCAAGGCTTTATTGAACTCGGACACGTGTCACCTTGGAAGCAGAAGCTTCAAGGAAAGGGGAGCATCCCTGGTGTCCCCCTTGATGCCCCCACTCCTGGGCTGGGACTGGAGCAAGACCAGGCTGTTGCAGGAGAAGCAGAGAGTTGAGGTGATCTATCAGTGCCAGGGCAGAGGCGAGGCTGGAAGTTGTGCTCAGGTGAAGATTTGCAGAGGCAGCAGTGTCTGCCTAAGAGGGGAGGGCAGCTGCAGGTCCAGCAAGTGGCTCCAGCAGCTTGTGTGTCCCATTCTCTGTTTAACCTGCTGCTCCCAAAGGGGAATCCAAGGGATGTGTAATGCCATGGCCAGCTCCACAGCCGTGGGGCAGTGCTCAGGCTTGGCCTCATGCCACCTCTCAGTGAGCAGCAGAAGCAGGGACATTCACGTCTTGTTTTTCTGTAACTCTGTTTACTAAGACCTTGATTGAAATCCTGGCTGCCCTGGGGGGGGATCTGGATGCTCTCCAGAGCTGTCTGTGTGCTGGCAGAGCTGCCGCACTCCACACGGCAGGTTTTCCCACTTTGCACAAAAATCCTGTCCCTGGTGACCTGGGAGCCCCAGGCTTTGCAAGAGAAGGCTCTGCCAGGGCCAGTTTCCAGCCTGCCCTGTGTCCCCCTGCTCCAGAAGAGCTCACTTCTCTTCTGGACTTCACAGTACAAAATCCACTGATTACAGGCAACGACCAACAAGCCATGACCACTTGTCTTAGAGTATTTGGTCTTGGTGGGAAAAGAGATCTGAGTCCCATCCTGCTCAGTGTCCCCCAGAACCTGCCAAGGTGTGACCAGCAGCTGGGGACAGTCTGGGCACAGACCTGATGTCTCTGCTCTTAATTGCAACCTTCGTCCTCCCACACTGCCCTGCTTGAGAGTCCAGCCACATCAGGTACCAGATTAACATTCTTGGCACAGTGTAACTCCATCACCATTTCTATTAAACTCATTTGCTATCTAAAGGAATTAATTTTCCACTTTGTTTGCCCGTGAGGAAAAAAAAAGAAAAAGCCCTCTGAGCTAAGGCCCCAGTGGTTGAGGAGGGGGAGTGGAGTTGGGTGCCAGCATCCCCTCCTTCAGCTAGGAGGAGGGACAGCATTCCCACCATCCAGGCAAGATGATGCCCCATCTTTATGTTTCCAGCATGCTCTTGGAAGGAGGAGCTGCCCATTGCTAGCACCAAGGCTAGTGCTTGCTTTCTGAAGCAAATGACCCTGTTTCACCCTAGGATGTCTTTGAAAAATCAAATTATCCCATTTTCACTAGGGAATTCAGGAATTTCAGGAAGCTTGACCACCTTCCAAAAATCAGGTTTCATTGGAGTCTACAGCAAGCTCAGGGAAGGTAGAGCCAAGCTGGTTTCTCTCTGCCTGCTCCCCCATCTCCTTTTGTGTCCTGTCCTTCAGTCAGTCACTTTGCAACAGGCTCAGGAGCTGGATTCCTTCCCCTGCCTAGGGTTTGGGGCCTGTCTGTGTGTTTGGGTGCATGAGGGAGGAGGAAAACAGGGGTATGGGGGTGCCAGAGGGAGAATTGTGTGTGTATAGCATGTGAGCTACATTACTTGGGTTTGTGCATCCCCTCCGGGAACTGTGGGGCTCCTGCTGAGAGCCCCCCCTGGATTATCACCTCCACTATGGGTCCCTCCTGCCTGGAAAAAGGAGGGAGATGCTCTGTAGCCCTCTGTGCCACTGCTTTCAAGGTCGGAGGCTGCTGGTAATTGATCTACAGCCTTACTGTAAATCTGATGCTGAGGGGAATGTTCCCTGCTGCCTCTCAACAGCAGCATCCATCCTGCATGGGTCGGGCAGCCTGGTCACCAGCAAGGCAAGGGAGGCTTTAATCACCCCCTGCCTCTGCCAGGCAGGATTTGGGTCTGCAGCTGGCCTTGCTGGCTCCCCAGCTCTGCACACACCCTGTGCTGCTTGTGGAGGTTCCTCCTGGAGTCACTGAACCCCTGCCATGGTCTGCAGCTGTGGGACAGGAGAGGAGAGGGACTGATGTGGGATCTGGGAAGCAACGCTGGGGCCAAGTGGTGGATCTAGTGGGTTTGCATGGATCTAGTTTGGATCTAGCATGGCTTTGAGTGCCCCACAGTGTTTAGGGTATTGTCCCAATAGATGGGAAATCTGGCTCCAAGGCAGGCAGAGGAGGAGTTGGAAAGCAGCTTCCCAGGGAGCCTGTGGAGCCTTGTGTTATGGGGGAAGAAGAAAGGTGGTGTTGGTTGCCACCAAATGTGGAGCACTGGGCCACCCTCCTCACCTCGTCGCCACCAGCTGGTTGCCAGGCTGGTCCCTGGCTGCTATCCCTCTGCCTGATAGACTGCCATGGTCAGAGCCATGGAGGTAGCTGCTGTTGGCCTGTGAGCTTCTGGGTGCTGTTCACAAATTGAATTGAAGCCCCTTGAAAATGACAGCCCTTTGTAACTGCTGAATGTTTCCCTTCATCATCATCATCATCATTTGCAGCTGAACTGCAGCTCTGTTAAGGATCATGGCAGTTTTCAGCCCAGAGTAGGGCTGGCTTCAAGCCCTCCTCACCTGCCCCACGGTGTCCTTGTCTCTTCCCATGGGATCAGCCCTGTTCCCAGGGTGTATCTTGCTTCATCTGAAGATAAACTAGCTTCCCTCCTACAAATCCTTTCTCAGTGGTTGGTACTGATGGAGAAGAAAAGTAATCAAGCCGGTGTAACCCCCCTGCTACCTGTGACTCTCTCTGCAAAGCCCGTTAATGAGCCAGCTCAGGTCGTGCTAATTACTGTACCCCTGACAGGCCAGGTGAGAGCACCAGGAGTTAACTAACACTCAATTAACCCCTGGTTGCTCGCACTGATTTCCGCAGCCATCATAAAGTCAACATGGAAACAGTGACAGGCAGGAGGCAGATAAGGCTCTGTACAGCTGGAGAGGTGACAACTTTCCTGTCTGGCAAGGGAGCCGTGAAGCCAACCCACATGAGGAACCCCAGCCCACACTGCTGAGCTCTTTAGCTGCTCTTTCCTGATGATTTGGGGCACCTTGGAGCCCCTCTAAGTCAGGAGTGTTAGCTCCCAGCTGCCTCTCCATCCCTTGATGCCCCCATCCCTGGAAGCACGCAGCTAGATGGATGCAGGGAGCATCCAGCCCTGTGCAAGAGACCAGAGCAAGTGAGACAGAGAAACCAGGAGGGGTTGAGGTGGTTGGGATGGTCCTTCACCAGGAGCACAGCCTGCATCCCATTGGTCTCAGGGAGCTTTTGACCATGGTGTATTTTATACCACCAAACCTGCTGGCTCCCGAGACACCTTGGCTGGAGGACTGGGATGTGTGGGATTGGGGCCATCCCAGCCCCTTGCATCTCACAGGGTGGGCACCCCACAGGCTGTGCAGGTGGGCGGGGGGGACCCTGACAATGCACTGAGCTGCTGCCCAGAATTTGCCCTGCAGTTGCTATGGTGACATTGCCATTTCTTACCTCACTGGGGGAAAGAAAGCCTCCAAACATTTAATTCTGCAGCCCACCTGGGAGCCTTTTAAACTCCCCATTCGGTGTTTGACATGTAATAATTTTTCTGCTTGTAAGATTATCCTAAAATGCTCATTCTCTTTCTCGAAATCTCAGCAGTGGAGCCTCAGAAAGAAATCAGCATAAAAAATACCAATACAAGTTTCAAATGCCAATTTGTCATTGTCACTGGGAACAGGCAGTGACAGGCACCAGGGAAGGAACCACAGCAGCACGAGTCAGGGCTGACAGCACCGGCACAGCACAGCCACTGCTGACCGGCTCCCGTGGGAGATGCCACAGTGGAGAGCTGAGCCCAGGGATGAGAGGGGAGAGGAGGTGATGAGTGGAAGCAAGGAACTTGGAGAGGAGAGCTGGTCCTGGTCGGTAGCAGGGAGGGCTTTGATCTCCTGCCCCACATACATGGTGATGTCATTGCTCAAGAGACTCCTCAGTGCTTTAGTCATCAATGCAAAAAGGAAAATAAGATAAAACCTCACTAAAGAAACCGAATGAAGACTTGGCTCAGTTCCCTGGGTCTGAGTCGTGCTCCCCATGTGACCTGGGATTCCCCCTGGATTTCCCGGATGGTGCGAGGGAGCAGAGCCCAGCCCTGCCACGCTCCCAACCTTGACATGCGAATAAATATAGTTAAAACTGTCAGGTGCCAGGTACCACGGTGCCAAGAGGCACTTGGGTACCACCAGGGGGACCCCATCATATGGCTGTTCATGCTTGGGTATCCACACACCTTCCCAAGCAGATGGTCTGCTCCACAGCACTGGGATCCAGCAAGCCTGTGGAGCAATTTAATCTCCAGAAATAATTTAATATGGCTTCCTCCAGAGTACACTGTTTTGGTTTTTTTTTTCCCCTGGCCAGCCATAGAATAATTTAATCCTGCCTTCTGTGTGAAGGTCTATTTTGAGCTTGCCACCTGCAGAGTGTTTTAATCCCACAACTCACAAAGTAATTCAATCCTCTCCCTTGGTGAGTAATTTAATCCTCTAATTCCAGGGTAATTTAATCCCCTCCCTGGGGAATAATGGAATAATTTGATCCTCCATTTCCAGAGTAATATGATCCTCTACCTGAGAAGCTCAATACTTTAAACCAGCCACCTGTCTGTCTGCAGGCACTTGCCATCCCTGCAAAATGCTCCCTGCCTGGCAGGGATCTGGATATTTTCCAGTAAATCCATTCCCACGCTGGCTGGGGTAATCCACACAGGTCCAGAATGGGCAAAACCATTTGGCACTGCCTGACCTTGGGGCATTTGAGCCTGGATGTGTGTGATTGCATCATTTAAATTCCTCCTCAGCTGATTAATCTATTTGCTGATGAATTAGTTTTGATCTGGTCGGTGCCATGGTTGTTAAAGCAGGGCAGCCTTTGCCCCCGCTCTGGGGGGCTGGTGGTGTGAGGGAGGGCTCTTGTGGGCTTGTTTTGGCCCTAGTACTCAGTTCTACATACAAAGAGAGAGAGAGAGAGAGAGAGAGAAAGAGAGAATATCTTCCCATCTGCCTGGAAGGGCAGTGCTGTGTCCCCTCACCCAGCAGGTCTGGCTATTGAAATGTTTTAACCCCAGGTGCCATTGGGCCAGGACCCCCTTTCACTGGGGGTATACAAGCAAGGTGCCAACATCTGAGTCTTCTGCCAAGGAGCTGGGAGCACGGCAGGGCCATGCAGACTACCTGCTCTTGGAGCTGAGCACCCCTGCCCTGCCACAGCATCCTGGACACACTCATTGCCTCTGTCTGCACTGTCACCTCACATGGGGCCTTTGGGCATGTCACAAGCCACCTCCCAGCATGGAATTAATTCCACCTTGAGTGCAACAGAGGCTTCCTACGAGGTGGCATGAAAGAGAGATTCACGGCAGAAGTTTGGCTGGTTTACAACTCCTCCCCCTCATTTTTACTCTAGGAAAGGCTCACGGTTAATAGGAGAAAGAGTTTCCTTAGCTGAGATGTTAAAAAGAGAAATACCAATAATGATAGTGTCCGTTTCCATGCAGAGAATGATCTGTGGAATATGCAGAATAGAAATATTTCCCCATCCCTCTAAAGACTGCAACAGTTTGTACTCAGGAGAGGATTGTGCTAAAGAGGAAATAACACCCTTTTGTGGAAGGGGAAAGAGAGGGTGAGGTGAGGCAGTGGGGCAGGAGGGGAGACCTGGCAGAGGGGGAAGCACTGAAGGGCCACATTTGCCCCAGGTTTGGGTTGCCAAGGCATAGATGGGATGATGCCAAAGCAGAGATGGGAAGGTGAGGCTGGGCAGCCCTGCCCACACACTGTGCAGCCCTTTGGCACAGGGTGGCCTGTCCTGCATCACCCATCACATCCCCTGGGAAAAGTGATGAGGTCGAGGCTGGGATTATTCTTATTGTTTAATCCCACTGTCAAGTTAGTGCTTAAGTCTTGGAAGCCAAAAGAGAGGCAAATGGTTTTGAGGACCAGAGCCAACTTCCATCACTCCCTGCCTGTAGCTCCTGTCTGCACTGTGTTGGAATTAACTCCCTGTTTCCCCCACCCTACTGCAACCCCCTGGGACCACCCCATCACCTGTCACAGCTCTCTGCAACCTCCCTCTGGGGCTGCACTGCGCTCAGAGGTGGCAATGATAATTGTCTTTCCTAGGGACAGAGAATACCAGCAAAAATCCTTGCCTGGGCTAAACAGAAATCATTGCTCGTTCCACTGCATGCTTTATATGCCCCACAGCCCCCCGGGACTGCTAAAATTCTGCTTTTAAAACTCTGCTTTATACAAAAGTCTGTCCTGGATATGTCATCTCACATTCTAACGTGATATATTAGACAAATAATTCTTTATGTGCAAAGCGTTCCTAAGTACCTGCAGGCCAGAGGGAAGAGAGAGAGGGGCCTGAATATCTTTAAAAAATCCCATTCTAAATGTTTCCACTTCAAAGTCTCTTCTACAGATTCTGTTCCATGCCACGTCTCGTGCCCAAAATCAGCTCTCCTGGTGCCTTCTGGGTCGTGGTGATGCCCTGTGGCCATGCCCTGGGGGGCAGTGGTGGGCTTGTGCTGTGTCTCCCAGATGTTGTGGCCTTGTATCGGGGTGGGGGAAAAGAGCAGGGGAGAAGTCTCTCCCTTTACTCCTTGAAATGCAAGCCACTCTCTTTAACCAGTCTTGGTGTTCACTCACCTCTCTTCCCCTCTAATGAGTTGGTTTTTGTTCTCCTATATCACGTCTGGATGCACATTGCGGGTAATTGATGGACAGGACCAGACCTCTGAAAGCTATCAACGTAGCCACTGTGAAATCACACGTCCAAATATGTTTATCTTCTCAGCTTTTTGGGCCCAAGTGCTCTTGGATACAGATTTCCGTACTTCAAGGAGGAGAGCAAATTTCCTTCGAAATGTCAGCATAGAAATGAGAGATAAAAGGGAAGACTTAAACTTTGCATTCATGGCAAAGCAGAGCAGTGTGGCTCAGAGGGAAGGAACTGGAGCTCAGCCATGGGCAGGCCTCATTTTGGGGGGTTGGTGGTCCCTTAGGGATCTGGGTGCTGCCCTGTGATGGGTGCAGCTCCCATGGTAACTTCCAGCCAGCATTCCACCTGCTCTTCTCAGCCTGTTTTCCCCAGGAGACATCCCAGCAGTTTGGCATCTGGGTGTCTTCTGCCGCTATGAGCTGAACCCCTGGTTTTTGGCACAGGTGAGTCCCTGGAGTCACACCACCATGTCCACCCCATGTCCACCCCATGGAGAGAGGTCTCCATGCACCTTGTGTTGCTGCAGCCTGTGAGGAAGGAGCCGTGGCTGCTGCTGAGCTACTTTGCTCTGCCAGCACTGGGACAAGGCTGTCCCGTGGCTGCTGCTCCCTGAGGTGAGTGGCAGGCAGTGGCCCCAAGACGAAGGGGTTATGTCCCTGCCTGTACACCCTGCCTGCCCTCAGCACGGCTTTTGAGGGCTCTTTGAGTAATTCTGGAGTGCAGAAATCATTCTCCACACAAGCACCTCTCTCTCTTGCACAGCAGCAGCAGATGTTAGATGTCAGATGTCAGCTGTGGGCATGGGAGGGCAGCGGGCGAGCTGCAGCCAGGGAACTGGGAGGATTTCCCCTACCAGCCAGGAGGATGGAGAACATTCCTGCCACCTGGGTACAGCCATCCCCCCCTGACCAGACCCTGGTGGGGCTGCCCACGGCCACCATGGAGACATTTCAGGCAAACCACGAGCCCTTCTCTGTTGCAGACAGAGCAGCCTCAGTGTGTTCCCTGCATGCTGCTGATTGACAGCAAAGACGCACGACCGCACATCTTGTTTTCAGCAGTCTGGGTGTTTGTGTTGGCAGAGCCTGGCTCACGCTAACGACAGGAGCTGCCTCTCACTGTCAGCAGTGGCTCTGCCGTCGCTGAGCCTTTGCACACCCACCTCTTCCTCAGAGTTGCCAGCAGTTCTGCCAGCCTCTGCTCCTGGCACTGCTCGCGTGGGCCACCCGCGGCCACAGTCCTGGCAGGCACCCACTCTCTGCCCTCTTGTAAGCACAGGTTTTGCCCCTCTTTTGATGTAGCCCTGTTTCTCACTGTCCCCCCACCATCATCCATCTCCCACTGTCCTGGGGTGCTCCTCACGCACTGGGATGAAGGCTTAGTCTGCTTCCAACTGCACTCCTGAAGTCGTCTGCTTTAAATACCGACAGCGTGTGAAGTGAGGAACCCTTGTGGGTTTGCTGCAGAGCTCCTGGGGGATGATGTGGTTTGTGCTAAGCAAGAGCTGGGAGTACAGGCTGAGAGTGGTCCCTCTGGGCTCTCTCATCACTCTGTCTCCAAACTCCTTTTCTTGAGGAGCTCTGTGGGATGAGCCTTGCTCAGAGCAGCACTGCCCAGCCCACCAGCTGCAGCCTGTCAATCCTGCTCACACTCCCAGAAACTCTCCAGGAGCTCTGAGGCTCCACCAACTGTGGCTGCAACCCCTGGGATGAGGCTGCCTGCCCAGACTCCTGCTGCATTTCTATCTGGGCCCCATTTAGCTGTTTCCAGTGTGGAACAGAGGTGCTGGATGAGAGCTGGACCTACTGAGCTGCAGCCACTGTCCCACCCTGTGTGAAGAGTGCAGCTTCCCAGTCCTGCCTTGGCTCCTGGCTATGCAGCCCCATGTCCATCCCTTGCAGTGCCCTGTCCTTCTGTTGCACTGTCACCAGGAGACTCCCACCACAGGGCCAGAGAGCCTGCAGACTGCCACCAGGACTCAGCTTTGCCCACTGCTGCCATGCAGGGACCTGACAGCAGCGCAGTGTGAGAGGCTTGTGCCTCTGCCTTGGGATGACAGATGCTGCCATGCCACGGCGAAGCTTTCAGGCTCTGCCTGAGAGTGGTCAGGAGCGGAAGGAGCTCTTTCTGGCATTGCCAGAGAAGGGAGGTGAGGAGAAGGAGGAGGGCAGGCTGGAGCAGGGGTGCATCTGGGGACACGGGCTCAGGAGCAGGGCTGCAGGGAGGGGAGAGCAAGGTCTGCACGCTGCAGCGAGCCCGGGCGGCGCGGGAGAGGAGCCTGGACCGATGTCTGTGTGTGTGCAAAGGTCATATGTTCATTGCATTCGCCTGACAACATGTCCATATCACAGAATCACCTCTGAGGACCTCAAAATCACCCTCCCTGCCCCAGGGACAGTAGATAATAATGAGACATCTGTAGATCCTAAATGACTCAAATGAGAGCTTGGTTGCCAGCCTACTCCTCTCTTTCTTTCCTACAAGCACTACAAAAATCCGAAGGGAGTTTTGCAGCTCCAAATCCAGCTCCAAGCCCATTCTCAGCCTGCCAGCAGAGTATTAGGTTAGGGCTCTTGGTCTCCAAAGGCCAGGGCTGCAGGAGGAAACTTTAAGCCATGCCTGAGACCTCTCAGTAGCCCCAATGCACCTTTTGATTCTGTCATCAGAAATGCACCAAAAAATGCTCCTGTTTGATGGAAAAATGTAAATAGAAATAGACTTTTGGAAATGTTTCTGCAGAAGTTAGGAGAAGCCACATTTCATCCCACTCCCACCTCCCTGGAGCCCTGGAAGTGTCTTGTGGTGCCAGAGCAGCTCTTGCACATGTAGCCCCTCTTGAGAGGTGTGTACCCACCTCTCTAGCAAATGCAATTACCACAGTGTGAAGCACAAACTTGTCTTCTCCGTGTGTGACTCTGGGCTGTATCACAGATTAAAAGATTTGTCTTTCCCCTTTATCCAGCAGGTGGGTCTCTGGTGGCTATTTCAATACCATTCCTCACATGGGCTCTGGGACATCTGTGCTGAGGTTCTCAGTAAACTCAATTACACCATGGTAATAGCATGGTATTGACTCAGGAGCCTCAGCAGCACAGGACTCTTGGCGTTTATTAGTTGTTTAATTACGTGGCGCATCAGGCCAAAATAATGTCATTAGCTAATTAGCCCATGTTGGGGGTATTTGTAATTTTTGTTAAATGAATGTTAACATCAGTGAAAGGTGCCAGCTGGTAGCCCAGGAGTTGGGGCTCCTTTAGTGCAGAGAGCAGGTGGAGACTGACCAGCCTAGATGCTCCTTCACACCCTCTGTGGCATCTTCATGGGTTTGGATGAGCTACAAATAACAGCACCTACTCACAACACACCCCAGCACCCTCCAAAGAGCTTCCTGTGGGCACAGCTGGGCCAAGCCCATGGCCAGGGTTTATTCAATAGCAGCGTTTTCAGGATTTGAGGAGTAGTGCTGTGGTATTAGAAAGGACTGTCACGCAGCTCAGCCTGGACAGTGAGCACACGCTGCCGGAGCCACTGTAAGTTACCTGCCCCCGTGTCTGACACTGGCACCATCACGCACCACTGAACACACAGAGAAAGGAAAATAAGTGTTTGAATGCCAGTGGCATGTACTGCAGTTGTAACCCACCAGAGGGGGTGACAGCAGCACGGCTGTAGGGCTGAACTGTTCCCACTGCCTGTTTGGTCCAGGAATTCACCCAGTTGCTCAGTGATGCTTTATCTTCCTCTCTGTGAGGGGCTGGGGAGGCAGAGCCCACGTGTCCCATGCAGGAGGCACTGCCAGGACTGCCAGCACACACACCATCCTCATACCTGTGTGCAGGCAGCACTGCCTCCCTTCCCAGACTCCAGTATGGACACTTCTGGACTGAGACTGTAGGCTAGGGATCAGTCTGCAACAGGATACTCTCCTCCTTTCACCCTGGTGATGGTGCACAAAGTAGCAACATCCCAGTGGCTCACCTGGAGATGGATGCAGGCTGCTGGCATGGAGATGGAGTGTGTAAATCCTGTGGGATAAGTCTCATGGGATTAGATCTACAAGGCAGCTCTAGCTGTCTCACTGGTTTCAGTGGCTTTTCTCAGGAGGAGGCAGCATTGCCATGTGGGAGCGCTGTGGGTAGGATGCTGCAGGATGTCCATCAGGGATGTTATAATTAGTGTGTCTTGGCTGCTCTATCCCACAAGCAGCAAAGATTTTCAGCACAAGGGCTCCTGACTTTTATTGGTCCTTCTACTGGCTGCTTTGGGCCTGCAATTCCCAGTGTTGTGTTGGCCCCACAAGCTTCTTACCATTGTTTAGCCCAAGCAGGTCAGCTCTGGGCTTTACAAAATACATATGAGGGTTCCTTAAAGTCTTTCAGTCTGGCTGGGTCCATTCCAAACTCTGAAAAATTGCAGGGCCCTGCAGATGCCTTCATGTCCTTGAAGACAAGTTCTGCCGACTGGAGAACATCCCTGGGGAGCCCAGGCACTTCTGAGAGGTTCAAGAGTCCATAGCAAATAACTCCAAAATTAACCATGCAGTCCTCCCCCAAGTCCTCAAAGGCACAAGTTCAGATGAATAAAATAAATTTGAAGTTAATAGACCGCACTGAATTTGAAATACAACGTTCCAAAAAAGGGAGGGGAAATAGAAGGCTTGTCCAATAGTTAGGAACTTTCCCCTTTTTCAAACTTCCTTATCTCCCCAGTGCCTTAGTTGCTTAATTGGAGACTCTCTCAAATAGTTATGTTCCAGAATAGAGAATTCTTTGGTGGAAAGATTTTTTTTTTTTTTTTTTAAGAAACATTAGGGAGAAACAAAATTAGGCTTGTAAGGAGAATGAGTTACATCCTTCTGCTGGCCATTGCTGGTGTGGTTCCACAGCACTGCTGTGAGATAATCACCCCTTCTCCCATGCTCTGCCGCTCACCTTAATAACTCTCCCAGGATTTGATATAATGGTTTACATAACCTTTCTAAAGCATCCTGAATTCTGATGCCTCCAGCACTTAAATGTGACATTGAGTCAACTCTGAAGTACTTTACAGCTGGGTGATGCTGCTGGGGGCTATTGGAGATGATGAGTGGAAAAGTTTCACTTACCAGGCTGAAGTGGGCAGAACTTTTTACCAGCTGAGCCCTGTAGCTGGAAGAAATCTCAGGGTCTCAAATCCTGAGCTGGAGGTGGGCTTCTCTCCCTGTGCCACCTGTGGATGTGTGTAGCACCAGGGTTCATCCAGAGCAGCACCTATGGACTTGGATTCATGCCACCTGTCTGCATGTGGCCTCTCTAGAGGTACCTGCCTTGGAGCCCACTGGCTGGGTGACATTTGTAGTCAGCAGGGAGAAAAAAAGGCACGTCCAGGCAAAATTCATCTGACCTTTCTCAGGCAGCCACCTTACAACGAGATTAGCCCTACCCCTGAGAGGCCTTTTCTCTCCATTAGCGATAGGGCAGTTCATCCAGCTTGTCCAGGGATGCAGGCTGCCTTCGGGCAGGAGCATCCCCCCCGGCTCCCTGCTGAGCTGTAGAGTTTGGGTACCTGCATGCCCTGTGCATGGCCAGGGAGGATGCTTTGCTCCTTCCTGAGGCACTGTGCAGAGTGCAAGCGTGGGACATGGGCAGCCCTGCTTCCCCCCAGCACCCTCCAGCACCCTTCCCTCATGGGAGTCTGGCACGTGGCATTCACCAGCCCAACCAAAGGCTCAGAGGGTCGAGACAAAGATAGCTGTTTTCTGGTATCTGGGGCTGATTCTGCCGCCTTAAAATCCTGCAGTAATTGCTGGTGTTGATTATATATGTAAATCTGTATCTATAATAGTCTCTCTCTTATATATGTCTGTGTATATATATACGCAGGCACACGTAGATGTGTGTGTATCTAACATATGTGCTCTCAGCCCACACAACATATGGGGCTCTGACAGCCTCAGGAGCATGCGCAGTTCCCCAACCCCAGCTTGCAGGGCACCCACAGAGAGGAGTGGGGTGACATGCCCACCTGAGCCAGCCTCATCCCAATGTGGCATCATCCTCCCTGTCCTTCCAGGTGGGATTTTCACCCAGCAGAGCGTGAACGTAATCTCAGCTGTGACCACTGTCCCCCCAAAAGGTGTATGGGGTGGTGGCACCCTCCTGTGCTCCCCAGGTTTTTGGGGTTTGGGCTTTGCTGAGGAGGTCAAGGCTTGTGAGGAGCCTTGCACAGCTCAGTTGGCCGAGTGCGGGTGGGTGTGATGGGATGTACCAGACTCCTGGTGCTTTGCTGTGGCTCATTCATTAGTTTGTACGTCTTAATAAATCAGGCTGATGCTCTGTCAGCAGGCATTAAACTCAGGCTGAGTTGCAGTGAAATGGGAAAGAGACAGTGGAGGGCACACACAGGAACCCGCCCTACACCTCTTGGGGCTTGTGCTACTCCAGATTCCAGGCCAAAGTCACTCAGAGAAGGAGCTTTTGGCTGTCCCTTTAACCCTGGTGTGAGACATGGCTGCAGAGATTCCCCAGGCCAGTGTCCAGCACCAGCACAAGTGTCCATGACATGGTGCTCCAGGTCTGCAGGCAGAGCAGGCTCTCTGGGGTGCTAGTGGCTGTCCAGAGCTCAAATCCCACAGCAGCTGGGGGTGCTGCCTGACCCTGTTTCCCGTCTCTGGAAAGGTCATCATGTGTTCTAGCTCCTTCTTTTTACCAGTGTGAGTTCGTAAAAGAGATGCCAAGCGGGGCCCTGGCGCTGTGATGTACTTGCATGGCTGGTCACAGTGAAGCAACATGATTCAGCTTTGTGATTTCCAGCCATGGCATGTTCAGAACTAGTCCAGAGGAGCAGAGCTGAGGGGGGCACAGGTCTGCAGAAGCACAGGGATGGGGAGGGAGAGTGTGCCCAGCTGAGGGTGGTCTCTATACTGGCCATGAGCTGACACGTCCTGCCAAAGCACAAGAAGCAGAGCAGGTAGCTGAGGAGAGGGCAGGTGTAAGGAAATTCAGGTGTGCAGCTGGGAAAGAGCCTTTCCATAAGAGAGCTGTTGGTGTCAACGACGTTAGTAGTGTCACTGATGGAGAAATTCAATCACTACCAATGAAGGAAATATAATTGTCTTTCGAGGTACAGTAGGTTGTTGTCATTTTCCTATGACACACTCCATCAACTTTCAATTTCTAGTACAAAAGCCCTTCGTTCTTGCTCGGGCCTCTCTAATCTGTTGCAGTGAGCACTCATGGCAGATGTGGCATGGGCTGGGGGAGTCGTCTGGAACCAGAATGCCCAAATTATACCTGCCTGAGAGAAATACCCAGACCCTGTGGGGTGCAGGGGGTGCCAGAGGGAGGAAACCAACTTGGGTCAGCAGTCAGTGAAATATCTTATCCCCCTGAGCCCTGGGTTCTGTAAAACAAGAAAAACAAGTATGGTAAAGGGCTTACATAGCTTGGGTGGAGGAGTTTGGGGTGACCCCTAGCACTGATGTCCCAGGCAAGCTGGGCACAGGAAGGCTCAAACCCTCTGGGGCTGGAGGATGCAGATTCAGCACCATCACCCACTCTGGTTTTGGTGGGGGCAGAGAAGAGAGGAAGGGGTGAGTGTGTAGCAGTGACCTGGAGCAGAGGTGTGTGTGTGGGAGAGCCAGAGCTCAGCACCAAGCACTTCCCTGCCACTAGGTGAAATAAGAGGTGATTAGCAACATATCCTGGCATCCCAGCCACAGAGCCTTCTCCTCAGGCATTGGAAGAGGAAATATGTATTTAAAAACACTGCTGTAATGGAGAGAGGTAATGATGTGTTTTGAGGCAGAGATGGTATCATTCATAAAGCCCGTGCTGCTTAATTACATCAGCCCCATTTAAGAGAGAAATGATTTCCCAGTGAGTTTCTGTTTTTTTTCCCTCTGTCCCACTGTATCTCACCATGGCTCCAGCTGTTTGTCAGGCTTTTTGGGATCTCTTCTCCAATCACAGCTTAAGGCTGGCTGCCAGCCCCGGGGACTGTAGACTGTCACTGTCACCAAGTGCCAGACACCCAGAGAGGCCCCAGAGGCTCAGGGGAGGCAGAACTGAGGTGATACCATCCTACCCCAACCCAGGGTGGAGTAGCAGGGGTAGTCCCTTGTTCTTTTGGGACAATAGTCAAGACTAGCTGACCCTATTTTCTTGCTGCCCTTGGCCACTGACTCTACATCCAGTATTCCCGGGGCTGGGGAAAGCCTGCTCCCATGTGAGATGGAGGATGTCCCTGTTAGGCACACAGCCCTACTGCCCTTCCTGGGGACTCCTTGGGGACCCCAATATTTTCCTAGCAGGCTCTGGCACACTGCTGTCTGCTGGTACCTGTGCCTGCCGCCAGTCCTGCTGCCCTCTGGCCCCACAGGCTGGGGCTCCTCCTTCCAGAGAAAAGCTTTTCATGCTGCTTTTAAGCAGCCTTACCCCGTGGTGCTTTCCTTTCACCTGTCAGCTCTAGCCTGACGTTATTTGGGTAGAAGCAGAGGGGTGGGAGTTTAGAGAGGCAAATTTGTGCTTTTTTTTTACTCCTTGCATTCATAAGACATTTCAAGTGACACACAGAGACAATAATGTATCACTCAGCCTGAGTACAGCTTCAATGGTTTAAAAATATGCTCCTGAACTTTCCACCCCTATTCATGCACAGGCACCATCCCTTTGGGGTCTGCACTTTGGCAAGAACAAGCAAGGAGTTAAGCAGCTCGGCAAGACGAGCTATTTATGGCTGTTGCAAGCTCCCTGCTCTGCTCCCATACCCCATTCAATCCTCTAATTATCTGCAGTTGTTTCATGCTGTGTCTCACCACACGTTCTCTGAGGGAAACCACTGGGGCTTTGCCAGCTGATGAGGAGCGGGTGGGAAGGGGGAAGACTCTGCCACACATGCTGATGCAGCCTGGGGAAACAAGGGATGCTGTGAGGTTGCTTGTCTGTGGACTGTGGGGAGACCAGGGCATGGCCACGGGACCTTCTGGACGAGGAAGCAGAGCTTACTAGAGCAACACCCCCAGTGGGAGTTACCCGTGGGCAGGAGGACATAGCAACAGAAGGTGCACAGAGACTTCCCCCATCACTCGGTTCAGTTCCCTGTGTCCCCGAGCCCTCCTTGTGAAATGGAGCCCAGAAGCTGCAAAGCCAACATGTGAGAGGGCAGAAGGCAGGAGGGACCCTGGGGCTTGCCAGCCCTTGACATTGCTGCCCTCCAGACAGCACTGTTTCTCTGCAGCACTGCCAGCTTTGGAGAAGAGAGTGGCTGTTGCCAGGATTCTGAGCCCCTTGTTGCTCCCCTGGCAAGCCCAACCAGCTGCAGAGTTGCTCCAGGATAGCATGAAAGCTGCCCTTCCACCTCTGTAAAACCCTGTGAAGATGCTGCTCCAGCATCATAAGAATTTTAGTTAGTCTTTGAGTAAGTTAACCAAACAAGGAAAGAAATGAGAAACAAGAATAATCTTCAGTGCCTGGAACTGTGTAGCTGTTTCATTAAATCAGCTCTGTGAGTATCCTCGGTGCAGCAGCCACCCCCAGCATTTCACATGCCCAAGACTCACTCTCAGCACCTTTTCTGGCCCTTATGAACAGTGACAAAGTGGTCTGTGGGAGGCCAGTCAGGACTAGCACCCCGTATCCCCTTCACGCTGCAGGATGAATGGGCACTGGGAGGACTGAAGGGGACAAACATTCCTCTGCCTACCCAAAGACTGGACAGCACCAGGGGGAATCTGTACAGATCCTTTTAGGCACCAGGTTCAATACTTCCAAGGTTGGCATCTGCTGTTAGTGCTGTCAGATTGGCAAGAGGTGGAGGCAGTTGCTGATTACTCTGGTCTCAGATAAGTTGCTCATGGGAACTGAGATGCCCAGATTCTTTGTACGGGTGTACCAGGCACGCAGGGCTGTTACCTTCCCTACCTCTGTCTACCCATGTCTCTTCTTCTTCCTCCAATCCTCTGCCTTGCACTTCCCTTCTGGCTTATCCTGGCCAGCACTGGTGATTGTGGGTCTCCTGGGTCCTTCTCCCCATGCGAGCTGTAGACCAGCTCTGTGCAGGAATGGCAGAGAGAGCAGGAATGTCTCCCCCCTTTGCCCTCCTCAGGCTGGATCAAGGGTCATTTACTCTTAGGGTAGATGCACATTGGACCCCTGGGAACTGCTCTCAGACCCAAGAGCTTTTACAGACACACATACATCCACATGAGTGAATTACCTGACCTGTGCCTCTCCTGTCATTTGAGCCCTTGGAGCCACCCACTGTGCTCCCAGCCTAATCTCAAGCAGGGCAGGGAGGCTGTGGCCAAGCCTCTGTGTGGTCCCAGCAGGCAGCACAGGCAGCAACACATCCACCTCCATCTGCCACAGCATCCGTGGGCACGGGCAGCCCCTGCACCACACACCTGGGTTCGGGAAGCCAGCCTGTGCCCTCCATCTGCTCTGTCTGTGGGGAGTGTGGCTGAGGCACCGGTACCCCTGCAGCAGCTCAGTTCAGCTCTGGGTAAAGGCGGGGCCCTAGCAGCCCCTGCCCATGGAGGTTTAGATGCTGGAAGGGCCCCTCTGCACAGACCCAGTGCAGCAGGATTTTGGGGTTCAGCACCAAGAGAGCAAGGGGACCCTTCCCCTGGAAGCCCTGTTTGGTAGGTGCTGATGGGGTGCCAGGGGCCTTTGCCATGGGGCCCTTGCTGTGGAGTGGGGAGTGCTGCTCAGAGCCAGAGGGTCCCCCTCCTTGCCAGCTCCATGTTGCACACATTTGCTGTATTCTCACCTGATTAGTGGATTTGAAATACAGCCTTTGGCTTTGAGACCCAAAATAGATGTCTGGTTGTCTTTACTCCACCGGAGGCTCCTTAGTATGTAAACCCTCCCCAAAACGGTGCAGCACCGTGCTTCCCAAGGAATGGCACCTCTGGGATCCCGGCTTTCTGGGGGATCCCCACCCCACCTCTGGATCAGCAGTGTCCTGCTAAGCAGGGACAGCCATGCCCTCCTCCACTGGGCTTCCCCAGGCCCTGCTTGCAGCTGTGGCATAGGGGTGCAGTGGGGGTCCTGGCACAGCTCCCCTGTGACAGGCTCGTGTTAGGGACACTGCTCTGCTGAGGGGAGCAGCATCCCTCCTCCACTCCCCCCTTGCTTCCCCTGTGCTACACGGAACCCAGCAGGTTTCTAGGGAGGCACTGGGGCCAGCGGGCAATGACATTTGTTTTGGCACTTATGCTGTCATCACCAAAAAAACCCTAAAAAATAGCTGCCTCTAGGGAAGAGCTGGGCCCAGTGACATTCGCTTCATCTTACAGCAACTAATGTATCCAGCAGCATCCCCAGGAACCGTGTGCTCTGCCAGGATAAACGAGCCCTCTGCTGCCCACAGAGCTGTGGTGGCAGAGCTGCCTCCCAGGCCATCCTGGTGCTGGTGGGCCACTGCACCGGGGACCAGCTGGGCTCAGGGCAGGACCTCTCTGCTCTCTGGGGGTCAGGGGCAGCCCGTGCTGCAGAGAGCAGGGAGTGGATGTTCGTTAAGTGACACTAATTGCTTGATACTTTTGCAGCGTTCCCTACCTTGTAAAGATTGAGTCAAATACCAGCGCCCGAGGAACCGCCTCTATTAAACTGATGTTCATTAGAGCTGACTTGGTGCTACCTCATTAAGCTGCAGTAATTGAAGGAGTTAATTGATTATCAATAGTTTGAGTTCCCTCTTCCCATGCCCGCAAGGCCCTGCTGGGTCTTCTTCAGGGGCCAACATTCATCATGTGGCTCAGACGTGCCTCACTGCTGGCAATTGCAGCTTGGGTTGCTCCGTGCATCCCCATCTCTGTGCTGTGCCCGTCGGGATGCTGGCACTCCTGGCAACGTTTTCCACGTGGGTCCTTTGCGTTGCAGATTATTCACCCAGATTTGGCACTAGCTCAAAACTGTTTAAAATACTTCTGATGGCTCCCCTTTCTGTAGCTGTTCTTTAATGCATATGTATTATATTTGGAGAGGGTGTGTGGGGGGGTTCAGTGACTCTCTTCTGGGTGTGAAAGCAAAAAGCAGAGCCTCCGAACCAGCTGCTCCCCGAGCAGCTCCATCCCGCAGCGCAGGGGTGTGGGGCACAGCCTGGCAGGGGGGCCCGGCTGCCCAGCGGAGGCTGTGTGGGTGGCTCGCACTCTGGTTTTCCTGTGCGTGGGTCCTCGGGCTGACTCCCTTGCCTAGACACGTGCTGCCTGACTCAGTCACATCTCTGCCGTTTTTAGAGGTGGCCTCTCACACCCTGCCTCACTCAGCAAAAAACAGGGAGATGCTGTGCTTCCCCCAGCCAGCCTGAAACCACATCCCCTGCACTCAAGAGCAGTGAGTCCTGGCCCTGAGCTGCTGGAAATGGGGCAAACGTGGGTGTTGCAATGAGAGGACCCTCCTGGCAGAGACTGGTCTGTACTCAACCCTCCTGCCATGGAGATCTCTGCCTCCTGCCTGTCCTGCCCTCAGGGTCCATCTTCACGCTTGCCCTCCTGCTGGCAGTAGAGTGCTCAGAGCATCCTCAGGTACTCCCACGAGCTGATGTCCCTTTGCTGCACCCAGAGGTGCAGCACAGGTGACATGAAGGTGATGACGCTGCCGCAGGCAAGCTGGGGATGAAGCCAAGAATCCTTCCACACCTCCATCCTCACCCCTCTCAAGCCTCTATGGAGGGCACAAGCAGGTCTCAGAAAGCCAGAGGGTGGGGTTGCCACAGGCCACTGTCTGCTGCCAGATTGTTTTAGGTGAGTGCCATTGCCCTGCCCCAGCTCAGGCACGGTGCTGCATCACAGTGACAGCAGATTGTGAGAGGGGAGACAGACAAGCCAGGAGGAAACTGTTGCTCCCCACCTTCGTTAGTTTTAACTAACGAGCTGTTTATAGGAGTGACATGACACCTGCTTTCCTCTTTATAAATTCAATAATTTATGAAAGGTATTAAAGGCAAAACAGCCTCCTGGATAAAGCCTGTGATGCGTGCACGCTGGGTATTAGCCAGACGGGACAATGAGCTACACTTGAATGACACATGAAGATATTTACCCTCTCCCTCTATAAATTATTAAGGGGCTTTTTTTGCTCGTAATTACATGAGCTTTTATGTTTCTCACTCCCTGCTTTTAATCCTTTTTGGAAAGGCGCCAGTCACTTATAACAGGAGCTGAGCAAACAGCAAATGCTGTGGCTGGGTTTGGGGTCGGGTTTGGGGTCGCTGCCGATGCCAGAGCTGCAGGAGAGGGCACAGCTCTGAGCCCATCCCACTTGGCATGTGCCACTGCTGGGCTCTCCCTGCACACCACTGCAGGGCAGGACTGGGACAGGGTTTGGCCCCAGCATGAGGTGCTTTTCCTCCAGCCGGGGTTTAGGGAGGTGGCCGTGGGAAAGAGCAAAGCAGGCTCCAGTGTTTTAAACACTCTCCAACTGTGCATGTAAATCAATTATATGCAGATGTAATTGGGCATGCAAATGTCACTAGGAGACTGTTTACATGTGCAGTGTACATTAGGGGAGCACGTATGTGTGCAAAGAAACACTGAGGGTATTAGTAATAATTACACCCTGAGAGTATCCGGGTGCTTGGTCTGCTGCCCCTGCTTCTCTGGCTCTGGCCTTCAGGGAGCAGAACTTCCTCCTTGCCCTGCCCCATGCCAGCCTTCCCCTTCCCTGACTGATATGTTTGCTCCCCGGTCTCTGCCCAGCCTCCAGTGCAGCTTGGCTCCCTCCCCTGCTCTTCTTCATCACCTTTCCCTGCGCTGCTTGCTGGGCTGGCTGCAGCCCCAGCTAAGCCATGCTCATCTTTGCCTGCCACACTAGGTAGGGGCCAAACTTCTTTTCAACATTAAGGTGAGGAACCCACTTCATCCCCTCCAGGCACCCTGACCCCTTTCTGTTAGTTGCCAAGCATCTGTGAGTCAGCCCCAGCGGGATGGCTCCCACACCACCTTCACATCCTCCATGCCCAACACAGCCTTTGCTTTTTCAGTGTGGCATTTAACACAACTCTTATGTCCTCCACACTTGTGGTGCACACCAAGCCCTCTCTCCTTTGTGCCAAGACCTTTAATCATTGCTCTTTGTCCTGTTGTGCGGCTCCTATTCTTACACCAAGCTGTTAAAAAGATGTCACTGTCGTAACTTCCTTGTCCCAGAAATTATCTTTCATGTCCTGGACGTGGGCTACAATAGACACTGAGGTGTTTGATATTATTAATACCTTCTGTATATGTGTCAATGAGCTTAAGAACTTAATGGAGCCTTTTCCCTCAGCCCTTCATGCCACATGTTTGGGCTGCTCGACAGAGCAGTCGAGCTATCAGCACTAGAATCAGGCTGACATGAGGACTTGTGGCCTCTCTCCATGGCAGAACATTGTGTAGTAAGGCCTAATTTCCACACCCTGAACTCAAATGGGTCACTCAAAAAGTGCCCTGGCAGAGACCTGGGTGAGCTGAACTGGGGCAGCCCCTGTGCACCAACAGCTCATCCCAATCTTCAGCAGCACCTGCGTGAGGGAGCCTACAGAAAAGCTTCTTTCTCTGCTTTATGCCTATTCTCCAGAGCATCATGGAGGTCACGTCATGATTTGAGATGGGCAAGGCATGAGCATGGCATCTCCTACCTCTCATGTCACTTTCTGTGGGACAGAGATGTCTGGAGATGGGCTCAGCTGCACGCCTGCAGCCTCCAGCAAGTGAGGCTGTGGTGGGGACAGTGGTGGGATCCCCTCTGTGGCCTGCACAGCCCCAGCCCATGTCAAGGGTGACGTTGCGTGGCTCCAGCCACAGCTGTCCCAAAGGGACAGCTGGTGATCGAAAGATTTTTGGATCATTCTGCTCCAAATCAATCAGCTGACCAGGGCAGGGAGAAGTACAATACAGTAGAGAGAGAAACCATTATGATAATACTTGATAATGATCCTCAGTTTCACTGAGGAGCAGCCGTACAATGCAGAATTTGGACTCCCTCCAGCTGATAATGAGAAGCCACTGGACTGACTCAGCCTGCTGTGAGGAGGCATCAGCACACATCCAGATGGCTGTGGGGATGGGGGAGCAAGAATATCCTGCCTTGCCTCTTCGTCCCACTCCCCCCACACACCCTGAAATGTCACCACCTCCAAGGAAGAACGTGATCTGGGAGCACATTTCTCCCTGACTGCATCTGCAGGGGCCCAGTGGAACAGCCATCCTCAGGAACAGGTTCTGATGGAGGTCAGCAGCGCTGAGGAGGGCAGGGGAGGTCTGTATCCACGCCTGTCCCAAGCAGCCAGAAGGTTACACTGCCTTCTCCAAGGACTGGTTGGGATCCAGGATCCTACTGGGCAGGATTGAGGAGCTGGTTTCTGGTCGAGTGTAGGGGAAATGTGAGGTACCCTCCTCTCCAGATGTGCAGGGGCAGAGTGGGCACAGACCCTCCCCCTGTCCTTGATGGCAAAGGGAGGAGCCTGGAGGGGCAGACAGCCGATCTGGCGTTCCCAGAGCCAGAGCTGGCAGTACTTCAAGGTGTGGTACATCTTATCTCTGCCTGGCATTTGCATGTATTTTCTCAGTTCAGCTTGTTACGGGCGAAAGTGTGAAAATCTGAAAGAAAAGGAACAATAATAATAATAATGGGAGTAATTAAAATCCACCTCCCTCCTGCCAGCTCAGCCCTTTCTGGACCTTTTGTGGGATTCCTGGACACGTGCACTGAAACCAAGGGAGATGAGCATGCCTGAGCTCGCCCCATTAAGGGGCAGGTCCACTCCCCACTGCCCAGGAGGGAAGCTGGGTCCCTCATGCAGTGTGCAGGTGCCGCCTCTCCAGGAGGGAGCTGAGAGCAGGGATAAACTCCTGCCTCCTGCCAACAGAAGGGAACCATCTGCCACAGCCCGTTTTCATCTGAGGATGGCAGTGGCAAAGAGCTGGAGCATCTGGCTGAGAGACAAGCCCTTGCAGATGGACACCCAAATGTTCTTGCCATTCCCTGCAGGTTTTAAAGAGGAACATGTTCATTGAGGGCCTGTGAGCTGAGCTGCTCTGCGGTGTCCTCCGCATTCTGGGGCTACATGGAGGTCAGCAAGGGATAGTCACACCTGGAGGGCCAGGGCACTTTGAGTCACTTCATGCCTCAAAACGGAGGTTGACCCAGCTGAGGGTTTGACCCACAGCAGCTGGAGTTGGTCTCTACAGCATGGGTGAGGCCAGTAAAGGTGATGGGAGGGGAAAAAAAGGCATGTCTGCTGCAAAGCTGACAGATGCACATAGCTACCGGCTGGCAGTGGGGACAGGAGGGAATGGTGCTCCCAGGGAGGTTTGGCTGTGGGCTTCTGGCTGTCCCCAGTGCTCTGTCACCCGTGCTACAACACCTCAGGGACCTTAACAATAAGCTCACTGGTCATGATGGGTCAGTAAATGCAGAAACATGGGAGCCTTTGGGGCTTCTGAGCAGGGGCCAGTGCAGTTCCTCCTACAGAGATCAACAAGATTCATTGCTGCCAGGATCTGCCTTTGTCCGAGGTGTCCTTGGGGCTTGTTGGGGTGAGGAAGTGTTGTCCATGAGGTGGGGTGAGAGCTAAAGAGAGAAAAGCCCAAATGGCAGTGCTGCTCCTTGAGGGAGGTTGGTTTTACTGGCTTCTCTTACACTCTGGCACTGTGGGTAAGGGCCTTGGTGCTCCAGCGAGGAGAGTGGCTGTTAAATGATGCTTTCTTCTCACTGCACTCCCCACCCTCCCCATCGCCTCACCTCACTGCTGGCCAAAATGTACACTGTAGCTGTCAGAGCAAACCAGGGCTGTTCTATAGCAGAGGTGTGCATAGATGCCATCTTAGCCCAGCAGCTCGTCCCTGCTTCTGCACACCCAGCCCATCCTCTGCCACTCGCCTCACTCGCAGGGTGGGGTGGCCGTCAGAGCCGAAATGGGAAAGACGGTCTTGGAAGGCCCCCTGCTTCCAGGCAGCGCATAGCATCGCTCTCACATGCCACCAGTGCTGCCTGCATGGCGTGCTTGCCGTGTCGTTGTGGAAGGGCTGAGGTGAAATTTCCACTCTCTCACACCAGACAATGCCAGGAATTACTCCAGAGTGTTATTATTGAATATGCTGTGCCCTGCGTGGGGCTTTAACGGTGGGGGGGAAGCATTAAAAACGGCTCTTAGCCCGTCCTTTGTCCTCCTGTGTTTGTTTTTTCTGGCTGCATTCAGATTGCCGGCTTTGTCTGTATTTGTGAAGTGCTATTAACATCGATGGCATCCCTGCCATAGCCGTAATAATAAGAGGAATCGATCCACACTGAGTGAAGGTCTGAGGACCACTGAGAGGGGCCAGGTTGTGTTTCCTTGATGGCAGGAGCAGAGCGTGTGCACTCACACACACATTCTCAGCCCCTCTGTTTTGTGGCACAAGGACCCTATGTCCAAGCCCATGCAGGGCTACACACCTGATGGGCACCCACTCTCCCAGCCGAGCCAGGGTCTGCACCTATGGGAGTCTAGGAGTGGGCAGGAGCGGGAGCAGAGAGCTGGAGTGATTCAGCCCTCAGCTGGCAAGCTCACCCTTTGTTTA